>NC_067402.1:162862219-163171385 GCF_016432865.1 Antechinus flavipes
CAGCATCACACAGCTAGTAAGCATCTGCGGCCAGATTTGAACTTGGGAGGATGAGTCTTCCTGACTCCAGACCTGGTGCTATATCCACTGTACCAACACACTTCCCCGACTGTAGCTGGCTGCATTGACTAATGCGCTGAACAGATTTATGGCTGATTCTTATCCAGCCCCTTTGTTGATTTTAAAGGGGGAGGTAATCACTTATGTGTCAGGAAATTCCAGATTTCATCCAGACAGGTAAAATTCTGTGTTGTTATCCCCATAATAGCAACCGCATCATTAGTAAGAATAATAAGGGCCAGCCCCTCCATAGTGATTTAAAGTTAGAAAGTACTTTACAAAACATAGTTCATATCAATCTAATAGAAAGTCAAAAAGTTCGTTCTTATGGCAAATTTGCTAATTCTGCTGCAACTAAAACTTACTTTCTCTTTGATCTTCATTGAAGATGGGGAATGCTTAGCCCCAAACAACATAATTTCTATAAAGTGTTTTGAAATCCTTAAAAGAGAAATGCTAGATAAATACTTATTTTTTATTTATGGGCCTGAAAATGTAGCTTTCGAGGAATATTCTAAAACATCATTGAGTGTCTTTTGGATATAAAATTCTGTTTTGCTATTGCCTTCTGCTCATTTAAAGTCTGGACACACATCCTCTTAAAATTCCCCAACCTTTAATTTTCTACTTTTATTTGATAATTCCTTCTAATGCCCTCTTACTGATTAGTTAAATCCAAGCAGGAAAATATATTAATAGAAGAACCTCTATGAACCCAACAAAGTGTTGTGCCTTAGTTACACCTCTAAATGCCCAAATTGGATATGGGTGTAGGGGGTGGAAGTGTCATTCCCTTCTCATCTGGAGAAGGGCCTCAATCTAGCCAGGAGAGGGCAGTGTTGGACATGTTGTCCCATTGGCTCACAGTAGTTTCCCATCGATATTGGATGCCTTTCAAGTTGGACTCCTAACATTTGGGGAATATTGCTTGTTTACTATAAAGTTTTCAAGGGATAGCAAGAAGGCAGATAGCATTCACTATTTTTTTTGAAATTCCTCAAATAGACCCAAATCCTAGATCTTCTGAAGTGATAGCTCCTCCATTTTCATTGTCTTCCTTTGATTCCACTAAGCCAGTAGAACATTTCTTTTTAACTGGCCTGAAAGATTAAGGAGAAATAATATTAAGAAAATCTAACATATCAGAGCTCAACATGGTCAAATTTATTCAGGAGTAGGGCTGCTTTTTGGTTTATTCTCTTCTTATTTCTGTTTTCCCAAAACCTCTGTTTGGTAGCTAGTGTTGAGTTTGACATTAGATTCTGTTTTCTTTTATTATTTGTATCCCCAGTACCAACCTTAGTGCTTGGTATATAGTAAATGCTTAATAAGTGATTTTTTATTTTTAAAAATAATAGTTTGATGATAATCAATTCTTGCTAACATTTATGTAACACATGTGTCAAGCACTGTTCTAAGTGCATTTACAATTATTATTTCTGATACAACAACACTAGGAGAGTTAGGAGGAAACTAAGGCAAGCAGCAGGCAAGTAGCTTGCCCAAAGTTATACAGCTAGTAAATGTCTGAGGTCCAATTTGAACTCTGGTTTCCCTGACTCCAATCTCAGCAATCCATTTCTCCACTTGCAAAAAGTGTACATCCACTGATGTACAACACATATGATAAAATGAACTTAAGTAAGAAGTATTTACATTTCTAAATAAATTTCAGATCAAGTCTTGCCTTCATTCAATTTTTTATAGTACTTCTCTGAAATTCAAGTCTGATTTGCCAAGAGGAGTATGATATGGGTTATTATTAAGAGCAGGAGACTTGAAGTGAGAAGAGATTTGGGTTTAACCTGGCTCCCTGTCACTTGCCTGTGACTTTGAACAAGCTGGAATAGTTATTTTAAAATACAGGGCCAAGAACATTCTTTCTTGAGAAAGGGTTTCTGGAAATTCCCTTTAATTCAGTTTTTGCTATCCTTTCTGCAGCTCATGTGTTCATCAGTACAGAAGGCTCTCTTTGAGGAGGAAGACCATGTGAAGAAGCTGCAGCAGAAAGTGGCCACCCTTGAGAAACGGAACAAACAGCTTCGAGATAGGGTGAAGAAGGTCAAGAGATCCTTGCGCCAAGCGAAGAAGAACAGCCGTCGCATGGAGCTGATGAACCGCAAACTTACTGAGAAGCTGTCCTCCCCAGGGGGTCAGATTCCTCATATCAACTCCCTCAAACAAGAGCACTCTCATGCTGGCTACCTTAAAGTGTAACTCAAGACACTGTACACAAAAGACCAGTCCTTTTGTGATTTGGCCTCTTAAATTGTCACCATTGGGAGCTAGAAAGGTTGCTGGGCAGCCTCAAGTTAGTGGAGCTTGGGTATCACACTTTTGTATCAAAGGGGCATTGAAAATTAGGGTAGTTTATATATGTATATATTTTTAAATCCCATAGAAGATATTTTTATTACACCTTTGGTATAGCCTAATTATCCTCAGAATACAGAATTAGCCCTACTTGTGGGTTGCTGGACTTCCTCTCCTCAATTCAGTTCAATTAAATACACATTTATTAAGCATCTGTTATGTACAAGGTACATAAATACCAGGAAGATGACAGTGAAAAATGACATTCTATGCTCTCAGAGTTAATAATGCACACAACTAACTATAATACAAGTTAAAATATGATCAAGTATATGGGAGATCTAAAAAAAGAAAAGTATGAAAGATTCAGAAAAGAACAGATCACTTTTAACTGGGAAGAATCAGGAGAGATTATGGAATAAGAAGTTCTTGAGTTCAGTTTTGAAGGAAAATAATTTTTTCTTTTTTCTTTCTCCTTTCTTTCCCTTCCTCCTTCTTTCTCTTTTCTTCCTGCATTCCTCTTTCCCTGCTTTTTCCCTTCCTCCCTTCCTTCCTTCCTTCTTTCCTTTTTTCTTTTCTTCCTCTCTCCCTTCCTTCCTTCCTTCCTTCCTTCCTTCCTTCCTTCCTTCCTTCCTTCCTTCCTTCCTTCCTTCTTTTCTCCCCTCTTTCCTTCCTTCCTCTGCTCTTTCCTTCCTTCTTCCCCTTTTTCCTTCCTTCCTCCCCTCTTTCTTTCTCTCCTTCCTGCTCTTCCCCTTTCTCTTACTCTTTTCCTTTCTCTTTTTTGAAATTGGATTTCCCTATCTTGCTTAGGCTGAAAGTATAGCAGTTCTTCATTATCCTGATCCCAATACCTATCAGCATAGACATCATATTTATGTTTGACTTATCAAGGAAACTAGACCAGATTTAACCCTCCTTCTGAAGCTCAGAACTCTCAAACCCAATTGATTTCCAAGCTCAGTCTCTTCAACAGCACAGACTATGGGTATTAACCACTCTTTCTGGAGAAAATGATTTCAGTTAGCAGAGATGGAGAAAAGGGCATCCATTCTGAGCATGGATGATAATGATGATGATGAAAATACTTTTCATCAGATGCTTTTCTGTGTATATGGCTTTCCTGTCATTGTCTAGTCACGTTGAAGGCAGAATGGATTTCTACAGTCCTCTGAGACACAGGCAAACAAAATCCCAGGCATAAATGCATACTTTCAGATCTTGCCTCAAGTTCTACTGCAACCCACATATAGAATTAATTACTTTTCTTTTTAAACCTGAAACTGAGGATGTACACTTATTGGGGAAGTGGTTAGAATGGATTTGTGAGCAGGACTAATTAGCATCTGTGATTGCTTCTAGCAGAGATTCTGGGAAGTATATTTCACAATCTCTAGACTAACCAAAAAAAAAAAAAAATCAGGATAATGAGTCTCATTCTTAACTCAGAGAAGAATCAATGTGCTTCCTTGATCAAAAGATTGCACTTTGAGTTTTAGATTCCACTATGACCTTAACTTGTCATTGGCCAGGCTAGATACACTGTTCTAGGCACCAGGAATAGAAAAACAAGTATTAACTAGTCCCTGCCCTCAGGGTGTCAGGAATCATGGCACATACTGTATATTTTTTGACAAGTACATCTAAATTCACTTGTATTTAGGGAGAAGCAATAACAGCTTGCAAGGGGGATTCAGGGAAGTTGGTATTTGAATTGAAGTTAAGGATTCTGGGAGGCTCATAGAAGGATGGAGTAAATTTTGGTATGGGGGATAACTTTTGTAATTGAACAGAGTATATGCATCCTGGTGCCTAATTTTCTCACCCTTTAAGTAGAAGATTAAACATATTTAAGTCCCTATGTCCTGTGCCTACAATTACATACACAAACACCCTCATATCATTTCATAGCAGTAAGATTCTTTCTTTCTGAATTTTCACTAAAATTTAATGATTCCACTACAGGTAAGGGAGTAAGCAGAGGAGATGGGTGAATAGTTGACAGAGATTAACTACAGGTGAGTTCTAATATCAGTTGCTTTGAGCTGAAGATACCTGTACTAATCTAGGGGTGCATGAGTATGTCATAAGAGTTAAGACCCCTTATTGAACCATAACTTTGAAATCAGTGATTGAGGCAGCAGAACAGATTAAGAGAGTTATGAAGACTTGGGGTCAAGTCTCACCTGCCATATAGTGTGGTTATCTAGTGCTGGACAACTCACCACCTCTCAGTACCTCTGCTTGGTCGATTGGGTTTTGTCCTTAATTCTCAAAGAGAACCAAAATGATATCACTATGTTGGGGTCAAGGTGCAGTGTGTCCAAGTGTGACTGATTAGACCAATACAAACTCAGAAGTACCTACTGCAGGTTGGACACAAATATCTATGACTATTTGGAGTGGAGATCCCTCTAAGTTTGTGCATCTCAATCCTGCTTGGCTCATAGGGCACAGTGCCTTCTTTGATGTGGCCATGCCATGCTGGGCAGTCCTGTGCCAATGTACTCTTTACAGTGCTGTAAGACTCCAAATGACAGAAAGATGCGGATCTGCCTTGGTAGTGAAAGTCCTTTTATTAGGAGTTTCCTACACTGATGAAATCATAAGTCTGCTAAAACAATAACAATTTGTTGTTGTTCAGTCATTTTTCAATATATCTGACTCTTAGTGGTCTCGTTTGGGGTTTGGCAAAGATACAAGACTGGCTTATCATTTCCTTCTCCAGTTCATTGTACAGATGAGGAAACTGAGGTAAATGATTAAGTGATGTGCCTAGGTTACACAGCTAGTAAGTATCTGAGCCCAGGTTTGAACTCAGAAAGATGAGTCTTTCTGATTAGAGATCAGCACTCTCTATCCACTGCACCGAGCTACTCAGCAATAACAAAAACAACAAAATCACAGTCTTTCCATTTATGAATTCTATATAACCTGGCTCCATTTAGTGCAGTGTTCTATGTGCCCCCAATTTAGAGATCAGATGACAACATCTTTGGGACTTCATTCTGTTTTTATTTGCTTTGTGGGGATTCTTCCTTTCAATGAAAAGAAGTGAACTAACCCAGTAGCATCCACTTAGGCTCGAGATGGTCTTTTCCATCATAGTAAAGTATCAGTTCCCACTCTATTCCTGTTCTGAGGATTTTTGTGTGAGAATTTTCATTCCTTGATGACTGCTACTAGATATATTCACACATCCATTTGAAATGTCCTTCAATATCCACATAAGATCATATTATATGTCTCCCCAGAGGGCTAATTACTGCTGGTGAACTCAAGTATTTTTTACATTTCTATGATTTTATTCATTCAATTTCTTTGCCTGAAAAATGCCTGAATTACTAGATAATGAGGGGCTGACTTTATGCATATTTGATAAAGTTTCCATTATGCTGTTAAAATGCAAGACTTATAGCTGATTCTTGGTCATTGTTTGAGTATTTGACCTTACCATGCATGTGTCTTCTTCAGCCCTTGGTTATGTCACTGATGGAAGTTATGAGATAAATTACTTGCTATCACAAGAAAAATTCTGTCTCCTGGACAACACATAGTCTTTTTCATTCTAAATGAAAATTGCAATGGGAATTCCATTCTCTGGAGTATTGTTCACATGCAGATATAGTCAAGTGCCTCTAAGCCGCATTCAGCCAGCACTCTGGACTATAACAATGGAATCACTTCTTCCCACAAGACTAGCCAAAACTTTTCTCAGTATTCATCATTCAATTCAGTTTCCTCTATAGGACAAACACTCTCAAAAGTCAGTTGAAGGGTTTTAGGTTCCCATTACTTTATCTTTTTTCTTCTTGGGGACATTATATTAAATGACTGAAACTCATGGATGGTTTTTAGCAGTTGCTTGATGAGGTATGGATGTAGGGACCTAATAGATACTTGGTATTTTGTGCTTTTTTTCAATAAATATATACAGTAATTACAGCTGTAAGATGATGTGGTTTTTTTTTTGGGGGGGTCACAAAGTCTCTAGGCTTTCAATCTTTACATATGAAAAAAAAGCAACCTAGACTTTATTGGAAGTGTCATATCAGTGGGGAAACTGAGAATAATAGTAGAGGGAATCAAGAATCAGAATTCCTGACCTCAACCAATGGCTCTCTCCATGGCTTAGTCTCTGAGCTAACAAAATTGATGTCCATTTCTGCACCTGCAAAAATGGTTAGTGCCAACCTTTACCTGACGCCTCCAGGGACCACACTACTTCATCAATCACTATTTGAAAAGGGCATAGAGCTCTTGTGCTGAGAGCAACCATGTAAGTACAAGGTATTATTGTGAATTGTCAACTCTTCACTCTCAAGCTTTGTCATCTGCTAATAGAACTAGTATGTAATTATTTTACCAGTTGCCTAGAATCACCTAGTGTTTTATACACATTAGCCAACCTTTCCTAGAAATATCCTACAGAGGCTACGTGTTGCTATAGTTTCCATTATGTGGCTATGAATAATTCAGGTAGTTTGATCAAAGTCACACACAGTCAGTCAGCAAGAATAGTAAGAGTTCTAGACCCTCGTTGAATGGGGAGTTCATTGCCCCCAGTATCCCCTCTTGAAGGACATACTTTATACTAGTTAAATAAGAAATTCATATCCCACAACTGCTTCTTCCTATTTGGTTTTGTATCTCTAAAAATGTTCAAGGACTAACTGCAGTTCTTATCCCTTTTATAAATAAGGTCAAATCTGCACGAAAAAGAAAATCAAAGCTCCCACTACGCATCTACAAACCAGAACTACTACTTCAATAATATGCAGTCTCCTTTGTTTTTTTTGGTTACATAGAAACAAGATCAATGCTTATAGTGAGAGCAAGGAAGGTAGCTTGGGAACATAGGTTTGGAGTATGTGATGTAATCTCCATCAGAATAAGAACTTTTTTATATTTTAGAAATGAGAACTTAATTTTTAAATTTTTAATTAATTAATTTTATTTTAGCTTTTTATTTACAAGATATATGCATGGGTAATTTTTCAGCATTGACCCTTCGTAAAACCTTCTGTTTCAACTTTTCCCCTCCTTCCCCCTATGCCCTTCTCTAGATGGCAAGTAGCCCAATATATGTTAAAGTTAAAATATATGTTAAAAACAATATATGTATGCATATCCATGCAGTTATTTTGCTACACAAGAAAAATAAAACTTAGAAATAAGGTAAAAATAACCTGAGAAGGAAATCAAAAATGCAAGTGGACAAAAACAGAGGAATTGGAAATGCTATGTAGTAGTTCACACTCATTTCCCAGAGTTCTTTCACTGGGTGTAGCTGGTTTTCTTCATTATTGAACAAATGGAACTGATTTGGTTCATCTCATTGCTGGAGATGGCCACATCCATCAGAATTGATCATCATATTGTATTGTTGTTGAAGTATATAATTGTGGTGTTTTTCTTCTTTAAAATAATAATTGTTCTCTCTGGGAGAGAGCAGGTTTCTTGGGGAGGTTTTCTGGAGGCAGTCTTAGTTGAAGTTGAAAGTAATAATCACCTCAAAATGCAGCCAGGTGATAAAAGTTCAGATCTTTTATTGCCTCCAATGTAGCTGGTTAGTTTAGAGACCTATCTCTCTGCTTGGTTCCAAGAGCTCCCTCCGAATGTCTCCAAATCCAAAGGTTTGTCCTTCAGCCCAGCCAGCACAAAGGTGAATCTGTCTTGCCTCTGAGAGAGGGCTTCTGGCTCTCATTTTCCCAGAGTGCTCCTATCCGACCCCAGTCAATGTTCCCAAGTAAAACTCCTCACTCAGAGAGGGCTGCTGGCTGAACTCACTTGACGCTCCCCTCTCAATCTAAATTCAGCTGAACTCTCCTGACTGGGCTCACTGAAGCTCTATTTATGCTCCTTCGAGAGAGGGATTGTGGGATGCCAGAGAGAGGGATTATGGGTTTCTCCTTAGAGTGCTCTCTGGCCCTAAGAGCTTCAAGGGAGGTATGAATTCGGATATCTCATAGTAAACCTGAAATCTCCCAAACATGTGAACTCCAATGAGTAAAGGTATGAATACAAGCATTGTATCAATTAGTTCTACTTAGTACCTTGTTTCAGGTTCTGGCCCAAAACATCTTGTAAGATCAGATCAATAATCTATCAACTCTAATGAGTTAGCAGTTTGTAAAGATTCTAACATATAATGATCTCTTGGTCCTGCTCATTTTATAACATCAGTTCATGTAAGTCTCTCCAGGCCTTTCTGAAATCATCCTGCTGGTCATTTCTTACAGAACAATAATAGAATATGAACTTTTTGAGAGCAGGGTCTGTTTTACTTTCCTATCTGTGTACACAGTGCTCAGTATAGTGCTTTGCCCATGGTAGTGCTTAATTGATACTGTTTCATTTATTCGTTCATTCACATAGTTTCCAATCATCACGAAGCTAGCATTTGATAACATACTATGAAGATGTTTCATTCAGGTTTAAAGGAACTGCCAGAAAAATCAAGATAATCAAAGGGCATGAAAAAGGAAAAAAAAATCTATGTGTATTTTCCTATTTCTTCATTTTATGTCTCTTCCCACAATGAGAGATCCTGTGTTTTGGTTCTATGGTGTTGAAACTGGTTCCTGACTCATGAAAGCTGATTATTAAATTTTCAGTGTGGTAAGAGGGAAAAAAAAACATTTATTAAACACATTTATGTATCAGACATTGTATTAAGTGCTTAAAAATGTCATTTCATTTGATCTTTACAATAACTCTATTTTGAACCTCAATTTTCAGCTGAGGAAACTGAACTGAAGCAAAAACTTAAAAAGACTTTTCTAGAGTTACATACTTAATAAATATCTGAGGTAAAATTTGAAATTCAGGTCCCAGAACTCTGTTCTCCATACCATCTTCCACTTGTACCTTGCAAATCAGAAAATGCTACCAATTAGAGCTGGATTGATTGATTGGTTAACTATTTAGACTTAATAATGATTAGTAATAATATTGATTAAATTTAAAAAAATTTTTTGAGAGCTGGTTGTTTATTCCTGGTTACTGTTCACAGTCAACCTGGTTGGCCATGAAGAACAGTTTCTCCAGTGACCAATAGTTGTCATCCAGCATCTATAATAGGATCAAAGATGTTCAATTGGAAAGGTCTAGCGCTCAACAAATCCAATGCCCTCATTTTCAGAGAAAGGGTAACTGAGAACATGAAGTGATTTGTCCAAAATTATAAATATCCAAAGGAGTCCTCTAGAGGAAACAATTCCTTATTACAAGCGCAGTCCTGATTGTTCTCTAAGATTTTGGCTTTGTTGGATTACATGAACAATAATGGTTCATATTCCACTCCCTAAAAAATGTCTTGAGATTCTGTGTCAGCAGGGGTGTGCTGGTAAATGTTTAACAAACTGCCATATGTGTGTGTATGTGTGTGTGTATAATTTTCTGCATCACTTTCTTAAGTCTAGACAATCAGTAAAACAATGAATCAAGTGTTAATGCTTACACTGAAAATTGAACAATTGGCTCTCACACTTCTGCTTGTTAGTTTCCAGCTGGCTTGTTAGCCAGCCAACTAACCAAAAGAGAATTCAGTTCCCCAAACATTTCTTAAGCACCTACTGTGTGGACTGAGAGAGCCAGTTCTTTTGGGGAATACTCTGAATGAGTTCTTTGCTTCTTCTCCCTCCCCCTCTCCCTCCCTCCCTCCTTGAAGCCTACATTTTGCTGTTTTCCTGCTCATTTTAGCTTTTCTACCAGACATTGAGCCCAACAAGGAAGGAAGAAACAGTGAAACTCCCATCAGTTATTCCCATAAGTTTTTTTTTCCTGCATCTTGCCTACAATTTAGGAAAGAGATTATGGAAAGAACTTGAAATAAATGACTAAAATGAAATTTGTTAGGTTGTTAGATATTTTCCCTTATTTTTATTTTTCATATTCTCTGTAAGGGAATTATGAGCTACTTATATTCTGCAGTGTTCATGAAGCAGACTGACAAATAACATAAACATTTCTATCTGCTCCATTAAAGTCTTGCTTTAACTCCAAAGCCTCATCCTGGCAGGGAGATAACTGTGGTTTCTTGAAGGCTTCCCCAATGGGGCCCAAGCTCTGATGGTGGCCTCCCAAGTTAGCAAAGCTTGGAGTGCAGCTCTGTCATTCAAGGACCAGTCTAGTTAAGATCAGAGAAGTCCATTTCCAGAAGATATGCCCCAAAGTGATTTTTTTTAAAGCCACAGAAACTCAAACAATCATCTGCTAAGGCAGTTGTTCTTAACTTTTTGTGTATTATGGACCCCTTTGATAGTCTGGTGAGGGCTATTGATTTTTTTCTTAGAATAATACTCTTAAATACATTTAAATGAAAGGAGATAGTTCAGTTGAGCCTTGTAGTAAATCAGGAATTCTCAGAGGCAGGGAAGAGGTATTGAACACCATTCCAGGCACGGAGAACCACAATTATAAAAATATAGAGTCAAGAAGTGGAAAATAGCGTGTGAGAAAAAGAGTCTAGGTTGGCTGAATTGAATTGCTTATGAAGCAAAGTAATATATAATAAGGCCAAAAGAGTATTTTGGAGCAAGCCCATAAAAAGCTTCAAGCATCAAATAGAGAAATTTGCATTTGATCATAGGGGCAGTAGGAAGTCACTGGAGCTTGTTAAGCAAGGACATGACATTGTCAGACTTGTGTTTTGGTAAACTTTTTGTACTTTGGCAGCTATGCGAAAGTTGAATTGTAGGGGGGGAGAGAGAGAGAGAGAGAGAGAGAGAGAAAGAGAGAGAGAGAGAGAGAGAGAGAGAGAGAGAGAGAGAGAGAGAGAGAGAGAGAAGAGAGAGAGAGAGAGAGAGAGAGAGAGAGAGAGAGAGAGAGAAGAAGAGAGGGAGGGGGAGGGAGGGAAGGGGAAGGAGAGAGGGAGGGAGAGGGAGGAGGAGGAGGAGGAGGAGAAGGAGAAGGAGAAGGAGGAGAAAGAGGAGGAGGAGGAGAAAGAGGAGGAGGAGGAGGAGGAGGAAGGGTGAAAGAAACATTAGATGCAAAAATCCCATGACAAAAAAGGATGGAGTTTAATGCCCCAGTCCATACTCATAGTTATTGTATGATGCTGTGAGAGGACATTTAGACTCTTTGACTCAAGTTTCTCATCGAAAAGCATTCATCTTCCTTCTGTCACCTGAAGACTGATAGAGGACTCACTTTTAAATGTCACTCAGATGCACTGAGCTCCCCTTAAGGAAATCATAGTCTAAACACCATGGGATTTTTGCAGACAAATTTTTTTTAAATGCAGTTTTTTGTTTGGTTTGACATTAAGGCTCCTTAAGGCAGTTTCTTTGCCTGAAGTTAATGTCAGACTCCTGTGTTTAGCTTGGAAGTGGGTGGCTAATACAAAGCATTCAGTTACCCAAATCTAAGACAGAGTGGAAAATTTTTCTCAGCATAAATCTGCAGAAGTAACTGGTCTGCCCAGAGAATTCCCTATACTGTTTATGCCCGAAAAGAATATGTCAGTTCTATTTATAGGATTGTTGGATCATAGACCTAGAAGGGACCTAAGAGGCCATTGAGTATAACTCCTTCATTTTGCAAATGAATAAAAATGAAGCATAGATTAGTTAAGTGACTTGCTCAAGATCACATAGCTAGCAAGTGTCTGAGCCAGTAGTTGAAGTCTTTCTGACTCCCTCATCCTTTACACTATCCATTGTATATTCAGATATGATCAATCCATCTACAATAACTTATAGCAACTTATTTTGGGTGGCTAGCTCAAATTTGTGGGGATGTTGACAACATTCTTAGGAATTCATGAACCAACGATAGAGGGAGTCCCCTTCATTCTTTTTGATCACAATTTCTTCCCCTTTATTTTTGACCCAGCTTTGATGAGGGAAGTTAAATATTTAATGTTACAGCAAAATGCTGGTTCAGAGTAGGCACTTAATAAATATTTGTTGATCGATTAATTGATTATAGCTGTTTGCTCTCAGAATTAACTTTTTCTCAACTGTCATCTGCATCAGTGTGGCAGTGGATTGATATTACACCTCCAGCAACCTGTTCCCCTGCCAAACCATGACTGAGGTGCTATGAGCAGCATTCAGCAGAGTAATTTGGGCAGGATGAGTGGTGAAGTTTCCCTGAGTGCTTCTCAGAAAAGTCAATGATATGAAGGAATGGAAAACTTCACCAGGCCGTCAGTCAACAGGCATCTCCCTAGCTCACTAATAGGTCCTTTGCTGGTTTAGCCTGTCTGCCTAAACAGGAGTGTGGCTGCTGCACATAATACAGCTTTTTAGAACCACAGGTTAAATCTGGATGTTGAAGGGACACCAGAGGCGAACAGCAAGCCCTCTCGTCAGAAGTGCTAGTTTTCCCTGAATATCCCCTAAACCCCAAACATGTGAAGGCTTCTCTCCATGGAATGGGTGGATAAAAAAACCACCATTTTCCAATAGCCATGGAAAGCAGCTGAAGCAGGTATTGTGTAGCAATTAGAGCTTGGTCATCTTCAAGAAATTTTGTCTTCTCACTGGACTTCAGTGATTTGGGAGAGAGAGTGAGGCTGACAACTTTGTCCAATTCTGCCTTGTTTAAATCCAATTTCATATTAGGCAAATCAAGACATTGCCCCAAAGTAATGTTATTAGTCTTCTTCAAAAATGGAGGGGGAGGGGCAGCTAGGTGGATAGAGCCACCAGCCCTGAAGTCAGGAGGACCTGAGTTCAAATCTGATCTCAGACACTTAACACTTCCTAGCTGTGCAACCCTGGGCAAGTCATTTAACCCAATTGCCTCAGCAAAAAAAAAAAAAAAAAAAAAAGAAATGAAATAAGCACAAAAGTGCTCATTATGTGGTGGGCTAAACACTGGAGATACATAGGCAAAGACAGGGTCCCTAACCTCAAGAAGCTTATATTATTATAGGGGAGACAATATATAAATACACAAATCATTTAGTACAGTTGCAGAGTAGATGCAAGGTAATTTCAGAAGGAAAGGGCCTAGGGAGAAGTCTGAGGAAACCAGGAAAGGGCTTTTGAGCTGAGCCATTATATTAAGCCATAATATACATAATATACACATTATAATATATATATAATACATAATATACATATTATTAATAATACATAATATACATATTATATTAAGCCATAATATACTCCATTGGGTATAATAGAAGATAAAAAACCCATGAGACAAATCTTCATGTCAAATTTATGGTACATGGGAGTATAATCCACACAAAATAGGTGAGGCTACAGTTACTCCCTCAACTGGCTCAAATTTGCTGCTTTTAAGGAGAACTTAAGAACTACTTCCCATTCCCCATTTCTTTCTGTCTTTCTCTTTGTCCCTCTCTGTCTCTCTGTGTCTCTCTCTGTTTCTCTGTCTGTCTCTCTTTCTCTCCCTCCCTTCTTCCTTCCCTCTCTCTCCTCCATTCCCCTTCTTCCCCCCTCTCCCTGTCTCTGTCTCCCTCCCTCTCTCCCTCCTTCCTTCCCTCCCTCCCTCCCCCCCCTCTCTCCCCCTGTCTCTCTCCGTTTCCCTCCCTCTGTCTCCCTCTCTCTGTCTCACGCACCCCATACACATATTTGTTAAAAAATAAAAGACTGACAGAATCAGAATCAAAACTAAGAGTTCTTGTACTTGGGACAAAAACAAGAATATTTTGATGGTGGGGAGGGAAGATAATGGAGGCAGAAGATACTTTGATTTAGAAAGCATTCACTTTAGGAGAACGTACTTTTACTTGCTGAAATCTAGCTCCTCTCCATGAACACGCCCTTGGAATGAAGGAGGATGAGGAAGGAGTGATGAAGAGCCATGACATATAAAGAGATTTATCTCCAATGCAAGCCTCCCGCAGTATCATCGAAGCAGTCCAAAGTTTAGATCACCATCTTCTAGTAATTATTCTGATTACAATTGATAAGTTAAAAGTGTTGACAAATTAAAAATTAGAATTTTCAAAAAGAAATATTCTTATAGATTTATAAAAAAATGAAGAGAAAGTTATTTTTGCCATCTGAAAGAGCAACATTAAGTGCCAATAATCGAATGGATTTTGTACACTGTAATTCAAGCATTTCTAATTCAACTGCTCACAGGGAGTCAAATATCAGAGAAATTTAAAGTTTCACCAGCCTCAAGCTTCTCCTTTTGGAAACTCAGGCTGCATAAGTTTATCCCCTTCTCCTGCCCAATTCTACTTTCCAAAAATATTGTGATTGCTAAATAGCCCTTGGGCCAGACAGATGTTTCTAACAGCACTTTGCTATACCAACTGTCTGGTAATGAAGAGATAGCTTCTTTAAAAATCTCACAAAAAACGAGGAATAGATTATACTTAAATCTGAAGACAGACAGTGACTTAAATTATGGTTTCTTTTCTTTCCTTTTTTTTCCTACCATGGATTTTAATTTCCTGAGCAGTGATTTAAATGATGCTGGGCTTTTCCCTTGCCTCCTTCTTCCCTTTCCCTGTTGGCTGTCTCTTCAGTGAATAAGTACTATTTAGAATAGAACAGATCACTTAACAACATTCTTCCCCATTAAATCTGGCCCTCTGACTTTGTGTTTTTGCTATTCATTGTTTTGGTTGTAGAAGAACTGGGTGTCTCTCAAACCCTAATTCTAAAGCATGACTCAAATCTTTCTCCTGCTGTTTGTTGCTGTCTGGATGCCATGTGATCCTACAAAGATATTCCATCTTTCAAACCTGGCTTGGCAGAATCCTGGCAAGACTGAGAAGACTACAGTATGGCAGAGTGGGAAAGGCAGGAGGATTCAAATGCTACCTTTGTTACTAACCCTTCTGGGTCTCAGTTTCCTTATCTGTTAAATGTGGGGGGTGGATTAAAAGTAATGATCTGTTAAAGTCAATTAGTCAAAAAGCATTTAATTTGCTAAACACTTCCTACATGGCAGCCAGGAAAGCTCTAGAGTCTTGGGCATGGAGTTGGGAAGATTCATCTTCATAGAGTTCCAATATGGCTTTAGACACAAATTGTGTGATCCTGGACAAGTCACTTAATCCCATTTACTTCAGTTTTCTCATCTATAAAATGAGCTAGAAAAGGAAATGGCAAACTACTCTCATATCTTTGTACCATACCATCTTTCTCATATCATTAACCTTGAATGAGAACACGACGAATTGGACACAACTGAAATGACTGAGTATCAATGCGTCAGCCACTGCTTTGAATGCTGAGGGAACAAAGCAAATCAAAACAAAACGAAATAAACCAACCCCCCCCGCCCAGCATTTATATATATATATATGCAGGGTATATCAAAAACATCTAAAAAAGGAAAGTCCTTTCTGTATGTGTTCATCCCACCTACTTTGTCCCCTTGGGCTACCATTTACTTCATTCTTTCTATTGTGCAGCAGATCTTTTGTAGATAAATATCATGGCAAAAATCAAAGAGTTAAGTGAAACATGGGGTTTTCATGTAACATGTATAGACATGATCCTATAAGCTCAGTGCTAGATAGCTATGATTATTCTCCAGTTGAGAGTTCTCCTTTTTTGTCTGATAAATCAATCCAACTCAATTCAACAAACATTTATTAAGCCCCTACAATGCATAAGACAGTGCTGGGGATTCAAAGAAAAAATAAGAAATGGCCAAATCCACTTAGTGCATATGGGATCATGAGCAAATCACTTCTCTCCAGGTCTGGTGGTTCTCAATTGTAAAACAAGATAATTGGACCATCTATTCTATCTCTAAAATTCTTTGTAAGTCCCTGCCTTCAGGATTCTTCCATTCTATTAGGAAATAAAACATATGTACAGGTATGTAAATACAAAGAAGTAAAAATAAATTTTAAAAAATGAGAAAGTGCTAATAACTGTTGAATCAGGAGAAACTTTAAGTAGGGAGTGACACCATTTCCTGAGCCTTCTAGTTTGCAATCACCTTCCCACTGCAGGGAATATTTCCTGATTAGAGCTCTTGAAATAATTTCTTAATTTTATTTTTTCCCCTTGGGAATGGGCCAAATTTAAAATCAGGCTGCTGATTAAAAAAAATGTTATCAGTACTTGAGTACTGAGCTCTTGGGAGGACAGCTCAAAATGCCTCAAAGAACCTTTCATTTCAAGTTGCTGAGCAGAAAATTGGAATGATTTCATCAGCTTTGGTCAGAGCTCCTGCTAACAAGAGTTCATTATGCAATGATGTTCAGTGATTAATACAAATAATATCTGGAGCCTGGCTCTTCTTGGAAGGACCAATGCCTTCATTTTCCTTGCACTCCTTGACAACCTGTCCAAGGACAACCTTCAGAGTCCCATTTGTTCCTTGTACTAGGCAGATATGTTTATTGGGCAAGGATAAATCCACCCAGATTCTGAGCCCTCTGAAGAACAATAGAGACATCTTTTACCTTGAATTTCTTTTCTGGGAGTAAATGTCACTGAAAAGCCTAGTGTTTCATAGTTTTATCCCTTGGGGGATGTCTAGAAGAGAGACATAAGGGTGTATCAGCGTTATCTGGAGTTTAGCAGAAATGTTTTAGCACCATGTTTCTCTCTTCCCCATTTATGGGTTTTTCTGGAGAATAAGCTTTATCTCAGAATCAATCAATAAGTATTTAATAAATACCTACTATACGTCAGGCATTGGTCTGGGTACTAAGTTTACAAAGACAAAAGTTTTAATTTTTAAATTTTTGTTAAGAGAAAAATCAGAGCAAAAAAAAAAAAAGAGAAAAATCATGGGAAAAATTAAAGAAAAAAAAACAACAGAAAAAAGAAGGGAACTTAGCAATGTATTGATTTACATTCAGTCTTAGTTCTTTTTCTGGATGCAGATGGCTTTTTCTGTCCAAAGTCTGTTAGGATTACTTCGGATCACTGAACCACTAAGAAGAATCAATTTTTTATAGTTGATCATGGCACATTCTTGCTATTTTTTTGTACAATGTATCCCTGGTTCTGCTTATTTCACTCAACATCAGTTCATGTAAATCTTTCTGGCCTTTCTAAAATCTGTTTGTTCATCATTTTTATAGAACAATAATATTCCATTATCTTCATATACCAAACTTGATCAGCCATTCCCCAATTGATGGGAATCTACTCATTTTTCAATCAAAGACAAAAGTTTTTTTAAAAAATCTTCTTCTTTTTAAAGTATCTTCTCTTAAGAAGCCTATATTCTATCAGATGAAATCTGTATGATTGCATATAATCAATAATCAGAATGCCACTTCCCATAACACACACACACACACACACACACACACACACACAGAGACCCCTCTCTCTGAATCAATCAATGAAGTATTTATTAACTTGGTACTGAATATTCAGACAAAAATTTTTTTAAAATTTCTTCTCTTCAGGAGCTTTTTCTCTATCTAGAAAGATAATATATATGAATATAGAGATGTATGTATGTATATATTCAGAATAAATTATATGTAATAAACACAAAATAACTATGAGGTAGGTTGAGAGAAGTGTTAAGTGTCTAAGGTCAGATTTGAACTCAGGTCCTCCTAACTTCAGGGCTGGTGCTCTATCCACTGCACCACTTAGCTGCTCCAGATTCTTGCTTTTTCCATAGAGAAAGGAAGGGAGAAAAGAGAAAAGCATTTATTATTAAGCGCTTACTATGTCACAGATATTATGTATGCTAAATACTTTACAAATCTCAGTTGATCCTCCCAACAACTCTTTGGGTGCTATTATCATCATCATTCATATGTCAATGAGGATGTTCCAGGTAATCTCAATTCTGACTGAATTTATGACTCAGCATCCTTCTTCCACTTGCTTCTCTCAACTCCCCATCAATATTTTAGATAATCCTAAGGTTTCATTTTACCTCAGATCTTCCCTTTTGTTTCTCTTTGTGTCTTAGCAAAAGTATCATCCCTATTCCTATATCCAGTACCTATTATAATATCTTGCACATATATATTGGTTTCCCCAGTTTCCTTTAAGACTGAACTAAAATCCCATCTTCCTCAAGAAATCTTTCTCAATCTTTAATGTAAATGCCTCCAGAATTATCTGCAATGTATATATCTTTATATATTTTTATATATCTTATTTATACATAATTATTTGCATGGTTTCATCTCCATTAAATTTTAAGGTCCTTGAGGTCAGGAACAATTTTTGCCTTTATCCCCAGTACTTTGAACTGGCACATAAAACACACTTGCTTATGAACTTGAGGTTTCAGCTGACACCCTGAAAATTGTCAAAGATGATCAAAGATGGGAATAGTTCATGCTGGAGGAGTTATGAGAAGACAGGCACACGGGTACATTGCAGGTGGAGACATTTTGGAAAGTAATATGGAATTATGCAAATTAAGTGACTAAAAATTATGTAACTTTTTGATCAAGAAATTTAATTGCTGGTAATTATAACCCAAAAAGGCAATTGGTAAGAAAGTCCTCATATACACAAAAACATATAGTGATGCTTTTTGTTATAGCAAAAAGTTGGAAACAAAGTAGATGCCTATCAGTTAAGGAATGACAAAATAAATTATAATTGCAATACCTTAATGTGATAGAATATTCTGTGCCATAAAATATTGTGAATGAGATGCATATAGAGAAGCATAGAAAGATCTACATGAACTGATGCAGTGTAAAGTAAATAGAACCCAGGAAAAAATATACACAATGACTACAACAATGTAAAGGGAAAGAATAACTACATATATATCAGCAATGAAAGTTGCGAAATTACAAAGGACAAGCATAACTTGAAAGAAGACATATGAGATAATACTCCCAACCCGCAACTTTGCTGAGACAGAAAGTCCATAAATATTGCTAGATTTAAATATATATAAATCACTTATATAATTCCTCTCCCCTTTTTTTGCCTTTAAAATATGCTATTTATTATATAGCATGGCAGAGGGTGGTGGGATATTGGAGGAAACTATAGTGATATAAAAAACAAAAGATATCAAAAACTTACTTAAAATAATAAGTGCTTGTTGATTTGATTAAGCACATAAAAATGTTTATAGAATTGAATTTATGGACCACAGTGTACTGAAGCTGAATGTGTAAGAATCAGAGGGTGAAAGTGTCATTTTATTGACTTAATTTCTCATTGCATCTAGCTACACCCTTCATGACTAAATAGTCTTTGAGAGTAGGTCTAGAACAGGAGCATTGAAAATAACATATATAAGGAAAAGACTTCTAGCTTCAGGCAAGTACACACTGGAATAACAATAGAAGCTAAACATAATATAACCTTAGATGCCTTTTCTCTTTAGGTTGAGACAAGAATATCAGGCAAAAATTTTGCAATAAAATTGATGATGTGACTTGTCACTGGCCACGTGATTATGATGATCCACTTTTATTAAATATACTTCTCTGTGTCCATATTTCTGAGCCAAGCCTGTAGTGATAAAATGGTTCATTCCAAGAACTGCTGATTGTCCGAAAGATCACTTTGGGGCCATAATCAGAATTGTTCCTTTTGATACTCTACTATTTTCTGTTTTTGTTTTTATTTTCCACTGCTTAGCTGATGGCACTAACCAAATTCATTCATGAGTGTGTATGTGTGTGTGTGTGTGTGTGTGTGTGTGTATGTTTTATGACTGGATAATATTTTTATCCAATAATGCTGGAGGAGTTATGGGAAGAAAGGCACACGGGTACATTGCTTTTGTTGCAAATTTTGTGCCTGATGCACAGTGGGGACTTAAATGCTTGTTTCTTCCCACTTCCTTCTCCCCATGTTGACAAAGAAGGGTTAATATGGCAGCAAGGAATGGTTAACAGATTCAATTACTTCAGTCTTATTTGGCACTAATGTGAAGACTAAGTCCATAAAACATGACAACTTAGTCTTCCACGAAGCCATTAGAAGGACTACTAAGTAAATGATAATGTTTTAAATAAGCAAGTTTGATTGTATACACCTATTTCACGGCAAGAGTGCTAGACTGGATCTGATACATACCCAAGGGGTAGAATGGCATAACTGAGAGTCACAAGTCTTGTGTATGAATTATGCCTCAAGGCCAGCTGACCATGTGCAAATTACTCAACCTCTCATAGACTCAGTGTTCCTATCTGTAAACTGCCTTTAGTAAAATGGCATAGTGCCTATCTTCACAGAGAACTAGTCTCTCTAAGGGAAGCCCTGTGTTCAGTTTATGTTTCTGCTTCATACTGGTCTAGATCCATATATTTTACTTAGTGTTGATATACCAATCTAAGATCTAGACAAATGAACTATAAGAGACAGTTTTGACCTGGCCATCTTCAGCAATGAGATGAACCAAATCAGTTCCAATGGAGCAATAATGAACTAAACCAGCTACACCCAGAGAAAGAACTCTGGGAGATGACTAAGAACCACTAATTCCCAATCCCTCTATTTTTGCCCGCCTGCATTTTGGATTTCCTTCACAGGCTAATTGTACAATATTTCAGAGTCTGATCCTTTTTATACAGCAAAATAACAGTTTGGATAGGTATACTTGTATTGTATTTAATTTATACTTCAACATATTTAACATGTGTTGGTCAACCTGCCATCTAGGGGAAGAGGTGGGGAAGGAGAGGAAAAATTGCAACAAAAGGTTTGGCAATTATCAATGCTGTAAAATTACCCATGCATATAACTTGTAAATAAAAAGTTATTAATAAAAAAAGAGACAGTTTTGAAGAATAAATGATGGAAGTGCTTTCTGTATCAATTAATCTCTTTTAGTTTACTTGAAAATCTATTTTAAGTAAATGATTTATGATATGATGATGATATTGATGATGATGATTAGAATTTATATAGCACCTACTGTGTGCCAAACTGCTTTACCAAAATTATTTGATTTGATCTTCACAACAATCCTGGAAAGTAGGTGCTTTGATTTCACAATTAAGAACATGAGGCAGATAGAGATTAAACAATTTGCCCAAGATCATGCAGCTAGAAAGCATCTGAGGTCATATTTGAATTATAGTCTTCCTGCCTCCAGACTCAGTGATAAATCCACTGTTCCTTCTAATTGCTTCAATCACCTGATTAACTGCTGGGGAGTTCAAAGGAAAATGAAGGTTTATAAAGAGCGGTTCAGAATAGAGGATGAAACCCAGATTCTAAGACCTAGACTTTTTCTTTGACTCCTTTTTAGCACCTCACATGGTTCTTTGCATGTGTAGCATCCAACAGCTACAATCCAAAGAAAAATGAGACATGAGTCTTGCTCTCCAGGAATTTACAATCTAATAGAAAAAAGAGAGTTCCACAGATAAGTATAATGAAGAGTAGATACAAAAGTTCATGGGAGGCAAAAGGGATAGAAGCATTCATAAAACAGAGTACCGACTGGGACAGGATGAGAAAGGAAAGAATGTGGAGAGATTAGCACTGGGATTGAAGAACATTCCCTACATCCCTTTCCTTGATTATGAAATGAGGGATTTGATTCACTATTACCTCAATCTTCACTTTGCACCTGACTGTAAACTTTGGATTTTCCCATAATACTCCTGGGAACCTCATCATCAGTAATCCCATCATTCTGTAAGATCACATCTGTCTTGGGACTCAGCAGCAGTACTTTCTATCCCTTTGATTGGAAGGTCAAGCAAAGAGCTCCTTCCACAATCTCTATTTAAGGATGATACCTAGGTCAGTCATCTCCTCATTTCCTATCTGGACCCATTCCCTTGGATTCCCCATTATGCCTCTGTGGCAGGTACCTTCCTCTATTTCTTTTTAGTTTTCTTTTTATGTGTTGTCTTTCCCTATTAGATTATGAGCTCCTTGAGAAGGAACCATCTTTTGCCTTTTTTTATATTCTCAATACTTAGCACCATACCTGGCACATAGCCAGCACTTACTAAATAGTTTTTTAACTGACTATTCATTGATTGACCTGAGCAAGATTCATTATGGTAGCTTTCACGAAGGGGACAAAATTTCAGTGGAAAGATCATGAAGTTTCTTTGGCCTCAAAGGACCTGAATTAAAATCCTATTCTGTGCCATTTATTATCCAAATAACAAGTCAGCTAATCCCTTTATACTTTAACTCTGTAAAATGACTAGTTCAATTTAGTTCTAAATCTAAGATTTTATATATCAATGTAACCATGGTCTAGAGCTCACACTGGGATTACAAAGACTTAAAGGCTGCTCCTTCTTTGGTTGAAAATCCTTTCCTGGGATTTGCCTCAGTCTAGAAACAAGTCTAGAAATTGTTGAACTGGACTCACCCTCAAGGAAATCTCAAAGATTAGTTCTACCCAAGAGATCTCTTTTCTCTGACTAGAGGTTTAATGATTTATTCAAAGTCACAGAGAGAGTGATAGAAGGATATGAATCTAGGTTCTCTGACTGCAGATTCAGTGCTCTTTCCATCATACCATGTTATCTCTCACTCTCTATGTGAAATTGGGTAAGTCACATTCCAGGCCTCATATACAAAAAAAAAGGAACTTAAATTAGATGTTTTTACTTCTGTCTCCATTTTGTCATGGAAAGGTGAAGTGATTTTGAGATTGTCCTCCAAAGTTATTTGTACCTAATAGAAAATCTGTCAAAGAAGATCCTGAAGGATCCAGCACATAAATACAAAGCAGAGCTAGTTCTGCATACCAGTTTTACAAAGGATTTTTTCTGGTTACCAGGTTAGAAAAAATTAATTTGATATCTAAATTTGGCAAAGCCTATACTCCCATTTAGCCAGATTGCAGACTTGTCCAAACTTTCTTCTTTATTCTCTATCTTGAGACCTCATCTCTATGTTGAAAAATACAAATATCTGTCTATTTCTAAATTCTCTTCTCACAATTAAGAGATCATGGAGTATTTCTCTCACAATAAGCTTAAATAATTCAGCAACAAACATTAATTAAATTACTACTTTGTGCCTTGCACTGTGTTAGGTGCTAGGAATACAAATACAAGAAATGAAACAATTTCTCTTTGGAATGATTTTTCTTCCCATTTTATAATCAATCAATCAATCAAAATGACAAGCATGGATGGATGAGAAAAAGGAGGATTGTATCCAAGGTCATACACTTAGGAAATGGCAGAAACATGTCTCAGAGGCAGGTCTTCTGACTTCCCAGTTCAATCCCTTTTTCTACAACATTCTCCCAGATGCCAAATACAGATTTCCATGAATAATTCAACAGACAACAAAACAAATCAATAATATGAGAAAGTAAAATTCTCATTAGACCAGTTACCCAGTTCTTAATTGGACTCACCCTGATTCCTCACCCCTTTGGGCCGTGCCAAATTGCCTGTGCCATCCCATGGAATTTTTTTCCTTTCATCCCAAAGGAGGAGTCATCCTAAAACCAATTTCCTGCCTTTTTCCTCAGTTCTTTTCCAGGGATTTTTGGTGAATTAATACTGTGTTAAACTCTAATTGTACCAAATTACATTGAGAATCATAGGACTCTGTTACCACAAAGCTTGTTGGAGGCTCCATCTTCCTATTTAGATAGCTTTTCTGCTGAGCCTGCTAGCATTCACTGGATCCCAGCCAAGCTCAGCAGAGATTAAAGGCATTAGGTCGTTTTCCATTTTCTCAACTCTGAGTGGGGCTCCACTTGGGAAATTAATCTCTCCACCCATAAGTCCACCAAGCCTCCATCCCTCCCACTATGCAGCTGCACACATTAACCCCAAGTCATCTTGCTTGTCACCAACTCATTTCTCAGCCCACTGCAGGCCTTGCACCTGGTTGCACAGCTAGCAGACCACAGGAGCTATTCATTACAGCCTGTGGGGTTGACTGAGCTCACTGGGAGTTTCTTCACTTCACTGTTTTGCTCACTGTTTTCCTTCTTCATGCTTTGAAAACACAGAACTTTATCTTTTCAAGTCATTTATTTAGGCAGTGGAGAAATTTAAGAAAAAGTTGTGACCCTAGTTCAAACTTAGGCAAAACTGCAAAGCCCAGGGTGACCCAACATCTTGTTTTAAGATGGTGTTTTAAGATTTTCAGAGGGCAAATATTTAAGGGATAAATACATGAGGAATCTCACTCAACCTCAACAACCCTGTAAGGTAAATGATATTATTATCAACTTTTTATATACAAGAAAACTAAGGCTAAGGGGATGATTGAGGTAAGATTTAAACTAGGGTCTTCCAGTCTCCAAATCCATAATTCTTTCTGCAAAGTCACTTAGCTGCCTAACAGTGCTCTTCACTGTTCCCTTCCTTCTTGCAGGAAAATTAACCTGCCCTGAAGAACCTCTACAAGACCTTAATTCTCTTAAGCTAATTTATTTTAATAGTCCAATGGATTAATATCTTTGCTTTCTCATGTTAGAGATTTCTATTTTTTCATATTTGTTTCAAATTTCATTTTTATTGATATATTTTGTTTTTATATCGTTTTCATCTCTCATGATAGCAAACTAAAGAGTCATCATCTGTGAACAGTGATGTAGCAATAAAAAAAAAAAACTAATATGCTTTTAAGTTGCTTTAAGAGAGACATTGTTAGACCAGCATTAGGGAGAGGGTAATCTCATCCTGTGTCACCCAGATCAGAACACACTGGAAGCTTTGTGTTCAGTTCCTGTCATCCTATTTTAGGAAGAACTTTTAGAAGGCTGGAGAGAGCATTGATGAAGGGCCTTGCAATCATGCTAAAAGGTCTCTAGTTGAAGGAGCTTCAGATACTAAATATTTCCTGGAAAAGGGAAAATGGTGGGACATGATAACTATCCTGGACAAAGAAGAAAGATCAGATTTGTTTCTCATGGCCCCAGAAAGTAATGGGTAGAAGTTACAGAAACCAATGAGCAGAAGTTGCAGAAATGCATTCTTGATATGTGGTATTACTTTCTAAAAATAAGAGCTGTCCCAAAGTGGGATGGGCTGCTAGCTGCTTTAGAAGGAGGTCAGTTCTTTTGGACTGGAAGTCTTCAAGCAGACTGGATGACCAATTGTCAAGTATAGATAAGATGGAATTCTTGTTTAATGATGAGTTGGATCAGATAAAATGAAATAATATAGAAAATACTTTGCTAACTTAAAGCATTATGTAAATGTAAATGATGATGGGCTCTGATTCCCTCATTAAATCTGAAATCCTCTGATTCTTTGCGATCTAGAAATTCCAAAGAATTAAATCTACTCAATTGTTTGATAGCTGCTGCAAGCCCCATATCAATTTTGTTTTGTTTTAAGGAAATTCAATTGACAAAAAAATATTTTTAGGGGCAGTTAGGTGGCTCAGTGGATATAGCACCAGCCCTGAATTCAGGAGGACCTAAGTTCAAATTTGATTTCAGACACTTAACACTTCCTGGCTGTGTGACCTTGGGCAAGTCACTTAACCCCAATTACTTCAGCAACAACAAAAGTATATTTAATATTTTACATACAGTAGGTGCTTAATGACCTCAGCTGAATTGAATTAAGAAATGGTGATTTTTTTTCATTTTGCAAATATGATTTTTTTCAAAGTAATATTTTTATTTGGAGAAGCAAAAGGTCTAAAATATCAAGAGAAATAATGAGAAAAAGAGTAGAGAGAAAGTATTAGTATTTCCAGATCTCAAATTATGAGTTAGTAATAATTAAAACTATATGATATTGTTTAAATACAATTTACAGCAAATAGGATTTTTTTTATTTTAATAGCTTTTTATTTACAAGTTATATGTATGGATAATTTTATAGCATTGACAACTGCCAAATCTTTTGTTCCAATTTTTCCCCTCCTTCTCCCCACCCCCTCCCCTAGAAGGTAGGATGACCAGTAGATGTTAAATATATTAAAGTATAAATTAGATACACAATAAGTATACATGACCAAACCATTATTTTGCTGTACAAAAAGAATCGGACTCTGAAATATTATACAATTAGCCTGTGAAGGAAATCCAAAATGCAGGCAGGCAAAAATATAGGGATTGGGAATTCAATGTAATGGTTCTTAGTCATCTCCCAGAGTTCTTTCACTGGGCGTAGCTGGTTCAGTTAATTACTGCTCCATTGGAACTGATTTGGTTTATCTCATTGCTGAGGATGGCCAGGTCCATCAGAATTGATCATCATATAATATTGTTGTTGAAGTATATAATGATCTCCTGGCCCTGCTCGTTTCACTCAGCATCAGTTCGTGTAAGTCTCTCCAGGCCTTTCTGAAATCATTCTGTTGGTCATTTCTTACCGAACAATAATATTCAAATAGGATTTCTTCAAAGAATTTTTAAAGGGCATTTAAAGTGAATCAATTAATAAAATGAAGTAATTGATAATTGATTGCTATAATTGATTTAAAAACCTTGTTTCTACACATCTGTTGGGCATAAGTAGGCACAAATGCAGCACTTGAAAGACTTAGGATAGTACAGTTACCTAGGAGATCTTAAATTACTCAGTGGATAAGTGCCCAATCCTGTCTACACAATTTTTCTTTCATTTGAACACTGAGACAAATGTATTACAATGGTTCTGAGGATATGAAAAACACATTTAAAAACAGGAGATGAGAAAATTTGGTAGACACATCAAGTAAAAAAGTAATTAGGGCCACTGGAGTGCCTAGAATTTGGCAAGGAATCAAGATTAAACCTTGTGTTCTCTAGTTTAAAGACTTCACTTTCTCCTTTAAAAAAAAATCACCCATTTGACTTTTGACACCTCCAGTTCTTTAGCCTCTCTCACTTGCTTTATGATCTTTTAAGGATCATTGACAGTGAGTGGATAACCAGTTACCCCTGCCAGTCTTCTCAGTCCCTAAAGATGTATAGTTTGCCTGTTTCTGGTGGTTGATTTTAAGGATGGCTAGTTGCTGTCTTAAAGCAAGTTTTATCATCCTATCCCTGATACTTTCTCAAGGTCACATAATTAAATAATTTTACTTTCTTGGATCTCAGTTTTTTCATCTGTAAAATGGGGAGAGGTGTGAGCTACATAGCCTCTGAGGATCCTTTTTCCTCCTAATCTATGATCCTATAATCTTATAAATTTATACTAGAAGAATAAACTGAAGCCCAGAACAGTATTGATTTTTTCCCTGAGGTCAAACAGCTAGTTCAGAGCAAAGCTAAGACTATACCCCAAATCTCTTGATTCCTATTCTAGTCTTTTCCCCATTGCATCCGCTATTCTCCCTTGAGAGGAAAAGCATTCAAAATGAAAATCTCAGTCATAGGATGTATGATGTGAATTTTTCCTCCCCTCTCTCGGGACTGAGAAGGCAAGGCTGCCTCTAAATTGCCAACTCTTTATTATGAGGTCAGCAGAACTTCCAAGGCTCTTAGGGCAGAGTGTGGGCAGCCTGGATGGGTTGAGATGGTCCTAACTCCTCCTGTTTGTCCTGTTACTCACGGAGGTCCAAACTGACAGCTGGAAAGCAAGATTTCAACTCATATCACTCTAAGAATTCCCATGTGTATAAGATTAAGGGCTTTAGAACAGACTGATTGTCTTTACATTCCAGTAACAGTAATTATTAATTGTCTTATTCTGCTTAAATGACTGGACCACCTTTTCCAATTATCCATTTCCCTGAAGATCATCATTCTGTTTTTCATATGGTGTCCTTTCTTAGAAATATTTTTCAATCCACAATCTGCCATACATCTCTCCATTGATCTTTCACTGTGTCCCAATATTCATTCTTCTGCTGGGTCTTCCATTCCTCTCAATGATACATCTCTAGGCTTTCTTGAGCTTTGTAGTTTCCCCTCATATATCAGACAGGGACTTTCCTTGTTTACGTTGGATCAAAGAAAGAAAATTATTGTTCCTCTTCTGAAGGTTGCTTAAAACTCCACTTATTCTAGAGATATTTGTGTTTAATTCATGGAGAGTGATTACTATATAGCTATTTGAGAAGTGTTTATAACTGGTAGAGACCACATCCTGCAGGTTTCAATCCTTTCACCTTTGGAACTTCCTCTCTGGGGCTCTGCTATCCTGATGGATCATGTCTACTGGCTGCCATTTCAGGATAATGTCTGACTTCCCTTCTAACTGCATAATCCTATTGTTCTTGAACAAAGTCATGATTTTATACATAAGTGAATCAGAGAGAAGCAAAGGGGCTCGCTGAAGGTAAACTTGTTAGTAGAGGAGGCTAGATTGGAAACTCTGCCCCTTCTTCCCAGTCTGATGCTCTTTCCACAAAGCCACACCTATTCCCACAGTTCTTTCCCCCTCCTTGAGCCAAATATAAAACCCCTGGCTTTTTTGGATCCTTATCAAGGAATTTTAAGTCAATTTTATCTCAAATGAAGCCAAACTTGCTGAGAACTCTTATTTATTTATCTAGTAAGAAAATAATAATAGGAAATTTGGCCAACTATTTCTTAAAGTTCCTAGAAAAGTATTAAGACCTGGGCAAATGCAGTATAGGAACCAAAAAGACCAGCTTGATTTTTGTTGTTGTTGATTGCTTCTCTCTTGAATTCACTGTAGGAGGAACTTCCGGGGAGGAGAGTCCCTTTATTAATACTTATTAGCAACTATTTCTTAAAAGGTAGTCTAAGAAAGTTGTCTAGGGGTGATGAAGGGTTCAACAACTTGCCCCCAGAGTAACACAGACTGTATTTGTTAAAGGTCTTCCTGACCTTGAAAATGGCTTTCCATTTACTTAGCTATACTGCCTCAATCTTTTAGATTGCATTGAGGAAATGATAGTTTATAGAATAAGGTATGCCACAGTATCACTGTTCAGACCATACTGGACTATTGTTTCCAGGCAGTGTCTTTCATCACAACATTAATAAAATGGAGGAAATTCACAGGGAGACAACCCAGATGAGGATGGGAAATCATGTCATTTGGAGATTTATTTGAAGGAAATGAGTTGTTCAGTTTATAGAAGAAAAGACCCAAGCAGTATATAGTAACTGCCTTCAGGAGAGTAGCTTAGAATTGTGAAAAGCTTTCTGGATCTGATATCAGAGGACCTGGGTTAAAAATCTTTTCTTCAGTGACCACTTTCCATAAAACATGAAGCAATTCACTTAACTTTCAGGGATCTCAGGTTCCTCATTTATAAAATTTTATCTGTTGTTCTATATGGCTTCTTGTGATCTTGTGAGTCAGTATTTGAAATGCTGTCATGAATAGTTTTTCAAAAAATTTTATTTAATTTGACTTCTTTTCCTCCAATTAACAAACATTAATTTTTTTCCCCCTTCCACTAGGGAAAAAAAAGAAGAAAAAAATCTTGTAACAATATGCATAATCAAGCAAAATAATGGGTGACTCTTGAGTGACTTGTTCATTTGGTCTCAGGGAGAATCAGAATCAGGGGGTGAAAGCTTGAGGCAGTCAGATTTCAGTTTGATGTTAAATTAAGAAAGATTTCTTCAAGCTCAGAGCTATACAAAAAGGCAATGGGCAGTCTGGGAGGGTAGCAGGTTTTCTGTGAGTAGAAATTTTCTAGCAGAGCTTTAATAAATAGTATATTGCAATGGGAATCCCTTTTCAGGTACAGATAAGACTCAATGAACCACTATCCTTCTCATTCTCACAGCTATATTTGCAAGATTAGAACATGTGAATGAATGAAAAAGTGTTTGTTAAGCACTTACCATGTATCAAACAATGGGGATATAAACAGAAACCAAGACAGTCCCTGCACTTGAGGATTAATTGGAGAAAACAACACATATGAGGAAGTTCAGATTCTGAGGGGATGGCAAAATCAGAGTTCCTTTGGTATATTGGCAGGTCAAATGGCAAAGGACAAGGATCAGGAGGGTGTAGTAGCTTGGAGGACCTTAGGATGCAGGAGCAGGATGGCTGATAAAACCAAAAAGTCCTCCATCTTACTTAGAATTATAGTTGGAGATTCCCTGCTCATTTAACTATTGAAAGCACCCATGTCCATTCTGAAAGGCCTGGAATGATCTTACCTACCCCCAAAAGGAAGGAGCATGAGGCTTATTCTCCATAAGGGATAAAAAAGGAATGGGATTGGAGAACCAGTAAGATTCCTTCCAGATCTAAAATTCTATTCATCCATGTGAAAAGGGAAGACATCTCCTTATATTAGCATGAACACTAAGAGATCTGATAGATCTCCATGTGGAATTCTAAAGCCAATTCAGAAATGTAATTTATATAAATGACACCCTATCTCTTCTATAAAATCTACCATGTAAATAAGAATGATAAAGATGGGGAAGGAAGAAGAAACATTTAAAATGACAAAGTAGTTTTAAAATCTAATTATCAGGGAGCTGTTCATTTGGAAAATGATGGGCTTGGTTAGAACACAGTTATCTTTGGAAATACACCTGCAAAGGAAACTTTTATTCATTTTCCTGAATAACATTGCTATTAGTGGAGGTGGGGGAAGGGGTAAAATCTCTTACTTCTGGAGAATTGCTATTAATTTATTTCAATCTGAGAGACAAAAACAAAAACTCTAGCATATAAGGCATTGTGGTATAAACGTGGAATGAGGAATCATGGTCCTAACACTTACCTAATGCACGATTCTAGGAAAATCACTCAAAACACTTTGAGATTATGGAACTCTCCCAGAAACACAAAGCTTATGTGTGCAGGGAAGGGAGAGATAATAGGGGTAGAAAGAGGTGACACTGAAGGCAGCCAGTTCTCTAACAGCTGCATCAGTAGAATGATTCACAAAAATCATCATAATTTCATGATTTGATGCCTTTGATGACATATAAAAATTGTTTATGGATTGATGTTGTTGGTACATAGATCAATGCTCCAACTCATACTTCCCAGAAAACCCTCACCTAAAGTACCTCAAGACCGTGAGCATGGGAGAGGTTCTGGCATGATGTTTCTTTAGAACAACTAATAATACTTGGTTCATTATGGTTTGTAATGATTCTGTTAACTTCAACAAGCATTTGTTAAGTGGCTAAGTGTGAAAAATACTGTAATAGTTACTTAGGATATGAAAAAAAATTAAAATTGTCACTGCCTTCAAGGAGTTTGCATTCTATTGGATGATTAATATGATGCTTTTGAAAAATCTATTAATAATATATAAATTTAAAACTATTTGAATATCATACATTTTTTCAAAAGGAGTTGGTATGTTACCTACATTGATTGTAATTTCTTTTCTAGATATTTTTTTCTTCTGTAGTGTATTGTTATTTGAGATGAGGGCAGAATCAATTGGCAGCATGAAATTTTCTACTCTTTAAAGTTGTCTGATGGTTCTGCTTATATATCTCATAATTTGGATACATCACAGTTATGAAGATGTAATTGGACCAAGTCAGGGGGTACTCGTTATCAACAGTTGCTATTTTTGTCCTAGAGGATGACAGAGTCCAATAAAACCCTGTAGAATCCCAATGAGATAGCAGTGTGGCAGATAATGTATTTCCAGAGGCAAATTTTTCTAGGACGATGTATATCTTGCTTTCCAAAGAATTTAGCCTGTGTCTTTGAGAGGGAAATGGAGGGAAACACAAGCTCTAGGGAGAAGATATCAAAATTGTGATATTCTAGTAATAGTAAATAAAATTGTTATAACAGGGTGAGGACTGTCTGATCCAGACATACTCTCCTGTTTGTTATTGCCTACATATAACATTCCACATCCCATCTTTGTACTTTGGAACTGGTTCTCCGCCCCCTGTCTAGAATGTTTTCTTCAAGGCTAATCTTTCCCCACTACCCCATATACCACACACAGTCTGGAATATTCTCTCTCTTCATATCTGCCTCTTGGAATAACTAATTTCTTAAGCACCCCTTTCTGAAGAATATATTTCCTGGTCCTTTTAGTGATAAGTAACTTATTTTCCAAGGCTGCATTCTATTGTATGTATTCTTATTCCTTCTCTCTGTCTCTCTGTCTCTATCTTTCTCTCTTTCCAACTCTATCTTTCTCTGTCTCTGTCGGTCTTTCTCTGCCCCATATATATGCTGTGTATATAGCAATGCCCTTTTGCCTGCTTTCCCAACTCATACTATACTTGTATTTTAGTTTTCCAGAAGAGATAATATTATTTTTAATTTCACATTCTTAGGATAACTTTGAAGGGTTAGAGTTTTAGTACTGTCACTCATGAGTCTCTATCTTACATGATCCCAATATTAAATGGTGAGCAAGACTCTATTAGTTCTTAGGAAGGGGCATTTGTTGAGAAAATATTGCAAGAATAGTATTTATAAAACATTACTCCCAACTCAAGAGCATACCCTTCCCTTGTACACACAATTTCCTTGAGGACAGTGGGATCAAACTTAAATGCCATGAATATAGTCAATGGATACTTCTTGATTTGTACTCTTGGAAGTCTCTTTTTCTCCCATTGTGGAGTCATTATGAAATTCCTGTTAAATATGCTTCTCTGAGATTGGTAATCAATGAGTCCATAACTAGCATTTCTCTCAATCACAAAGGATACTGATTCCTGAAACTCCCATTGTTCTCTAGGGACTTTCTTTCTATTTCTGTCTGCTATGTTTTATTGTCTGTTTCTGCTTTTATTTTTCTACCAACTCCTGTCAATAGTTTATTTAGGAAACAAATATTATATCAACTAAAATTATATTGAAATGATAATATCACTAAGGTTGTATTATATAAAATAAATCCATATAAATCTTAATTATTTCTGTATGTTAACTAAGTCTCTCAGGAAAATATTGAAAGAGATCTATATAGATATGGATAGATATGTTCTTCAGACGAATTCTTGGCTAAGATTTCCATTTCATAGGGTTGTTGTGAGTCAAGAGTTTTGCAAACCATAAAGGACAACATGAACTATTATTCTCTTTTGTTTATTTAGTTGTGTCTGACTCTTTGTGACTCCCTGGACAATAGCATGCTAAAAAAATACACCAGGAAGATATATGTATGTGTGTATGTGTATGTGTATATATATATATATATATATATATATATATATATGTGTATATATATATATATATATGTATATTACATCAAACATGACTACAAAAGGTATAAAATATGTGGGAGTTTACCTACTAGGACAGATAAAGGAATTTTACTAATGCAACCACAAAAAACTCTTTTTGGAGAAAAAGATAGTCCTAAATAATTAGAGAAATATTTCTCTAATTGCTCATGTGTAGAATGAGCCTCTATATGACAAAATACAACTATATATAGGGCAGCTAGATGGCACAGTACATAGAATCCCGGGCTTGGTGTTTTCTTGGCAAGGATATTAGAGTGGTTTGTCATTTTCTTCTTGTGATTTCATTTTCTTCAAGTGACTTACCTAGGATCACATAGCTATTAAATATCTGAATTGGATTTGAGCTAAGTCTTCCTGACTCTAGGCCCAGGATTTTATACATTAAACCATATAGTTGCCGTTATCATCATTATAGAGATATCTTTTGTACAAGTTGTATCCTCTGCTAGCAAGTAAGTTCCTTTAGGGCAAGATTTTCATTGTCTTTCTTTCTCCATTGCTCAACATATTGCCTGGCACATAGTAGGAGCTTAAAAAATTATGCTTTTTGGTTGACTAATAAAGAGGTTTTGCTTTATGAAAATCTCAGAGAGAATAAGAAAGATCTATAGGGAAATTTCATTAAGGGATATTAGAAATTGGAGCATAGTAGAAGAGAAACTAAATAAGGATGAAGAAGGAATAAACTGGTATTTGGAGGACTATTATGTAGGGTATGTAAAATGTTTAAAACAATGGTTCAAAGGATATAGATGGCAGTTTTCAAAGAAAGAAATCCAAGTCATCAATAGTCAACAATGCTCCAAAATGACCAATAATTAGAGAAATGCAAAATAAAGCAATTCTAAGGTTTTATTTTCATATCCATCATATTGGCAAAGTTTACAAAAAAGAAAATGAGAAATGTCACAAGGGGATATGGAAAAAGAGACATATTAATGTATTGTTGGTAGAGCTATGAGTTAGTCTAGTCATTCTGGAAAAGAGTGGAGGGAGAGAAAAGACATGAGAGAGAAAATGAGAAAGATGGAGAGATAGAAAGAAACAGAGAACACGACAAAGTCAGACAGAAACAGAGAGAAACAGAGACACAGAAACACAAAGACTGAGAGAGACATAGAAAAACACACAGAGAAAGGGAGACACACATACACACACACACACACACAGACAGGGACAGAGAGACTATGCCCCTAAAGTGGCTAAATTATATATAATCTTTGAACCAGCTATATTATTAGTAGGCCTCAAAATGATCAAAGAAAGAGGAAAAGGACCCAGATCTGCAAAATGTTTATAGCAGTTTTTTTTTTTCTATTGACAAAGTACTAGAAAGTAAGGGGAGGGGTACCCATCTATTATTGTATATGAATATAGTAGAATGCTACTGTGCCATAAGAAATAATGAAAGCAATTGTTTCATGATCTGATGCAGATTTGTTACACGGTTTTGTTTTTCTTTTTTTTTCTTTATGCTATGTTAAGGGTGGAAGTAAGAGGGAAAGAAAATAGATTTTTGCTGATAAAAATAAAAATTAACTAAATAGAAGACAATGTATGAGATAGTATCTGCCTTCCAGGAGTTTGAAGTCTAGTTTGGCAAGCAAGTTACACACCCATGGAGTTATTTAATAATACCAAGGAGTATGTGAAAATAAATAACCCAGCAATATGTCTCTAGATGCCAGAGAAACCATCCCATTTTCCAAAAGCCTCGAGCAATCACAGTGTTGGATTTGTTCATCCTTGTCATTTAGCTGGCTTAACCACAATATGTTTGGGAGTAGAAAGTAGCACCTTTTCCTTCTTTTTGGTTGGGGTTTCTGACTTCCTAACAGAGGGAAACTGTTTCAATGCAGAAGATGAAGAAACATTTGACTTATGAGTCTTCTCTAACAGAGTATGTAGAGGGGATGACCAACACTGCAAAATGTCATAATTTGCAGACTATAGAGGGAGCAGAGGCTTTAGAAATTCTTTTGCCCAGTTCTCTCATTTTTCAACTTTATATCTGATCCTGTGATCTCTTGATTTCCCAATCTAATGTTCTCATGTGTTCCCCACCCCCATTCCATTCATCAAGCAAAGAAAAATATCCAGAGTGGGAATCACACAAAGGCAGAACAACTGGGTTCCTTCTGGTTTGTTTGGGCTTTGGTTCTAATTCTCTGGCGAGCTTCAGAGGGCCACATGGCTGCTTGGCTCTAAGGTACAGCAAGGGCACCCAAGGGGCCTGTATTCATTCATTAGGCTGCTAGAGAATGAAGAAACATCTGGAGAGAGGGAAAGGGGAAAAAAGAAAAGAGGGAGAAAGGAGAGGGAGAAAGAGGGGGGAAATCAGAGAGTAAGAGGGGTAGAGGAAGAAAGAATGAAAAAGGGTGGAAGGAGGGGAAAGGACAGGAGAGAGAGAATGAAAAAGATGAAGAGACAGAAGAGACAGACAGACAGTCAGAGAGACAGAGATAGGAAAATAGACAGAGAAAGGGAGAAAGAGATTCTTATCTTGGCTTCTCAGCTCAATTCTTGTTTCCAAATCAAAGATAAATTCCTCTTAATAAGAGTTTAGTGAAAAAAGGAGGGGTAGAAGGGGATAAAGACAAAGAAGAGGATTACTAGAGGGGTTTTTGTGGTAAACACAAACATCCTCTATTTCCAAGTGCAGGCAACACATATCACAAGCCCAAGAGATTGCCAAAACAGATGTTCTCCCAGCTCCAGGCTTTATTTTGCATCTCTGTTTCTTTTAGGACTTCTAGACAAGGCAGAACAAACTCTGTTCTCATGCCCTTCATTGTACAATCCTGCTGATCTACCTCCTCTGTAACTTTTTCCTCATTTGCCCTCACTCATTCTTCAACTTAACACTACACTTTCCTGGATATCTCCAAAAATTCTGCCCCTGCATCCTCCAATTCAAATAGACAAGTCTTTAATGTATCTCACTTATAACCAGGCCATTATGCCGTTCTTGCCACCCCTGCAACACATATTGCTGTTCTAACTTTCCTGTAAGTATAGTTTTCCCTCATTATAATATAAACTTCCTTAAGACAAAGACTGTCTTTTTACTTGTATTTGTATCCCAGGTGCTTGGCATAGTGCCTGGCATATAGTAAACCCTTACTAAGTGCTTTATTTATTTTATCTATCTATCTATCTATTTAGTTATCTTCCTATATCGGTCTCCCTCCTTCCCTTCCTTCTTCCTTCCTTCCTTCCTTCCTTCCTTCCTTCCTTCCTTCCTTCCTTCCTTCCTTCCTTCCTTCCTTCCTTCCTTCCTTCCTTCCTTCCTTCCTTCCTTCCTTCCTTCCTTCCTTCCTTCCTTCCTTCCTTCCTTCCTTCCTTCCTTCCTTCCTTCCTTCCTTCCTTCCTTCCTTCCTTCCTTCCTTCCTTCCTTCCTTCCTTCCTTCCTTCCTTCCTTCCTTCCTTCTTCATAAGCAATATAATAGTTGTATCTTGTTGATTTAATGGAAAAATATGATAATCTTTTATTAAAACATTTTGAAATTTTATTGGACTGAAAGCTCAATGTTAGTCTACAGCATGATGTAGTAACCAAAAAAACTCAAACTCCCAATAATCAGAGTTGTGATTGTAGTTTGCATCAATAGAAATATAGTTTCTAAATGAGAGAGCTCCAGCTTGGTCAGATCACTTCTGGAGTGCTATACTGGAATGATTTAGAGTTAGAAAATAGGCTTAAATCCCAATTCCACTTCTCACAACTCATGGAATCTTAGTAAGGTACTTCCTTTCCAGACTTTATTTTATTTTTTTTGAAAATGAAGGGTTTTGGGGCAGCTAGATGGTGTAGTGGATTGAGAACCAGCCCTGAAGTCAGGAGAACCCCAGTTCAAATCTAGTCTTAGACACTTAACACTACCTAGATTTGTCAATCCCGATTGCCTCAGGGAAAAAAAAGAAAGAAAGAAAATGAAGGGGTTCACAGGATCATAGATTAATAGCTGGAAGGGACTTTCAAGGCTATCTAGTAAAAGCCTTTAATTTTATAGATGAAGAAACCAAGGTGATTCCCACTTTCATACCCTCTCCCTTCCCCTATATGGCAGGCACCCTCTCCCATTCATACCCTGTCTTCCTCCTCCCCTCCATATCTAGACTTTCCCTACAGCAGGGGTTGGAGAGAAGGACCATGTTCACCAGCATGGGTTCAAGTGGACTCTGTAAGGCATCTTTGTCAAAGAGGTTTTTGCCAGTATCCAGCACCCTTTTGATTTTATTGGCAGTGTTCTTTCGCACTATCAGATTTTTTTTTGTATATAATCTACAAGCTATAAAGAATGACTTACAGATTGATATGTGAAAGATTTTTTTTGCCTTGATTTGAAAGACATATTTTGTAGCAGCCTACTCATATATAAGTTTAGAATATTTGAAAGAAGATATGGCAGCAGGAAATTCATATCTTTTTTTATTGGGATTTTGCCAGCTTTGTTTGACTTGATCCTTGTGGAAGCTATTCAGTATCCATTTGATATCACAGCCAATATCTTGCCTTCTGGAAGCATGGGAGAATAAATAGTGAGCCAGCTTTAGAGCTAGGAAGATATAGAATCAAGTCCTACATTTGATTATGTTACCCTAGGTAAGTCATTAACTTCTCCATGCCCTCGGCAGCTATAAATTACAGAACAGGTACCACTCTACATTGGTGAAGGGAGTTTCTAGTGCCAATGTAACCACAGGGGAGGAAAGCACTTTGGAACAAACAGTGACTTCCTAGAATGTGCTGGAGGAAAAGTGACTATTTTGGGAAGGGTGGAGAACTACAAACTAGGCAAAGACATGATTGATGGAAGTGAAACTGATGGAATCCTGGCTCTGCCATTATGCTGTGGCCCACTACACCTTCTGTCCCTTCCTTACTCTTGTGATTTTGTACAACCAGAAGAAGTAACTACTTTGGGAGAACATGACTTATCTCAGGTAATGAGGAGGGAGGGAGGGAGGGAGACTATACTTTTTTTTTTTTTGGCTTGGTCTTAGAAGGCAGATTTAGTAGCAATGGAAGTTGCAAAGATTTTTTGTGGAAGGGGAAAAACCAAGTGAAATGTGTGACTACATGAAATAGTGAATACCTTTTGAGAAAACCTGGTAATTCTGGGCAAGTCACTTTACCACCACTATTTACCTTAATCCATTGCAGAAGGAAATAGTAAACCACTCTAGCCTCTTTGCCAAGAGAACCTCCTATGGAGTTATTGGTGAAAGTTAGAGTTGAAAAGGGAATATGGAAAGGTGAGTGGGGAATAAAATAAGGAATGAATTGGGGACTGCTGTGAAGTGGTCTATTTGGAGTTGCTCTTGGAAAGACAAAGATGTAGAGTGAATTCATGTGTGTTTGTGTGAAATGTCTAACAGCACATGACATTTTTCCAGGTGACCATAAAGTTGAATTGCCCTTGGAAATCTAATTGAACCATCCTTTGGAAGGTAGTGCACTTTGTGGTGAATAAAACTGTTTCAAATATTTTTATGTTAAAGTATACAAGCGTTGAGAACTTACTAAATAGATTTCTGGAATTATCTGTAGATTTTGATATTCCACATGCAAGTTGGAAACAAATTATTATATGCTAGTTATTTATGTCTTATAACTAAGATAAAATGAGAGGGAGTATGGCATAATACTTTGAAGGAATTAGGGTTTGTAAGAGATGAAACTGAAGAGATTGATATATTCTGGGCAAGGGATAGTCAACACACACACACACACACACACACACACACACACACACACACACACACGACCACCATAGCACAATTTCACCAGAACTACTCAACAGAAAGCTAAGAAGAGGAAGAATACACAGACACATACATTTTCACTTCACTCTGGGATAGAGCCTCTCATCCAAGAAAACAGGTGCCCTGTCGTGTCTGTTAACTCAGCTATGCTGAGAGTGTGGCTTTCAAAAGCTTTATCTGATGGTCTTTCTCACATTCCCCAGAGAAGACAGATCTAAAAACGGGGAGACTATCAAAACCTGATTAAATATAATGTCAAAATATTATTTCAAACCATTGGGGGAATAAAGGGAATCATATCATGTGAGTATGTTACTATCCCCAGAGAAGGCTCAGTACAGACAACAAAGGCTTCTGGGTAGTTCAAACAAATAGGAAAATAGCAAAGAGGTTCAAAGAAATATACAAATTTGGATATATCTCCAGTCATAAATTGAACTTGATAAGAATTCTTGGATTTTTTTGGTCCCCATTCCTCAGAGAACCTTCCTCTACCCTCTTTTCAACATGAAAAGAAATAAATTCTAAAGCTTACCATGCATAAATAATGGTTTTTTTTTTTCAAAAAGAAAACACATAACAGCACAGAACATTTTTATTTTCATAAAGTGATTAAGTTTTTATCAGAACCAATCAATTAAATGAGTGAAAACCTTGGTTCTGTTTCTTGTCAACCAAATGCAGTTTTCTTGTCAACCAAATACATTGCTTTCAAAGCTACCCAGTTTTTCCTGTGCTTTTTTCTAGACTTTCATTTATTTTCTGCTGTATACTTGTTTTTTTTTCTTCTTTTCTCACCCTCTCCCACTCTAGAGAAGACAACAATTAAACATGAATATGTATCTATATCCATCTATATCTATAAGCATACACACATATATATACAATATACATATATGTAAGACTACACTATGCACCCTTACATACTCATAATATCTACTTTATAGGAATGTTTTCAGGAAAGTGATTTGTGAAACATTATATAAATGTTCTTTCAATGTTGGGCTCAGGAGAGATTTAGATCTGTGATTTTATCTATGTAGGGACTTCCCCAAAGAGGAAATTCCTATTATCAATGCATATTGTTACCTATTCTGTGGCTTATAGTTTGTGGTTACCTGGGACATTGAGAAGCTAAGTCACAGAAATCAGAAGAGAAGAAGAATTTGATTTGACTTTGTGGCCATTTTTTTAATCTACCACTATGCCATGCTGCCTTTCATAATGCATTCCAGAAATGTAAACTATTATTTAGGGCAAAGATTTTAGTAGTTGTGGAGATTAGAAGTAGGCTGTTTCCATTTTGGGCTTAATGCAATGGGCTTTTTGAGAAACAAGAGTCTCCATTGATCCTGTAATTTTTCTAGCTTTGCCTGGCTTGATTTCCAACCCAGAAAAAGGGAAGAAAATGATTTACAGTCACTCCAGTGGTAAATGAAATGTGCTTTTCCTGCTAAGTTCTGCTAACTCTGGTGTTAATTTAACATGACCGAATGTGAACATTAACTAGGATGACTCAGGCCTGGAGAATGGGGTAGCATGACATAGGCCTTAAATAATGACAATAAAAAGAATCTGTGGATTACATTCTTTCACAAGAGATAACCCAAAATCATAAATCTTCTAGAATATAGTCAATCAAGGGGAAATAAGTTGGATATATGTTAAATGAAGCATGGATATAGACAGCCTGGTCTGATCAGATGGATTAGTCCACAGTACTCCCTAGGGTCTTTCTGTTATGGGAAGATAACAACAAAGGATGACTTGAAGACCATGGAGAAGCTGTTCCTGCAATCACTGCTGAGATGCTGTCAGTCCATTCCCAAGACAAAATGTATACCCACTTCTTCCCCCTTCTAACGCAAAATGGTGTCCCATTCAAATTCCTATTATTCTAAGATGGATCCTACTGTGAATTCAAAGAAGATTGAAGTTTCTTTGTGGGACTGAGAAGTAGGAAAGGTGTAGATGAAGGAAAAAAATAGGGAATATTTTTGTTTATGTCAATTACCTTGAGGTTGGAGGTGTTCAGATGTAAGAAGAAATAAGATTTAAGAACTAGTTGTTATGTCTGTGGTCCTCTATTCCTATTACAAAATACCTTCTACATTCCATTTCCTAATTTCATGCATTTACAGGAAGATCCCTATTCCTGAAATGCATACCCTCCTCATCTCTATCTTGTAGAAACCCTAGTTTTTTTTCAAAGCTCAGTTCAAATACTACTTCTGGAAGAAATATGCTTTTGGTGACCCACTACATCCTGAATCATTGCCAATCATCTATCTTGATTTTTGCCTTTCTACTGGACTCTGGAAAAGTGAGTCTGATGATTTTGCAGTTCTGCCTCACTTAAATTCAATCAAAAACTTATCCTCATAATGTCATTGATTTTCTCAAAAATGAAGAATAAACAACAACAACCACCTCCCACATGAGACCATTTTCAAAGTCCCAGTTGCTAGTACCTTCTCCCACCACTAAAATATTCTAACTGTACTCTGTACAATCCATTGGATTGTAAACTCCTCCAGTGCAGTTGCTATCTTTTGCTTCCTTTTGTATTCCCCATGCTTATAGCACAATAGATATATAGTAAGCATTTAATAAATGGTTATTTGTTGATCAATAATTTTATTGACCTAATAAGCTTCTTGAGGTCAGAGACTGTTTTAATTCCCTCCCCCGCCCACCCCACTCCCTGCACCTGGTACAAGATAAGTGCTTTTTGTTGGATTACTAATTACCTCATGTAATCCTCAGAACTGTCCTGTGAAATAGATACTGTTATTCTCACCTTATAAATGAAGACACCAACGTTCAAAGAGATTATGCAATTTGTTGAGACTAATTTGGGGGATTTATCAAAAAAGACAGCCAGGGTAGCAGATGATAAGGCATATAAATAGAATGGACACTTCTATACTATTTTGCCTGGTGATCCCAATAGCTTCCACAGATTTAGTTATCATCTGTAAGCCAATCTTCTGAATTCAAATACCCATCTTCAATGACTTATTGGGTATTTTCATTATCAAGATAGTTTGAAGATCAAATGTGAAGTCTCCTGTTTGACATTTAATGTTATTCATTTTACCTTTCCAGTTTTCTCATCTTTTATTCACTTCTGCTCACTTCACTTTACTCATCTCTATAGGCACATCAACCACCTTGCTGTTGCTTGTGTCCCCATCCCCCTTTCTGAGCTTTGAATTGCCTGGGATGTCCCCCTCTCGGCCACATCATCCCTCTTGTGACATCTCCTCTTCATTCAAGAGTAAACTCAGATGTCACCTTCTGCAGGAAGTCTTTCAGGACCCCTAATTCCTTTAGACTCCCTCTGAGACTGCCTTCCTTTTTCTCTTGTGTATATTTATTTATTTACATGTTGTCTCTCTCTGTCTCCTCAATATATAGTCTCTTTGTGAGGTGTATGACTGTTCAAGAGGACTAGCATCTTGGGTGTGAGGGCTTGCTATGCCCTTTTCAAGGCTGCTCATCCACTTTTGGTGTTTACTTGGTACTCAACTTTCACCTTTGGCTCTAATAAGCTGCAGGGACTTCATCCTGATAAACTGTCTTGGTAGATGGTCTAAAGGTAATCAATAGTCTTCAAACTTGTCAGTGAGTTAGGGGAATGTTTACCCCAACCATATAAAGACATCCTCCAGTGGAATAGGCAGTGAGAACAATTTGTTCTAACAGACATGAAGGGGGCTGAAACAGGTACTGTGGAGTTCTTAGAACTTAAGCCAGATGTCAAAGACACCAAAGTCATCCATTGCATCCCCAGATATTGTCAATAGTCTTGATTTTTATCCTGCCACTCAGGTTCAATGAATCTGGAAGAGAGAATGAGGCTGAACATTTTAAGGAACTGCCTTATTTGAATTCAATTCATTTGAAAATCAAGACATCTCCCTGTATTGTTATTGGTCCTCTTCAAAAATGAAGGATATTCAGCTTTCCTTGTGGTCAGAAGCCTTTTTATTCTTCGGCAGTGATAAATACAGTGACTGATATATAGTAAGCACTTAATAAATGTTTCTAGATGGATTTGATTGACTTTTTAAATTAAATTGTTGGCATATTTTGTTTTTATATTTTAAACATTTCACAATTACCTCCACTCTGTGAGATAATCTCTTGCAACAAAGTTAAATGGTTAAGCAATAAAAAGAGTACCATGATCTCATGTGAAAGTACATGCAACTTTCTATATCTGTAACCTATCCAAAAGTCTCTGTTTTTAAGTACTTTTTATTTAATAGAAATCTGCTTTCTCTTCCTCCTACCCCCCCATCCCACTGAGAAATAAAACAAATTCCTTCTAACAAATATGTATAGTCAAGCAAAACAAATTCCTTGTAACAAATATGTATAGTCAAGCAAAACAAATCCCATCATTGATTTTATACACACACATATACAAATGAAAATATGTACACATACATGCACACAAAATATGTACACAATATACATGTTTATATTATTAAATATGTACCTACATATATGCATGTATATACACACATCCATAACTAGATGTCTCATTTTGTATCCTAAATCTATCAACTCTGTCAGGAGGTGGTTAGTATGTTTCATCATCATTCCTCTGGAATCACAGATGGTCATTGCATTGTTCATAGTTTGTACAGCTTTCAAAATTGTTTGTATGGTTTGATTGTTGTATGAAGTGTTTCCCTAGTTCTGATTATTTCATTCTTCTTCAGTTTATAAAAGTCTTCAAAATTGTTCATTTTTATAATTTTGATACTATAAATTGTTTTGCTTCTGCTTAGTACCCACTGAATGTGTTCATGCAAGTCTTTCCACACTTTTTGAAATCATCTATTTTCTCATTTCTTAAAGGACAATAGTATTCAACACTTTTATGTACCAGTTTATTCTGCCACTGGGGCTTCCCATTTAGTATACAACATTTTGCTACCACAGAAAGAGCTTCTATAAATATTTTTGTACCTCTATTTCCTTTTCCCTTTCTTTGGGTGTAGGACCAGCAGCGGGATAGCCAGGTTGAACTCATTCACAGGTCTGATTAAAATGCACCAATATGTCTATTTTCCCCACAGCCCTTACACCATCTGTCATTTTCTTTCTTTTTATTTTTGGTCATTGTTTTGTCAATCTAATGGGTATAAATTAGAACCTCAGTATTGTTTTAATTTGCATTGTTCAAAGAGCAATTTTTAAATACAGTTGTAAATAGATTAAGTTTTTTCCCTTGAGAAATGTCTGATCTTAGACCATTTATCAATTAGGGAATGATCCTTTTCCCTCTAAAGTTGAGTAAGTTATATCTTAAAAATAATACTTCTGTCAGAGAAACTTGATGCAAAGATTTTTTCCCAGTTAAATTGTCTCTCTCTCTTTTTTCTTCTTTTTTTTAATTATAAGTTTTTATTGACAGAACCCATGCCTAGGTAATTTTTTACAACATTATTCCTTGCACTCACTTCTATTCCGACTTTTCCCCTTCCTCCCTCCATCTCCTCCCCCAGATGGCAAGCAGTCCTATATATGTTAAATAGTCACAGTATATCCTAGATACAGTATATGTGTGCAGAAACGAACAGTTCTCTTGTTACACAGGAAGAATTGGATTCAGAAGGTAAAAATAATCCGGGAAGAAAAACAAAAGTGCAAACATTTTACATTCATTTCCCAGTGTTCTTTCTTTGGGTGTAGTTGCTTCTGTCCATTATTGATCAATTGAAACTGAGTTAGATTTTCTCTTTGTTGAAGAAAACCACTTCCATCAGAATACATCCTCATACAGTATCATTGTTGATATATATGCTGATCTCCTGGTTCTGCTCATTTCACTTAGCATTAGTTCATGTAAGTCTCACCAGTCCTCTCTGTATTCATCCTGCTGGTCTAAATTGTCTCTTAATTAAAACTTTTTTTTTTGGTAAAAAATCCTTTGATTTTATGTAGTCAAGATTATGCCTTTTGTCTTCTGTGATCTCTTGGCCACATTTGGCCATGACTTTTTCTTCAATCCATAAATATAGTTTATAATTTTTTTTCTTGTTTCTCTTAATTTGTTTGTGATATGACCTATATCTAGATTGCATATCCATTTGGAGCTCATCTTTATATAAAGTGTGAGACACTGGTCTCAATCTAATTTCTTACATAGCTGCTCTCAAATTTTCCTGACAATTTTTATCAAATAATGAGTTGTTATCTCAGTAGCTGAAATCTTTGTCTTTATTTAATTCTAGGCTTCCTGATATATTGTTTTTTCTATATTGTATATCTAATTGGTTTACTAATTGATCTTTGTTTTTAAAGCAGAACTAAACTGTTCTGAGTATCATTGCTTTGTAACATAGCTGGAGATTTGTACTGCTAGGCTTCCTTTTTTTTCCCCCTCCACTTTTTTTTTTCATTTTTTTCCTTGATTTTTTTTTCTTTACCTTTTTGGCGGCTTCTCTATGAATTTCATTATTTTTCTAGTTCTATAAAGTAATCTTTGATCATTTTATTAGTATGGCATTGAATAAGCAAATTATTTTGGTTGTATAATTTTATTATATTGACTCATTTTGCCCAGGAGCAATTAACATTTTTCCAATTATAAGTCTGTTTTTCTTTCTATAAACATTGGGTTTTAGTTGTATTTATATAGTTCTTATGAATATCTTAGAAGGTAGATTTCCAAATATTTTATACCTTCTGTGATTATTTTAAATAGAATTTCTCTTTTAATCTTTTCCTTTTGGATTTTAATGGTATTATGTAGAAAGGCTTACAATTTATGGAGATTTATTATATATATATATGTTTGCTGCAATTATTGTTTCAACTAACTTTAGTTGAATCTTTAGAGATTGATCTTTTACTACACTATCATTGCAAAAGGGATCATCTTGATTCTTCTTACCTGTGCTTATTACCTTAATTTCTATTTCTTGTCTTTTACTATAGCCAGCATGTATAGTACTAGATCACATAGAAGTGCTGAAAAAGGGCGCCCTTGTTTCACTCCTGATCTTATTGGAAAAGATCTTAATTTGTCTCTATTATATATAACTGTAGCTCTTGGTTTTAGATAAATACTATTCATCCTTTAAAATTTTTTTTTGTTTTAATTATCCAAGATCCACCTATTCACCTTTCTGCCCCAAACCCTTTTCTTATGTCCATTGAGAACACAAGAAAAACAAAGCCCAATACAAACATGTATACTCAAAACAAATTTTGACACTGACAAGAATATTTGTCTTAGTTTTTGCATTGAGTCATTTGCCTCTGCCTCAGAAGATAGGTTGCATGTTTCATCAATAGTCTTCTAAGGAATCATAGTTGTCCATTATGTTAATAAGAGTTCAGCAAAATATTCTGTCATGTCTATATACCATAATTTGTTCCTCCACTTTCTAATTAATGGCCACCTCCCTTAGATCCCCATTCTTTGCCATCTCAAAAAAGAGCTAAAAAGATTTTTGTACATTCCTAGAATTTGTTTTACTTAGGACTAATCCTTCCTTTTATAAATCTCCTTTTAATTTCCTTTCTCCTCTTCTCCCCTTTTCTTTCTTATTTTACTAATAAGTCAAAAGTATTTCTCTGTGTGTATGTATGCATGTATGCATGTGTGTATATTCTTCCTTCTTATAACCAAGTTCATGTGAGAATAAGGTTCAGGTGTCAGCCTCACTCCTCTACCACCTTCTCCTTGTTTGTATAGATACTTACTTGTACATCCTCATTATATGAGATTTTTTCCCCTAACCTTCCATTCCCTTTCCAATATATTCCTCTTCCCTTCTCTTGCCATTTTTAAGAACAAGATGTAACAGAACCAATCCCAAGACTTGCCTAATTGGACTCTCTCTATGAACCCTAATGATGAAAGGAAGATAGTATCATCTTCCCATATTTAAACACAAGCAGTTTATCCATATTAATTCCTTTATCATTGTTTATCTATGTTTATCTTTTATTTTTTTATTATCTCTTCATTCTTGTGTTTATACTACAAAATTTTTTTGCAGCTCTGGTCTTTCCATAAGGAATGTTTGGAAGACCTGTATTTTATTATCAGTAGTACATTCACTTCCCCCACCTCTTGTAGCATTATACTCAATTTTGCTAAGTAAATTATTCTTGGCTGTAAACTCATATCCTTTATTTTCTAGAATATCATTCTCCAAGTTCTCCACTTCTTTATGATGGTGAATACAAAATTATATATGATCCTGACTCTGGTTTTTTTCATACTTAAATGCTTTCTTTCTGGCTGCTTACAGTATTCTTTCTTTGACTTGGAAGTCCTGAGTTTTGACTATGATCTTCCGGGAATTTTTCAATTGGGGGTTTCTTTCAGGAAGTAACCGGGAGATTCTTTTTATTCCACTTTTCCCTCTGATTCTAAGTGATCTGGGCAATTTTAAAATTTCTTAAAATGTCTAAGTTCTTTTTCTCGTCATGATGTTCAGAAAGTCCAGTAATTCTTAATAATTTTTCTCCTTTATCTGTCTTGCAAGTTAGTTGTTTTTGGCTATGAGATATCTTACCTTTTCTTCTACTTTTTACATTATTTCTACTATTTTTTTGTTGTTCTATGGATTCTTTGTCTTCTATTTGATTCACTCAAATTTTTAGGATGTTTATTGCTTGGATAAGATTTTGTACCTCTTGTTCCAAATTGTTAATTCCCTTTTTGATTCTTTCTTTCACAGTTCTCATTTCTTTCCCATTTTTCCTCATGCACTCTTTCTTATTCCATGTATAAAAATATGTATTTTTGACTCTTGCTTCATTTTTAAAAATAATTCTGGATAATTTTGGGCTAAGTTGTGTTTTTTTCTTAGGAAATATTTCTGGATGTTTGGAGTCCTCTTCTACACTTGGGTCTTGTGCTTCCCTGCTACCATGATAGCTAGTTGTGATGGTATTCTTTTTTGTTTGCCCATTCTTCTAGAGATTTAATGTTAGGGCTGGGATCTTCTGGAGAGAAGGTCTGGGCTGGTCCTATTACTGCTTTCTTGTAGTATTTTATGCTGGGCTATTCCAGGATCTTAGGGACAAGTTGGGGACATGCAAGCTTTCAGTGCTCCCAAAATGGTCTGATCTGGGGCTGTCTGATTTTTGCCTTTTCTCCCCCTTTCTTCTCCCCACCCCATTTATGCAACTTCATGACATGGGCTTGGGTCTGAGCAAGAGAAGACTGTTGCTTGACTCAGCCCTATCACTGGAAAGCTCTGTTGGCTCAGAGCGGCAGATTTGTAGGCTCTTGTTTGGTCTGGGATTTCTACCCTGTTTATTCCTCTTCAGGCTGGGCAACATGTTGGAAGTGAGGTCTTGCTTTGAGCCTGAAGCCTGAGTCATAATATTGCTGCTGGCTTCTGAAATTCTACTTTCTCCACTAATTGCTCCAGGCTTCTTGACCTGGGAACTTTACTTTAGGATCTGGATGTCCTTCTGACTCTGCCTTGGATATGCAACTAGGAACTGGATAGTAGGTACAAAGTTGCCAATTTGTACTTGCACCCATTAAAGTACCTCTTGGGGCACTAGGGGTGCTATAGAATGGGTGTAAAACATTTTTGTTCTTGGTTACAGCCTATGTCTTGGCACTAAAGTATTAACTCAGAGCCATGTCCCTAATCCCCAGGGTCCACATGCCTTCTTTTTTGGCTCCTTATTCCCAAGTGGCTGGATAAAGATTGAAAGTGAGTTTTTCTGGATTTCCCTATTAACATTCATCTACTGCACTTTCTAGATCTGTTAGGAGTTGTTTATTGAGAAGAACTCTGCCATTTTTTTCCTAATTCATTTTAAGGAAAGGCTATTTTCATCCCCTATGTTTTCTGGTAGTTTTTTTAAAAAACTGAAATACATCTATTGAAGCAATTACATGATTTTTGTTTATTTTGTTATTAATATGATTAAGTTCATAGTTTTTCTAGTATTAAATCAATTCTTCATTTTATTCATAAATCCAAGCTGGGTCATAGTATATAATCTTTGTGATATGTAGTTTGAGCCTTTTTATTACAATTTATATAAAACTTACATCAATGTTCATTAGGGATATTGGCCTATAGTTTTATTTGTCTATTTTGACTATCCCTGAGTTATATATTAAAACAATATCTATTTTATAGAAGGAATTTGTTAAGATCTCTTCTTCTGATATTTTTGAAGGTTATATTAATATCAGAATTAATAGTTTACTGAATTTTGATAGAATTTGTTTTAGACTCCATCTGGCCCTGGGTTGTGCTTTTTTTTTTTCCCTTTAGAAGTCCATTTATGGCTTGTTCACTTTTTTCCTCCAAAACTGGGTGGTTTAAGTTCTCTTTTTCTTGTTCTATTAATTTGAGGGTTTTATATTTTTGTTAATATTTATTTCATTTATGTTGGTTTTGCTGGTACATAGGAAAAAAGAAAATATGTGACAAATGCCAGGCCCTGTGCTAAGAACTTTATAAATATTATTTTATTTAATCTTCACCATATCCCTGAGAAGTAGCTTCTATTATTATCCCCATTTTATACTTGAATAAGCTGAGGCAGAGAGAGATTAGGTGATTTATTAGCTATTACATAGCTAGTAAGTATCCAGCATTCTAGGCACTGACCAACTAGCTACCTATATAGAATTGGGCAAAAATAGTTTCCATAATATCCTTAATTTCTTCCTTATTTGCTGGGATTCATTGATTCATTCATTCAATTTGTTTATTGGTATGTTCACTACAATGTATGGTTGAGGATGCCTGAAGAAAAGATTGTGGGAAGTGAGGAAGATGTTGAACTGGGAAGCTAATTATTGATGAAGTCCTGAATGGCTGGGTTTGGTTGGCAGAGAGAAAATGGAGCTTTGATGGAATTGTTCTCTGGGGCAGGCAGGGAGAAGGTTCTGATAGAGATCAGTTTAGCTCTGTGTCCACCTTCTCTAGAGGTCATCTAGTCAGAAATTCAAGCCCATGAGGCGCACCCTCTCTGAGAGTTGTGGGCAGTCCCCCCTTGCTATGTCCTATCAAAAATCCTAGTCATATCCCTGAGATTAAATTTTCCCTATTTATCTGCTTATAGCACATGCCATCTTTGCTGAACCTCCTTGGGTCCGTCCACCATGACACTCTCTTGTGGTGTCTTTCCCCTTACCCCTCTCCTATGCCACGTGGTATCTCTCCTAATTCCACTGTACCTTATGATGTATCTCCTCTTAGACCTCACTTCTTCTTATAGCTAATTTTTTAGGGTGCTAAATTCCTTTTATGATTTAACCTATCAGCTAAGGGCATGCCCCAGCTTCATGGGGTGTTTCCTTTCTATTGGGTAATTGTGATTTTCATTAAGGAACTTGCCCTTTCCATCATTAATTATTAAAACCCCTTTCTTTGCTATGTACTCTCCTGGTATCTATTGTATGTCTTCATTTTGTCTGTAACCTATTCTAAATAAACTACCTTTTGCCAAAGACAAATTGTTCTTTTTCATATGACCAAACCCCAACATTTGTTGCTTCTCCTAAAGCCACATCATTTGCTACAGCAGTCACATCAATGTTTTAGAATATATCAACTTATATATTGGACCTCAGAAGGGAAGAGCCTGCTAAGTGATTGATGATGGCAGAGAGAGGGTCTGGAAGTGGCAGCAAGGAGAAAGGAAAATGTCTCCTTCTTGTCTTCCTGATCCCGTTAGGATGGGGATGGAGTATTAAAAAATGTATACCCATGCCCAATCAATTGGAGAATGACTGAACAAGTTGTGGTATATGAAGGTAATGGAATATTATTGTTCTATAAAAAATGATGAACAAACTAATTTTAGAAAGGCCTGGAAAGATTTACATGAACTGATGCTGAGAGAAACAAGCCAAACCAGGAATGCATTGTACATAATAACAGCAAGAATGTGCCATGATCAACTATGAAAGATTTCGTTCTCCTCAGTGATTCAGTGATCCAAGGCAATCCCAATAGACTTTGTACAAAAAAATGCCATCTGCATCGAGAAAAAGAACTAAGGAGAGTGAATAGAAATCAATATATACTATATTCACTTCTTTTTTTGTTTTTTTTTAAATATTTCCCATGGTTTTTCCTCTTTGTTCTGATTTTTCTCTTCCAACATGATTCTCAAAGTAATGTATATTAAAGATTTAAAAAATGACTATATCCAGAATGGGAGAGGATAGCTAAGGAAGCAGTGTTTTCTAGGGGGAGGTAACTCTTTATAAGTTAAAAAAGATAAAAGGATAATTAGATTAAAAGATCTAAGAAGAAGGGAAGCAATATAATACGGGTTCAATAGGGAAAACTTATCTTCATAAATTATCATCCAGTCTCATTTAGTATCTGTGAGACCCTGGGCAAGTCCTTTAACCCTGTCTGCCTCAATTTCCTCATCTATAAAATAAACTAGAGAAAGAAATGGCAAAACACTCCAGTATCTTTGCCAAGTAAACCCCAAGTGGGATCATGAAGAGTGGAACATGACTGAATCAGCTCATTAATGGCAACAATGACAAATTTTCAATCAAAAGAATGGGCAGAGCTGGATTAAGTTTTAGTATGGGAACAGCAATTCTGAATGAGGTTGAAAGAATGGAAATGGTTGCAGGTAAAGGGTGAGATATTCACTTAGGTAGCCAGAGATTCTTTATGACCAGAATAGAAAGAGGAAGAAAAGGCAGAGGAAATAGTGAGATTACTTGTAAGATTCCATTTGGTTACTTCGAGTCTTGCCCCATATTCATTCAAATAGCAACTGGCTGCATTTATGGTTACTCAAAAGAATACCATCACTCTATTTCCATCACTCCTTTGCAGTTTTTTAGGTGGAATCCTGATAATTGGAGGAAACATAAACTAACTAGCAGAGAGGGGTGGGACAGGGATTGAAAGGCATTTTCTGACCCCAAGTCAAATATTATTGTTAGTAGGAAGGAACCAGATCCCAGTAAGAGGAAAAGCAATTCCAAAACTTTATCTTAGCGTGAGTGTTTTTGCAGACTTTTGTGGCTGACTCTTTTACTTTACGTTATTGCCAAACTGGCCTGCTTGCACACGCAACATTGTATTTCCTATTTCTATGGTTTTGCACATGCTAATCCCCATGTCTGGCATACATTCCCTTTTTATTCCAATCTCATAAGATCCCTATTTGAATATCTTTTTCAAGTCAGCTTGTTTTATCCCTCCTTTGAGGAACCTTATGTGGATTCTCTAATTACTAATTCCCTTCCCTGAAATTATTTTGTATTTTTAAGTTTTCTTATCTTTGTGCATATTGTTTCCCTCTAGGAAATGTAAGCTTTCTAAAGGTAAAGTTTTTTATTTTTATCTCTTCATCCCCATCACTTACAGTGTCATTGCATGATTAAGTGGGAAAGTATGCATCTCTTTAAATGGGAGAAATCATTTTTTATCACCTAGCTATGCTATTCATTAATTTGTCCATCCATCCATCTATCTACCTTCATTGATTACTTGCTTCATTATTGGCCTTATTTGACCTGCTTAATATCTTTTTATAATAATAGTAAGATGTCATTTGCTTATTAAAATACTCTCTCCTCCCTTTTCCAATTTTATATCTGTATGGGGCCAGATTTTCTTTATATACTTCAACCAAAACAACATATTGCAATGGATTAAATGCAAGAATAGATATGAGAATCTAGCTGTCTTTTATTATGCCAGACCTTAAAGAGATCTTCAAAAATATGAAAATAAATGCCATTCTTTTCACTAAATTTATTTTGTTTTGGAAAATATACTTCTTTTCACAAAACATGTTATTTATATTATTATAATGGATTTAGTATTATTTTAAAATAAATACACACTTTAAAAGTTATCCATTTTAATTTTAAGATAGCAAATACCAATAGATAATAATCCATAGAAACAAAAAGTCTTTGGGGTCCTTAATAATTTTTAGAAGTATAAAGATACCCTGAGATACTAAAGTTTGAAAATTGCTAATCCAAAAGATTATAAATCAAAACTCTTCCCCAGAGTATGTGGGAAGTACTGTGAGGCACTTAAACCTAGAATTCCTTTAGGGTGGGGAACAAATGTTCTAACATTATGCACCATTTTCTAGGAGCAAACATGGTCATAAATTATGTTCATTAATTGTATATAGTTCTTGAGTCTTGAGAATGCATAGATCTTCTATGATTAGTCCTTTTGTCCTTGCAGAGTGGAAAGAGCACTGGATTTGGAGTTAGAAGAACTGGTCTATAACTATGACCTTGGCCAAGCCTCTTTACTACTCTAGACCTCAGTTTCTTTATCTATAAAATGAGGGGATTTGACTAAATGATCTCTAAGCTTTAAACTATGACTTTTGATTCATTTCACTCACATATTTGCACACATAATCTAAGAGGCATTTTTTTCGGTAAGAGACACCAGTGGTGCTTAGCAGTGACTATGTGAGTAACCAATAGGTAGGGTGTGTGTGTGTGTGTGTGTGTGTGTGTGTGTGTGTGTGTGTGTGTGTGTGTGTATCTAAAATGGGAGGGAAAGAAGAAAAAAATTGTTGAACATAACAGAAAAGGAAGGACAAAATAAGTCTGGACATAAAAGGAATCTTAGAATTCACTGACTACTTCTACAGATGAGACCCCCAAAGAGATAAAATGTCTTGCGCAAAGTGAGTAGAGCCTGAATTAAAATATTTAGCACTTAAAAAAACCACTGGATTATTCTGATTTTCTAAAGAAGCAGAAGAAAGTAGCAATATTTTAGGAGGCATTGTCTTCCTTCTCAATGGAAATCTTCAAGCATCGCCTGGATGCTAATAGAAAGATGGCCTTGAAAGTAGGATAAATGCCAATCCAAATATTTACTACCTATGTGAATGTGGAAAAGTTATTTAACTTCTTTGAATCTTAGTTTTCTCATCTGTAAAATGGGAGTAATGATACTTTTAACACTTACCAAGATTGAGAAAATGTGCAAAGATTGCTTTGCCAGACATGAAAATGCTTTATTATTATCATTATTCTACCAGAAAAGGTAAGAAATATATTTTCTCAACTTGTAGATCATATTTTATTTCATATTGCATCTCTTCAGCCTCTCTCCTGAGAGATCAGGTTCTTCTTCTTTTTTCTCTTTTGATTTCACTGCATTTTTTTATTTTATTAAAGCTTTTCAACATTGACCCTTACACAACTTTGTGTGCTAAAATTTTCCTCCTTCCCCCAATCCCCTCCCCTAGATGTCAAGTAATCCAATATATGTTTTAAACATGTGCAATTCTTCTATACATATTTCTATAATTATTATGATACACAAGAAAAATTAGATCAAATAGGAAAAAATGAGAAAGAAAACAAAATGCAAACAACAATAAAAAGAGTGAGAATGTTATGTTGTGATCCACACTCAATTCCCACAGTCCTCTCTCTGGGTGCAGATGGCTCTCATCACAAGATCATTGGAACTGCCGGCTCTCTCTTTGTTACATTTGTTCTGGTAAGTGGGAAGGATGGGTGCCAGCTGCTATCAGTAAGCTAGCTAAGTCTCACTAGCTAAGCACAGGTGTATTTCTCACGAGAGCGGGCATCTAATTTGTGTTTCTTATGCCTCTTGCTGACTGCTGGAAATAAAGAAAATCGATGAATTAACAGGCATTAGATGCTTATTGCATGTCAAACACACAAAAGACCAAAAAAAAAAAAAAAAAAGAAAAAAGAAATGAAACTTCCTTTCAAGAAGTTTATAATCTATCAGTGGAGACATGTGCATATAAATATATATAAAACATATTCAATTAAATCTAAGCTAATTCGTAAGGTGAGGGATGCCTTGCAACTTCACTGTTGGGTTTTAGGAAACCTACCCATAGGGAATGGGTGGGGCCAAGACCAAAAAAAATACTTCTATAGTAGGTATTACTTGAACTAAGCTTTGAAGAAACTGAAAATTCTAAGAGTTGAGTGCAGTCCCATTTGTTTTCTTTTCTCTTTGAGCAGAAAGAATGGGACCACAAAGACACAACTTAGAGAGCATGGACCAAAGCTAGTGATATATGAACTTTCTCCAAATAAGAGACAAGTAATTTCCCCTAGGAACATCCAGGGGTTCCACACCTGCTTTGCATCAGAGCAAATAAGTTGAAAAAATAAAGCAGAAATCTCAGAAAGACGATATTTGAAATGGGGATGAGAGCCCAGGGGACAAGTGACCCCTTCAGGGGCTCCGTTGGATCTAGAAGTCATAGTCTCAAGTACCCTCAATATGTTTTTTGCTTTTATTTGATTTAGCATGCTACAGCTTTCAGGTGTTTTGTTGTCAGGTGTAACAATCCCTGGCAAAAGGTGGACTGGCCACAGACAACCCTGCAATTTGTAATTATTCCCAGTTTGGGAAGAAAGGAAATTATTGTGAACTTAACCTTCAAATGGGGAGGGAATGCCAGTTTTTCCCCCCAACCCAACTGGATGGAGTGTGGAATACCAAGGAGAACAAGGAGGGAAGAAAGGAAAGGGGGCATCTCCACAGGGAAGCAATGAGTCTAGAACAGCAGGAGGTAGGTGCCAGTCATATCTACAGGTTCCTTCAATTAGACCAGGAGATGACCTTCATCTAAATAAATAGACTGAGAATTGGGAGCCTCGAAGGAGAAAGGGACATTTCCTTGAGTAGGTGTTGGAGTTGTACCCCCAGCCCATCATTAGCAAATTTTGCTCTGTGATTTGGGAGTATAAGAATGAGTCCATTACTATTCTTCAAAGAGGAGAATCACTATGAATTTAGGCCATATTATATAAATGCATATATGTGTAGCTATATATATTTCTATATGGAAACACATTTTATAAATAATATATCAACAATACGTTTATATAAATACATTTTATATTTATAATATTTCATAAAATGTTTCATATACTCAAAGCATTTATATGTATACTTTTATTTGTGATACATATTTCATTATTATATATTTTTTGCATTGATACATTTTTATATATAGCCATATAAATTGTTAGGAGTCAAGTTACCCATAATTATGTTCTTGAAGAGAGATACCATGATTTAACAGCAAGAGAGCTGGTTTGCAGTTAAGATCTGGGTTGAAGTAAGTCTTCTAATACATATTGACTATGCTACTCTGGGCTAGTCACTTGAACTTGAACTTAATTTCCTGGTCTGTAAAACAGACTTCTAAAATACTGCCTCCATAGGCCTATTCTAAGAAATCAAATAAGAATATGTATTAAATGACTTAAAAACCTATAAGTTTATGCAAACATAAATCTTAGTTGTTATTCTTAAACTCTCAATGCCTCCGCCACTGTTATAAGTTACTGAGCAGGTACCAGGGGATTCTTTGCTCACATAAATTACAGGACCACTCAAAAATTAAAAAACAAATAACAAATATCTCCTTGAAATGGCTTTCTCGCCCAGTCTAGACCTTCACAGCAACAAGAGAGCTATCTTTATGGGGTGTTTCCTTCTCTTGAGGGAGCTACTGAGGAAACCTTCCCTTTCTTCTTCCCTGCTGATGGGAAATTGTTTCACACTGCGGGGTTTGCCATCCAGCTGGTAAGAGGTGGACTCTTCGTCCAACCTGCCTTCTGTGGACCTGGTTTTCTCTGCCAGGTGTGATGTGAAACAACCTCCTTTTGGCCAGGTGGGCATGAAAATATGCTGTTCTCGCATGTCAGAGCCTGGGAACAGCTGGCCCTCATTAGAGAGAGGGTCAGCTGGGTGCACTCTTGTATATGATTGGAACCAGATTGACTGCCCTGGTCTCACATCTCAAGCCAGCTCCTCTGCGTGTGTTTACGTAGAACTGCCTAGACAATGATCTGGCAAGGCTCGTGGAATTATTTAAATTTCATTATGTGATTAGGAAGAAAATATATACCTCCTAGGCATAGGCAGTGTTTGGAGGCTGGGGAGGCAGGGAAGCTGAAAAGAAAGAATCCAAAATAAATGGGTTTAAAAGCAAGGGGGTGTCAATGGGGTGAATGGCATTTCCCCTGATGCTCCTTTAGCCAATTTTGGTTTATTAAGCATTTCTGGAAAGAGTCAGCTTTTGCTGATGGAAACATATTATGAGGATGAGCTAATACTAAATACAGCCCCTCTCTGGGGGACCAGTAGAAGACAAGAGAATCAGCGAGGTTTTCTTGAAAAGAAATCAGTGGTCTTAGAATCAGTTTTGGAGGGGAATAATCAACTTGCTTGCTCAGTTTTGGATGTCAGTGAAAGAGGAAAGTGCCATTGGGGAAAGTATTTGTATGTGTATAGTTAGGTCTATGCAACTGTGTAATCAACCTTTTCTAAGTGAGAAACAGTAGCATAATGGGTATAAGAATGGCCTTGGAATCAGGGAGATCCAAATTCAGATCCTCTCTGACTCATACTGGCTATGTTATCATGGGAAAGTCATTTAACCTCTTAAACACACACAGCCAGCTCTCTCTCAAACTGTTTCAGAAAAATTGTTGGTCTATAACTCCAGTGGGGCAATTTCCACACTGGGATCCCCCATATTGATATAATTGATATAATTTCTAGATCTTCCTGTCTCCTCCCAACCCATCCCATGCTTATTAAAAAACTGTCAAAATAGTAGGCTGAGTGCTTTTAAAATTTTATTATAGCTCTTTTTTTGGTGTGTGTGTGTGTGACTTGGTTCCATGGCCTAGGAGAAACAAGATCACATCTGGAATTTTATTTGAAGCATTGCATGGAACATTACCCTGGCCAAGATAAAAGAAGCATGTATGAAGCATTATCTATGTGTCAGGTACTGTGCAAGAAGCTAGGAATTAAACAGTTTCTATATTCTTTAGTTAGAAAGGACCTTAGGAAGTTGAGGAATATAGAAAAATGGGCAATTGTTGCTGTCAGGAGACCTTGGAAGGTGAGAGGCCATTTGAGAAGAATAATGTAGTTTTTTTTTAAGTTAAATGAAATTGTATCTAGTAAAATAAAAATATTTATTACTAAAGATATTAGTAATAATAAAAGATGAAAAATTTATTATTAAAGATATTAAAAAAGGAGGGGGGAGAGACTTAGAGTTCAAACATGTGCATTTTGCAGATAAGGAATTTGAGATCCAAGACCATGCAGATACAAGAGACAGAGACAGAATTTGAAACCCAGACCTCTGATTTAGCTTTCCACTGCAATCTTTGATCTCAGGAAGCTTACATTCCAATAGGAGATGGTACATATAGGAACTTGGTAGCCCAAGAAGGAATGATATTTTTGGTTGGGGCAACCACAAGAATAGCCATTAAGCTGCAGAACAAGGGTGTACTGAAGCCACTTTCTACTGGAGCCAGCTTATACTGGTTTGTGAGAACCAATGGTTAAATTTTCCATCTTAAAAATCAGCAGATGGTGTAAATGAAGACTTGATTAATCTAGGCCTTAAAAGTGATTGAGAAAGTATGGACAATACAGATGAAATTTAAAAATGTGTTCTGCATACATTTTTTCCCCTAAGAGAGCAGGTTATTAAACATTCACCAGCATACCATAGGCCCTTTCCAGAGGCAATGTTAATGTTGGTTTGATTACTGAGCATAGAACAAGAAGTAGAAATAGGTGGGGGGAGGGAGAGAAACTATTATATGCCCAAGGGCAGAGTGGATGGCAAACCTCTCCTAATGTCCAGTTTGAGTACATTTAAGTATGCTCTGAGGTCAATTTTGCATAAATTTATATTCTATCATTGGCCAAAAAACTGAACTCTCATTGTGGTGAGGTTGCAATATACTAATTCATTTGATTCAATTTAATTACAAACATTTTTCAGATGCTTATCTTGAGAGATCATCTAGTCCAATATACCCATTTTATAAGGAGAAAATCGAAGCCCAGAAAAATTAAGTGATTGACCAAAATCATATAGGTATTGGAAACAACAGGATTTGAAACCAACCTTTTAGTACCTTCCCCTAAAGTTGTCTTGTATCTACTTTCTTTTTAAAAATTTTTATCATTTATTTATGTTAATTTTTTTTTTCTTTTTAAGGGAAAAAAAGAAAAAAAACCTATAAAGTTTTGAGTTCCAAATTCTTACCCTCTTTTCTATCTTTCCCTGACTCACTGAGAAGGCAAGCAATATGATGTCAATTATACATGTAAAATCATGAAAAATGAAAATAGATCTCCATATTAACCATATTAAAACAATACAAATAAAATGAAAAAAATTATACTTTAAATTCATTAGTTTTATCTCTCTGGAGGTGGGTAGAATCATGAATCCTTTGGATCAGGATAGTCAGATATTTCATAATTGAATATCATTATAACATTGCTGTTACTGTGCACAATCATCTCTTAATTCTTCTCACTTTGTTCTATATCGGTTCCTATAGGTCTTACTATGTTTTTTTCAAACTACCCTGCTTTGTCATTTTTTATAATAATCACAATCAAATGAAAACTTGTTCAGTCATTTCCTAAATTGAAGAGTATTCCTTTAATTTCCTATTCCTTTCCATCATAAAAAGAGCTGCTGTAAATATTTTGTACCTATAGATCCTTTTTTCTTTGATTTTTTAAGGGTATAGACCTAATAGGAGAATTTTTTGATATTCACAGTTTTATAGTCCTTTGTGTTTAGTTCCAAATTGTTTTCTGGTATGGTTGGATCAGGTCACAATTCCATTAATAATTCATTAGTGTGCCTAGTTTCCTTCATTCCCTCCAGAATTTGTCATATCTGAAAGGTGTGAGGTGGTATCTCAATACTGTTTTAAATTGAATTTCTCTTTCAATAGTGATTCAGAGCATGTTTTCATATGACTATAGATAGCTTTGATTTATTCTGAAAACTCATTTCTACTGATCATTTATCAATTGGGAAATTTATTTTTATAAATTTGACTGTTTCTTACATATTTGAGAAAAAGGGCTTTTTATCAGAGAAACTTGTAAATTGTTTTGTTACTACTTCATTGTCTATGGTACCTTTTGTCAAAATATAGTTTCTTTGATTGTTTCTTTTAGTTAAGTCCATTTTTTTGTCTTTGTCTTGTCTGAGATCATAATTACTATCTTTACTTTTTTTAATGTCCGCTGATGCATAATAGATTCTTATCAGTTCTTTTACTTTTTCTCTGTGTATATCTTTCTGTTTTAATTATGTTTCTTGTAAATAGCGTATTGTTAAATTCCGATTTCTTATCCATTTTGCTTCTGTTTTATGGGTGAGTTCATCCCATTTATCTTCATAGTGCTTCCAAGGTAGTATGATCAACAGAGAAGCGATTGCTATTTCCCTGGTGTGTATTCTGATCCTTCCTCAGGAAGGATTCTTGCTCTCCTGAAGCCCCAAACAATAGTGTTCCTCTCTATTTTGATCCCCTGCTGCCTTGGTCCCTTGCTTTCTTGTGACCAACTACAAGTGCTCCTCTCTGGTTGGGGAACTGTGATTCAGAACTCTGTATGGGCAATAGAGTTACCAATCAATACCAGCTGCATTTAGTACCAGGAAAAGGTCCTCTGTAATCCCTTTCTGATCAATTGTTTGACTCTTACTGTTTTGGGGCTGAGAGTTCTTCAAGCTGCTGCTGCTGTGCTATTGCTGCCCCCACTTAGTGGCTGTCTTCAACATCTATAGCTGGTTCTGTCACCTCCTGGTTGGCCCCTAGCCCTATATTACAGACCTGTCCTGCCTACTTCTTAAATCACCTTGGGCTGAAAAAAAAGTTTCACCCTGATCTTTTGTTGGCTCTGAAACTCTAAAATTTGTTTTGAGGCATTGTTGTAAAATTGTTTGGAGGGGACTGTTGGGAAAGTTCAACTTTGTTATTGCTTCTAATTGAAGAAATAACTTTCTTTGCTCTTCTTCTTATGTTTTATGTATATATTAGGCTAGAGGAGGGAGTTAATTGAGTCAGTCAGTTGCATCATCCCAAACTACTTTATGTAAGTGCTGAGTTCTCCTAAAGTATAGAATAGCCTTTTTGTTAACTCCAAATCTAGTGTTCTTTCTATGACACACATTTTTTCCTTTTCAAAATGGTTTGTTGAAGTTCCTTAAATTTCAATATCTATCTCTAATGTTCCAGTTCTTCATCCGTGAAATAATTCCAGTGATAGCAAATTACTTTTCACATAAGTAGTGAGAACTATAAAAAATATATGTATAAAGTGTTAATAATAGTCATTTGGAGAAAAGCCTAATGCTTTTGTTCCAGCCCTTTCACATTTCTCATAAATCCAGGTTAGGTAAATGCCTACCATGTCATCCCATTCAGTAGAGTTCCCAGGTGAGATAGAAAGCTACTGCTGTTTCCTGGAACCCTAAAAAATTCCAGATCAGCTTTTCCTACAGATTATGGGCAAATGTTTGCTTGACTATTGTAAGGTATTTAGTTCTGCACATGTCTATGTCATTCAGGTATACATCTCTATACACAGAAGGCAGTATGATTGGATATAATTCATACCCTCTAGAAAATTTTTGAAAGCATCATGACATGGAGTAGAGAGATTAGAATAGTCCTAGGAATAAGGAAAGTCTGGGATTCAAGTCCTGCTTTTGTGATATATTGGCCAAACTTACCACAATGCCTGGCATATAGTAGGCACTTACTGAATGTTTGTTAATTGATTGATTTAATCTTTCAGTGCCCACAGGTAATTAGGACTCCGATAACTTTGAGGGAATTTGGAGGGAATAACAAATTATACATGGTAGATTTGCAGTTTCATGTGTAATAACTTTTTTATTGTATAGTTATGGAAATACTTGTTTTGATTTCGAATTCTTACACATTCTGAGTCCTTAGCACATATTTTTCAATATAGTAGTAAAAAATGTACCTAAGTATAGTAATCATTAGTAGATCTTTCCCACTAGACAAAAATAAACTTAACGTATACTCTTGAGGTTGCAAAAATGGCAGGTGATTGGGCCAATTCCAGGTCTTTTGTGTTGGGTACAATTCTCTGTGGAGCTGAGTGTTGATCTTACGAACAAAGTCTTCCAAAATGTCAATAGACTGTGGTGGAACCAAGTTTGATCACATCTTTTGATTTCCTAACCAGACTCTGTTCCCTATGCTTTGTGCTAGGTCTGATGTTAGGAGAGCTCGCAACAATAATGAGTTCTTCTCAAAGCAATCTCAAGAAATGAAGTAGGGGGGTAATACTATCATATTTCAGATAAAAAAAAAAACAGAGATCAAGCAACTTGTGTGGTGAGTAGCAAGATTCCAGGACAATCCATTTTCCATGATACCACAAACTACCTTTGTAATTGTCCACTTTGAAATTATATTCTTTGCTGAAGAATAAATCTGAGCTACGGTGAGTGACTAGACATTCACAAGAAGGAATACACAACAAGAAGGAATATTCTTAAGGATAATGATTGGCCTTCAAGAATAATATTGTATATGTCTTTGGGAATAGTAAATGTAAATAGAACCATGTACATCCAGAAGTCTTTTAATACTAGAACTGTTTTAGAACAATTTTCTGGAGATTTGTGGCTTGATTTAATGGACCCTTAAAAAAATAATTTAGTGCTGCTTAGACAAAGCACTCTCTAATTTTTGTTTTTCCTTTTTCCTTTCATTATCATAGGAAATCCCTGTTGATCAAACTTCTTTTGTTCATGCATATTTGGAACAGTTCTGCAGATTGGAGACCCTCCTGAGGGAATGGTAAGAGGTCAAGTTATTTGCTCATTATCAGTTAAAAGCAGAACTTTTAGAGTCTTTTAAGAGTTGTGCTGACTCTAAAGACAGCCTTCTACCCATTATACCATAGTCTCTAACTAGTGCCAGTTCTTAACAGTTTTGTTCCACTGATTTTTGTTGAATTTATAGTCAGAATTCACTAGGCAATCTCCTTTCCAATATGGCCTTGAAAGGAATTTTGAAAATTTATTGGGTCACTAGTTTTGATCTATAAACTTTAATTTATAGATCTATAAAATCAATCTCTAAAATTTGCTTGATCTATAAAATTTACATTGTATTACTCGTATTTATTCCATGCTGCACCTTCATCCTCTTGGTCATCCTTCATGGCTCCTAACACCATGAATAGGCTAAGAAACCAAGAATCAAAGTGTCTTCCTGTGGGAAGAAACTCATCCTTTGTTCTGCTTTGCTCTTCCCTAGATTCCCATGAAAACCTGCTTAAGGAAGATAAAAAAGGAGACAGAATATATAGTAAATCTCTCGCAGGCTCATTGCCTGAAATTCTTTAGGGGCCAAAATGATTTCATTTGGTCCTGGCTAAGTAAGACAATTTTTATTCCATGATTTCTTTGATACATACCCAAATAAAGTAATTCTCCTATCAAAAATATTCATTCCAAGTTTTGTCCAATTGTTAACTTGCCAACTTGGATTGAAGGAAATGCTTGGCTGTCAGACTTCAATCTTCCCATTGTGGGAAGTACAAACAGGATTAAAGAAATGGCTGGTGGTTTCCAAAAGAACATAGTCCAGGTTAGGATTTCCCTACACAAGGAAGCTACCATTGGGCAGACACTCAGGTCTGTTAGTGTTGCCTTGAATATACAAATGTGTGTATCACTTTCCCATCTTGGAATCCCTGGCTTTGTTTTAATACCATCTTTTAAAATACCAGGCTTCTCTTACTGCCTCTCCCTTCAGTCCCCAATTGTTCATACATGTCCTATTAAGCTTCCTTTGTATCTCTTTATATATGTCATAATAATAATAATAATAACAAACCTATATGAAAGTCACTTGAATAAATCAAATTGCCATATTTATTTAATGTGTCAAGATACTCCCTTTAACTTTTCTGCTAGCCTCCCTATGAGTCTTGAATCTGCTCTTCCTAAGTGTGTCTGATGTAATTTTGAAAACCTAATACATTCTCTGGTCCTCTGAAATTCAAAAAATCCTCCTCTGGCCAAGGGAGGGAGAAGAGGAGATTCAAGCTGAAATGTTCTCTTCCCCTGCAAGTGATTTCCTTTCAGTGTTTTATTTAGAAACTTTCATCACTAAACTTATAGACATTTGATTCTGGGTGCTTGTGGTTGTTTAGTCAATTTTTAAAGTTATATCTAACTCTTGTTACCTTCTTCATGGTTTTCTTGACAAGGTTACTGGAGTGGTTTGCCCCACTGGGTTCTATGGCTTATTATCTTATAGATAACTCACAGGGCCCTTAATAGATTTCAACATACCTCTGGTATGATGCTACTCATGTTCATTCAAGGGCTTTTGAGAACATCTAAATCAAAGTCTAAAACATATGATTGTCGATTCAAGGGCTTTCGAGAACATCTAAATCAAAGTCTAAAACTTATGATTGTTGATTCAAGGGCTTTCGAGAACATCTAAATCAAAGTTTAAAACTTATGATTGTCAATTCAAGGGCTTTCGAGAACATCTAAATCAAAGTTTAAAACTTGTGATTGTTCGATTCAAGGGCTTTGAAGAACATCTAAATCAAAGTCTAAAACCTATGGTTGTTTGATTCAAGGGACTACTTCTAGATGTTATTCACACCCAATTCATCCCTCTGACTGATTTAGTTAGTGGTCTGTATTTCAGATCAGTGCTATTAGCTTGACTTTTTAAATGACATAGTCTTCCTACCTTTATAGTTATTGTCTTCTAGCATTCTAACTCCTCAAGGGCAAGGATTGTTTTACTTCTGCCTTTGTATCCTCAGCACTAAGAAGAGTTTCTGGCACTTTATAGAAGCTTAATAAAATGCTTGTTGATGGACTGTGTGCCTGCTGAATACTAAAGCTACTAAACAATGCAGTCAATACAAAGATCATTAAGAATCAGGTTTTTTTTCCTGTATAAAGTTAAAGAGAAGCAATTTCAATACCCTAGTTAATGGGCTAGGAAGTTTTGGTGGTTGCTCCCAGTCAGTAGCAATTGAAGAAAAAACATCACTATTTTTCACTTAGGCTGGATCTCCCCATCTTACTCAGTCTGGAAGGGTAGCACCTTTTCAAAGGCCTATTTGACAGTTAATCAGTATGGAAACTTTGTCTTGTTCCATTTCCAGCCTGAGCTGGTTCTCATTTCCTTAGGTAGCCTATCGTCCCCCTCTCTTCCTCTCTGCCTCAGCCATCCCATTGTCATTCTCCTTGGAAGCTCACTCCATTGGTGCTGGGCTTCATGCAGATTCCTTCCTTCCTTATTGACACATAAACATTTTGTATATATGCAATCTTTCTCTGGGTTTTGTTTTATTTTACCTCCCTACCAGTGATTATAATATCAGTAGGTCAAAAGATATCTATAGTTCAATGACAGTTTTAGTATAATTACATTTACTTTCTAAAGTGTGTGGACCAATTCACAGCTCCACAAATAAAGCATTACACTGTCTTCCCACAGCCCATTTATCACTGACCATTTTCATCCTTTATCATCTTTGTCAATCTGAAGGGTATGAAATGAATTTTTAGTGATTATTTAATATTTATTTCTCATATAGCTAATGATTTGGAGCATTATTTTATATCATCGATGATACCTTTCACTTCTTTGGAACATTACTTATAATCTTTGACCATTAACTGGTGGGGAATTAATTCTTGTTTTTATTTATTTGTATCAATTACATATATATTCTAGACATCAAATCTTTGTCAGAGATATTTTTGGATGAAGATTGTGTTCAAGCAAAAGCTTTTCAATTTTGTGTAATCAAAACGTCTATTTTTTAGCTCATAAGAGTGCCTCCATTTATTGGTTGATTAAGAATTCTCATTGGATAGTTATGCGAGATTATTTCCTTTCATTCTCCTCTTATTTATTTTATGACATGACCTTTTATATTTACGTCATGTATACAGTTAGAACAAATTACGGCAAGTGGTTTAGATGCTGGTCTGATCATAACCTCAGTAGTTATTGTCAACTTGCTTTTCAATTTCTCCAAAGTTTTTTGGGAGGAGAGGAGTATAGGGAAACCTTATCTTAGTAGCTGATATTGTGTTTGATTACTTCTAGGTCTTATTTATCTAATCTGTCCCACTGAATTGTGTTTGTGTGTGTGTGTGTGTGTGTGTGTGTGTATGTATCAAATAGCTCTGATGCATAAAGCTTTGTATTTTGAGGAATAGTGATGCAAGATTGCTCTAAGGTTCATTAAATTGACTTTTGTGATTATTTTTATGGTATCTGATTTGTGATTTCTTTTAATGCATATAAAAATAAATTTGCTTGTCAACTACCTTGAGTAAAATAGAGACTATTCTCTTGATTCTGATCCCCATCAATCAACAATACTATTCAAAGATTCTAAAACAGATTTAAAAGAAATGACAATAGGTACCTTTTTTTTTTATCTGTTGACATGTTGGAACCCATGAAAAGGAGGGAGCATCCCTAACATCACAGAATTAAAGGAAATGGGAAGTAATCTTGGGACCTATCACAGCTTCATCCCAAAGTAGATGCAAATTTGAAGGGTTCTAGCACCCATTCTCCCACATCCAGCCTTTCTAAGGACTTTCAACTGAATAGTAACCTTTAATAAATCTCATTTGAATTTTGTTTCATGCATGGGTTTTCTTTTTTTTCCTGTCATAAGTGCAGAGACTAAATTATGGTATTATCACCCATTTATATAATGTAAGAATTGAAATGGGTAGGAAAAAATTCGTTTCCTTATCTTAAAACTCTTCAAATATTTACATGAACTGATGCTAAGTGATTAGAACCAAGACAACATTGTACACAGCAACAACAAGATTATGCAATGATCAATTCTGATAGACTATGGCTCTTTTCAACAGCAAGATGATTCAGCCCAGTTCCAATGATCTTGTGATAGAGAGAACCATCTGCACCCAGAGAGAGAAGTGTGGGGACCATGTATGGATCACAACATTAGTATTTTCAATTTTGTTGTTGTTGTTTGCATGCATTTTTTTCTTATTTTTTCTTTCTGATCTGATTGTTCTTATGCAGTGTAATTGTGGAAATATGTATAGAAGAATTGCACATGTTTAACATATATTGGATTATTTGCTTTCTAAGGGTGAGGATGAGGGGAAGGAAGGGGGAAAATTTTAAAACATAAAGTTTTGAAAACTATGCATATATTTTGAAAATAAAAAAGTAAAAAAAAAACTTCAAACTCACACAGAAAGCCTTATGCAGTTTGCTGTAATGAGTGGCTGTAAGTGATCGGTTCCCCTTCTTTCCTACTTAGTTCACTGTTTCCATGATTTTTAACTTTTTATTTTTCCCAGATGAATTTTCTTTTTAGCTTATCTAATTCTAGAAAATAACCCTTTGGTATTTTGATGTGGCATTAAAATTTTATCATGTTGGTGTGACCTCTCCATCAACAAATCAATGAATCAAAAAATCATTTATTAAACATTATGTTCCAAGCAATTTACTAGGCACCAGAGACAAAGGGAAAAAATGAAATTTTTCCAATTTTAAAGTAGCTCATAGTTTAGCTGGGGAATCAACATGTACTTATAGAGGTCTATTCATTATACATATCAATATAAGATGATTTTTTTTAAGGCAAGTCATTTGCAGCTAGACTGATCTTCATGTATAAAATAGCTCTTGAGCTGAGCCTTGAACAAAACAAGGGATTCTAAGAGACAGAGGTGAGGAGGAAATACATTCCATGCATGGTTAACAGGCTGTGCAAAGGCATGGGGTTGAAAGATGAAATGTTCTACACAAGGAGCGAAAAAAATCCAGTTTGGCTGCACTATAATGTGTGTGGAAGGAAGTAATACGAAGCTGAGAAAGTAGGGGAGTGCTAGGCTGGAAAGGGCTTTATGATAAATAGGTGTATTCATATCTTATCTCTCCAAGACTTAAAATCTTCCTTTATTCATATAAATATCATGTAATGGAAAGAGTTCTGACTGGAGTCAGAAGAGATGGGTTCACACACATATATATACACACACACACATATATATATAAAGGTATATATATATGTGTATATATACACACACACACACATACACATAAATACCTAGGAATATATGTATGTGTATTTATTTATATAGGTGTGTAAAAAATCCAAAATATTTTAGGAAAATTTCAGGAGAAAGGAATTCCATTGAAGTTGGTAGATCAATCAATCAATAAACATTTACTAAGTGCCTACTATGTGCCAGATAAGAGAACTCATCATAGAGAAAGTGACAGTTAAGTTGAGACTTGAAAAAGGACAATTTCAATAAGTGGAGATGAGGAAGATGTATTTTTTAGGCATGGAGAATGACTTGTGCAAATACATTAGGTTTAAAGAATATAGGGCAAGATCAGGCAACAACCAGTTGAATAGAATGTACTCTCAAGTTGTATTTAAAATTTTAAATTTAAAACAATTATTTAAATTTTTATTGATGTCTTTTGTGTGTGTGTGTGTGTGTGTGTGTGTGTGTAATATATATAAATTTCCTACCTTCCTTCCTCCCTCTCCTTTCTTCCCTCCCTCTCCTCTTTCCTTCCTCCCTCCCTCCCCTCTTTCCTTTCTCCCTTCCCTTTTTCCTTCTCTCTTTCCCTCCCTTCCCTTTCTCTTGCTCTTAGTTATTTTGATTTCTTCATTGGAAAACTGTCCACTTGTAGCCTTTGACTATTTATCAATGGGGGAATAACTTGTATTTTGATAAATTTGACAAAGTTTTTTATATATTTGAGATATGATAACTTTATCTGATAAACTGTCTATAACACTGTCCTCCCCCATTTTCTGCTTTCCTTCTGCTCTTGGCTCCATTTGTTTTATAAACCTTTTAAAATTGAATGTATTGAAACTATCCATTTTACACCTAACTTTGCTCTATCTTGTTTATTCATAAATTGTTTACTTATCCATAAATCTGATGATATGTTCTTTTAATTGTTTTTGTAATATCTCTCTTTTATATCCATGTCATGTATCCATTTTGACTTTATCTTGGTAAATGAAATAAGATATTGATCTCTGCCCAGTTTGCTTTCCAGCTTCCCCAACAATTTTTACCAAACAATAAATTCTTATCCCCAAATGTTGTCTTTACATTTGTCAAATACAAGATTATCACACTTAGTTGCTGTTGTAAATTGTATGTCTCCTCTCTTGAGCTACCTTTCTATTTCTTAACCAATACCAGAGAGTTTTTTTTTTTTTTTTGATAATTACGGCTTTATAATATCGTTTAAGATCCTTTATATTTTTTCTTTAATTCCTTTGATATTACTGCCTTTTCATTCTTCCAAATGAATTTCTTTCCATTTACCTTGTAGCCACTGTTGTCCTCATTCTAGTTCTGCTTATTTCACTTGGCATCAGTTTCTATGCACGTCTCGATATTCCTATTCATTTTGTTTTACTCCACGGTAATGGAATGTGCTCTCAGTGCTGCCAATAACGATTTCTTCACCAGGTCTACTGGTCTTTTCTCGGGCTTTATCTTTCTTCAGCTTTCCTAGCATTTGACACAGATGAACACCCTCATTCTTCTTTTACTCCCACGACTGTTTCTCTTCCTACTCATTTGGCAACTTCTCAGTTTGTTTCCTTGGTAAATGCTTCTGCATCCCCAGGGGGATGCTCCCCAAGGCTTTGTCCTCTGTCCTATTCAATCTCTATACCCCCCACCCTTGGTAATCTCAACTACTCCCGCAGCCTCAGTGATCATCTTCACACAAATAACCCCCCAATCCAGTCCCAGTATCATTCCCAAGTTCCACTCCTACTTATTCACTTGCTCACTTGGGTTTCTTCACAAAGATGAATTAGTAGGACTTCAAACTCCATATATTCAAGAGTGAAGTCATTGTGCTCTCCCTCTAAAACTTTTGCCTCCCCCTAATTTTCTCTATGTCTGTTGTTGGTATTGTTGTCTATCTTCCAGGTCACTTAGACTTCAAACTTTGAAGTGATCTTTGACTTTTCTGTCTTCACTTATCCTCTTGTCTTGTAGATTGTAAATCAACAATATTGTTCACATCTGTTCCTTTCTTCTCCCAAATTGCCAATATCCCAAGGCAGCTCTTTGTCATTTCTCACCTGAACCATTCCAACAACCTTCTAAGTGATCTCCCATCTTTTCCTTCTTTAATTCATATTCCATAAAGCTCCTTCTTCATATACTAAATAGTAAAAGACTTAAATCTGGTATCTGATTTTTCATTGTACTTACTCACCCTCTAAACATAGAAATGAGATATAAATACATGGAAACAACTGAAAAACAAAAACAAAAATATGGCAGGGTACCACTGTGTGCCATACACTAAAGAGAGTTGTAGGTTTAAAAAAATTATCTACATGGGTCTTGGAAAACTTCGTGGAAAAGAACCTTGATTTATGAGACATAAATTTGTGTTGAATGACAGCCAGGATCTCCCAAAGACCTTGACAGGTTAGAATGTTAGGCTAAATCTAAGAAGATGAAATTTCATAGGAATTAGAGGTCTTTAAAAGGGGTAAAAATTGACGTAAAAATTTCCCTGAGTACAATATAAGGGAAGTAAGACAGCTGTTTGTCTAAAAAAAAAAAGACTGGAGGTATGGGCTGCTAGTTGGTGCACTAGTCCTGAAGTCAGGAGGACCTGATCTCAGAAATTTAACATGTCCTAGCTATGTGACCCTGGGCAAGTCACTTAACTCCAGTTGCCTCAGCCAAAAACAAAATAAAACAAAAAAGATCTGAATCTGTATGGAGGAAAGATCACAAGACCCAATAGTGTGTTATTAAAGCAGGAAGCCTAGAGCAGTACTTTTTTGGGCCACATTAAAGAGAGGCACAGAGTCCAGAAGCAAGTAACTGACCTACTCGTTGCCCTAATCATACTGTGTTGGGGTCTACAAATCACATTTTAGAAAGGACTCCTAATAACTAATCAGGGCCAGAGGAAGGCAAACATAATGCTTAAGGAGACTGGAGACCCACCATTCCATACAAAGGCCATTTGAGGGAACTGGGGCTTTTATCTCAAAGAAGAGAAAATTGAGGAAGATTATGAAAGCTGATATAAAAAAGACTCATTCTGCTTGGTTTCAAAAGGCTGAACTTGGAACAATGCGATAGAAGTTGGAGGGGCAAATTTTAGGACAATGTAAAGAAAAACTAAATAATGAATGCACACAAGCTGATACTATTCAGTAAGGTGGTCTAGTAGATAGAGCACTAGATTTGAATCTAGGAATATCTGAATTCAAATCCAGCCTCAGATATTAACTAGGTCTATGACCCTGGGAAAGTCAGTTAATCACTGTCTACCTCAGTTTCCTCATTTGTAAAATGGCTACAGTACTAATACCTATCTCTCAGGATTGTTAGGATAAAATGAAACAATATTTGAAAGCACTTTGCAAGCCAATATGGTATATAAATGCTAGCTATTGTAATTTTTATTTTCCTTCCATATCCCAATATCTGGAAGGTACTCCTCCTTCCTCGTTTTCCCCCTCTCAGTATCATTACCTTCACTTAAGGTGCCTCAAATACTTCCTATTCTTTGAAATATCCCCCACCTCTGTCAGATTGGCTAATATGACAGGGAAAGATAATGCGGAATGTTGGAGGGGATGTGGGAAAACAGGGACACTAATACATTGTTGGTGGAATTGTGAACATATCCAGCCATTCTGGAGAGCAATTTGGAACTATGCTCAAAAAGCTATCAAATTGTGCATACCCTTTGATCCAGCAGTGTCCCTAAAAATGGGAAAGGGACTTGTATGTGCCAAAATGTTTGTGGCAGCCCTGTTTGTAGTGGCTAAAAGCTGGAAAATGAGCTTCTCAAGAGCAGAGACTGTCTTTTGCCTTTCTGTGTATCCCCCAGCTCTTAATTTGGAACTTCAACCTAGCGAGTGCTAAGAAATGCTTTTTAGGATAACTTGACCAGACAGAAGCAGGATGATCGCTTTGGAGGGAATGTTGTAAGGCAGGTTTTTGCTGAGTAGGGTTTGGAGTAGAAGGCCTCTGAAGCCCTTTCTGACTGTAAGATTATATGATCTCTGGTCCTAGGAATAAAATAATAGCTTATCTTTAGTTATTAAATAGAAAATTCTCCCCAGTCTGCCTGCTTCATATGTGCTATTGTCAGTTGGCATTAAAAATCAGGGGGAAAATTTATGTTTTGAACAATTGTGGATTTTTTGGTTTTATCATTTTTTATTTTATTATTTATTTTTTAAAAATATAATATAAATGTAAATATAATGGAAAATTAAATGTAAATTAAAATATATTTACTATTATTTTATGTTTACTTGACTCATGTCAGGAATAAATGCATTCATATGTGATTGGTTATTATATTGCATTGGTCAACTTGCATTTATAAAGCACCTACTAAGTGATAGGCAATAATAATGATAATGATGATGATGAATGTTTGTAAAAGTGTCTGTGGAAGGAACCTAACCCACCACATGACATCAAAGACTTAAGTCTGTCTTGATCTATTTGACAAAGTATCACACATGGAGGTGTAATGAAGAGAACACTACATTTGGAATCAGATGCCTAGATCACCTCCAATTCTTTCATTTCCTGAGTGATCTTGGGTAAGTCACTTCTTTTTTCTGAACCCCTTCCTCCCCATGCCATTTTCTCATCTGTACAATGAGTCTTAGAGTAGTTGGGTTATAAGACTTTGCTAACTCAAAAACCTGTTATCAATAAACTCACTTTTTAAATGTTCAATAAGGTTTACTAAGTGTTTTCCTCACAATTACCCTATGAGTTAGGTAGAGTTCTGGATCTAGGATCAGGACTACTTCTGTTTGAATCCTCCCTCAGACAAGCTCTATGACCTAGAGAGTCATCCCTTACCTTCCCTGGGCCTCAGTTTACTCATCTGTAAGACGAAGAGATTGAATTTTATTATTTATAGGATTCCCTCAAGTTCTAAGTCTACAATCTTAATTTTACAGAGAAGTAAACTGAAGCTTGAAGAAGGTAAATGCTGTTATCACACCACTAGTAAATGTTGGGAGTGCAAAGAGAGATCCAAGGGTAATCTTTTAATCAGATTATACCAACCCTATATGTGTGTGTATGTGTGAAAGAGAGACAGAAAGAGAAAGAGAGAGAGAGAGACAGACACAGACACAGACACAGACAGACAGACACAGAAGACAGAGACAGACAGACATACACAGACAGACACACAGAGAGATAGACAGACAGACACAGACAGACAGACATACACAGACACAGACAGAGACAGACATAGACACAGAGACAGACACACAGACAGACACACACAGACAGATACACACAGACACACACAGAGACACACTTACACAGAGACAGACACACATACACAGACAAACACACACACACACACACACACAGAGATGACAGAGACAGCGACGAGAGACAGAGAGACAGAGATGAGAGACAAGATAGAGGGACAAAGGGATAGAGAAAGACGGACAGAGACGCAAAGGAAAGAAGACACAGAGCAAGAGACAATGAGAAAGAGACATGGCCAGAGACAGAGAGGAAGGGACACAGAGAATCATTTATAGCAGGTGACATTTTGGGGGTAGATGCCCTTTTAGTATCTAATTCTATGAATTTGCACAGGCTTTCTCCTGTGTCTGGAATTTGTTCCCTTTTTCTTATCCCTTTCCTATCTTTGTTAAAATCCTTGAAGATCATCCTCCACAAAAGGTTTCTCTGGCTGTTTTCCCTAGCTGAAATTATTTTCTTTCACCTCAAAATTTCCTAGATTATTATTTTGTCTAGGTTGCTCTAAGGATAATTAAGGAATGTTTATTAAATTGAATGGAAATTGAAGTTGTCTCTGTGCCATATTCAATTCAGTAGATATTTATTTAGCACCTACTTTATGGCTAGCAGGTAGGCATCTTGCTAAGTACTGGGATACAAAAAGAGGCGAAAAACAGTCTGTCCTCAAGAAGTTTATCTAATAGGAAATAGCTTGTCAGCTCTTAGAAGGTAGGAATTTCTTCTAGGTAGCACAGTGTTCTGAACATAACGGATGCTTAATAAATGTTTGTTAACTTATGAAATCCTCAGAACATATATTTAGCCCTAGAAGGTTCAGAGGCCATCTAGCTCAACTGCTCTACAGATGAGAGATTTTGGGACACTGAGATACTAAGTGATTTGATCAGTCTCACTGTTAATAATTAAGAATATGAATTCTCTGATTCCAAATCTAGTGCTCTTTTCCTTGGATCAAGCTGCCTCTTTAATGGAATTAAATTAAAATATGTGAAGCAATAAGTGCAGTAAAATGCTACAAATTGGAGCCAGAATGTGGTGGCGTTCAATTGTTTTTCAGTCATATCTGATTGTTCATGACCTTGTTAAGAGTTTTCTTGGCAAAAATACTAGAGTGTTTTGTCATTTCCTTTTCTAGCCCATTTAACATATGAGGAACTGAGGCAAACCAGTTAAAGTGACTCAACCAAAGTCACAGAGTTAGTAAGTGTCTTAGGCCAAATTCAAAACCAGGAAAATGAATCTTTCTGACTCCAGGCCTGGGACTTTACCCACCGTACTACCTAATTGTCCCCCATAATCATAATAGAAAAGACCCAAAATACCAGTATAAAGAATTCACATTATATCCTATAGGCAACAGAGAGCTACTGAAGCTTTTTGAGTATAAGAATAAAATGATCACATATGTATATTAGCAAAATAATTTGAAATCCACAAGAACTATAAAAGCAATTTTTTTCCTATAAAAATACCTTGTGCAGGTGAAATGAATATTCAGATTCTTTAAATTTCATTGTGCTTCAAGCACATTTCCAAGTAACTTATTCTCCTCAACTAAGAACTGAGGGAAAAAAGGAATATAGAATGTCAGAAAGCTGGCCACAAGGCCAAAACATTTTTATTCTATTCTTTGTTACAAACCACATCATCTGTTGGTGATTTAATTATCTTTATTGGAGGAAAACAAGTAGTCATCAATCCCTTTATCATTATGATAGAAATTTTGATATGTATACATGATTGTCAAGGCAGAGAATCATTTGCTACATAGCCCCATGAACAATTTTGCAGTTTCGCAAACCTATGTAGGTTAAACTTTTTGCAGTGTTATTACATGCATGGAGTAAATACACAATTTCCCTTCTTTTGAACAAGCAAAAATTGAACCAATCACAAGCCTGATAATAATAGGCACATGGACATTCCTGAATTCAAAGTTGTAAGCTTTTAGAAAACATGCTTGCATTTAGGGGAAGAGAGAGAGGGCCAGTTACATTACATGTAGCAACAGATGCCAATTTGGAAATTATTGCAAATTTGACTCTGGACAGAATATACGTTGTATGCCTTTTGACTAGAACACTGAAAGAGGAAACAATGCTTTCCTGAAACCCTGGCCTTTGGGACCCACAGTGAAGACACTGTCACAATATCACTGTGTTTGTGAGTCTCCAGAAGAAAAAAAATTGATATTTCTGGATCACTTGCTAGACAAAATCAAGCATTTTTTGTGTGAAAGCACTGATGATTTCTGCCATCCAACCCAAGGCTTATAAGCAGCACACTCTTAACAGCGTTTTCTTTTCCTCTGACTCCTTCCCAAACCAAGATGGCCATCATTATCTGGGTTAGCACCATGCCTTGGTCACTGCTGCCCTGCCAGGGGTATGGGGCAGGCAGGCAGGGATAGGGAGTGGGGAGGAAATAACAACCATCCTTCTGATTGGTACACAGTTTACATCTGGAACTTGTAGACAACAGCAGTCCTGTATGTCTGTGACCAGGGCCCCAACCTTCTCCCCACACAATCTTTATTTCCTGTCCCAGAAGAAAATAAAATCACCCAAAAGTAAAATAATACAATAAGCAATTGGAAGATACAATAATGTGCAAAGTTCCCTGGAGACAAAAAGATTAAAAACTTGTTTTATGGCAAATACAGAAGCGGCAATAGGGATTACAAAGGATCATTGTAACAGGAGTTCATCCCTTTGGTGTAGAAAGATACAGGAACTGAAGCCATTCCACAATTTGCTTAGTCTACAAGACCAAATTTAGCATCACATGCTGAGGGTTTGGCTTCCCAAGATAGGACTCCTTGAATTTGCTGAAAACAGAGTCCCCCCTAAAACGTGGCCCAGAAGAACTGCTCTCGACGTGGAGAGAAGGGAAGGAATAGAACATGAACCGAATGACTTTCTGGCTTAGCCTTGGTGCTACCTATTATATAGAGCATAAGAAAGATCAAGCCTTTGTCAGCATGCACGATGGACTTCACAGTGTGGCCAAACAGATTGGTGCATACCAAGAGATGCTAGGTTTGCAGGTGACTGGGCTGTGAATTGGGATATGCTGGAACCGCAAGGAAAGTATGGTTTACATGCGGGCTCCTCATTCTCCCTTTTCCTCATCCTCTTTGATAGATATACTGAAGTGGCTGCAGCCCATGAAGAAAGCCTTTGGCTAGTTTCTGAAAGGAGAAAACTTTTCTATTTCTTCCCCTCTCCCACAATCCCAGAATTGTTCCCCCAAACATCAACTCTTGCTGTTCAGTGTTTTCGATCACAACAATCGAAAGATTGGGATCTTTTGGGCTAATACTATCTATAAGTCTCCATTCAGGGTTGGATATTCACCAATAATGACTGATGATATCTATATGCTCTTTAGCCCTCCTCTAAAGACAAGCTGAACAGTGCTTGGTCTGGAATGTGTTTAAAGGAAAGGCCACCTCTGCAGGGAAAGAAAGAAGAGGCTGTCCAGTTTAAATGACATGCACTCCAGTTCCGTCCAGTTTTCAAATGGGAGGATGCTGATTGTGTTCTTCAGCAGCATTTTATTTGACCTAGGAGATCTCCTATGCCCTTTTCTCTTTCTAAATATGAAAATGCTAGAAAAGAAGAGCTGAACTGTCCTTGACCTTCTAACTGGTACCAAGTGTCCCCAAATCTTAGTTCAGTTTAAAGCTACAAAACTTAAAATGCATAAAAACTTTTGGGATACTGCATCAGACCCAAACAAAACATCTCTGTATCTCTTTTTGTTTCGGGAGTATAGAATAAATCACATGAAGGTTAAAAGTTCAGGGATAAAAGCTCTTTTCAGAAGTTGAGGTATGAGGAATAACCCTAATTCTATTGTGTTAAAATATTAAGAAAAGAATTTCAGTATAAATTCACTTAATGGAATATTTTGTAGAACCAGACTAACCGAACCACAGTGCTCTATATAACAAGTATAGTAGGACCAAATTCATTTGCCCTTTCTTATTGTTTTAATCAATGTGTTCCTCGTCAAAAGTCAAATCCTTTGTAAAATCCTCAGTAAGACTGGTACTTAACCTTTGAAATGTTGGATCTTGTCAACCTTCTTGGGGAAATGATCTCTGGGATATTTTCCCTGATCCCTCTTTCAGGATCCCCTTGGGGTTCATAGAGTTTTCCTGGGAAAAGATTCTTTCCTGGTAATGTTTTACCTAGTATCACACAGGGTATTCAGGGATGGCTTTCCAAAGTACAAAGTGAGCAGGGCCAAAAGTTATAGGTTAGATCAGAAAATTGAAGCTAGGCTTTAGATCCTTCCAATAACCCCCTCCTGACCAATTACTGATGTGAGTACTTGAGAATTCTCTTGCATAAATAGATAAGTTTATTTCACACTAACTGAATATTCAAATGTAGAGAGACTAGGGCTTTTCCTGATCTGACACTAACATCACTAACAGAAATCCTCTAGGTCTTTAGAAATGACTACATTGACAGAGGCACTGTAGATGTCCTGGAAGTGGGAAAATACCAGGTGATCTGAACCACTTAAAAATGTTGAGGTTTCTTATTTCCCTTCCATTGCATTGACCACTTTAATGGGAAAAATTCTAAGAAAAGATCTTCTTCCTGCTTTTATGTTTACAATGGGGAAATTTGGAGAGTGAGAAATTCAGTGTCGTTTAATAATGATAATACTAGCTAGCATGTATATAGCGCCTTATGGTTTACAAAGCACTTTACAAATATTATCTCATTTTATCCTCACAACAACCCTGGGAGGTAGGTGCTATTATTGTCCCCATTTTACAGATGGGGAAACTGAGGCAGACAGAGATTAAGTGACTTGCCCAAGGTCACAGCATGAAATGAAAAGGCTGTCTTCTATCTCTCTCTTTACTTACGTGCCAGAAGGGCTAAGAAGCCACTCTACCTAGGCAGAGAACCAAAACCAGTTCTCAAGGGCCTTTCAAAGTTACATGCTTTCCATTGGTGCTTTGTATTTCTCTTTCTCTTTGCCTCTAACAAAACTGATGGCCACAATTTCAATCCACTTGAAATCTGGGAGGATGAAAAAGAGATGCTCCAGTGGAGAAGCTGGGAGCAGCCCTAGAGAGTTTACTAGTGAGAAAAGGGCTGCCTTGGGAAGAGAAACCAAAATGGTACCCAAGGAGCTTGTCTTTCTCTCTTCCTCAGTGTTAGTTCTACATGGCAGAGTTTGGACAGATGTGTGTTTTAGGGAAGCAAAACTGCTGGGAAAAGACATGAGGTAGGTAGGTAGGTGGGTGGGAGAGTTGAGAGAAGCAAGATATTTAGACATCAATTCAAATTATTTCCTCTAGTTTTGGTGGGGGAAGGGAGAGACAGAAAGGAAGGAGAAAGGATAGAAAGAGACACTTACTGAACAAAGTTAAAAGAGCCAAATTGTGGACCTTAGGTCCAATAAAATAAGACATTAGCTGGGTTTCTTTAAGCCAGTGATCATATACCATCTATTCTTCATCTTTTTGCTTTGATCAAACTGCACTGTCTTCAGCTTTAATTATAAACCCATTGTTTTACAAATAAGATCCTAAAAATCATACCACAAAATTATCCTTTCCTATTGAAGCCAAAGTAAAAATAGAATCACAGAGTCATAAAATCATGAGACTCTTTGTTCAATCCAGTCCTCAAGAGGAATCACAATTACCCACCCCTGACAAATGACCACTGAGGCTCTGCTTGACGATTTCCACTCTTAAGCAGCATCTTTCCCCTTTAGATTGCCTACTATCTACTCTGTATATCTTGCATTTAGTTATTTACATATTCTTTCATACTAGAATAGAAACTACTCCTTGAAGACAAGGACGTGTTTTTGTCTTTCTGTCTCCAGTACATAATAAACCCTTATTGACAAGGTCACTCTTTGGGGATCACTCTGCTAGGCAGTTTTCCCTAATATAGAGCTTAAATCTATAATGCTATCACTTCTACCCATTCCTCCTGGTTGGGACCTCTTGAAACCATGCAAAATATGTCTCACTTTTCTCACATTTAAAAGTCCACCACAGCATGCTTTCAACTCCAATCCTTGTCTAGATTGACTATCCCTAGTAAAATTCTTGCTTTTCCCATTTTGTAATAACAGATATTATCCTTGTATTTGTAGCCCCAGCATCTAACATGGTGTCTAATACATAGTAAGTGCTTAACTAATTCTCTTTCATTCATTGTTCAAGGAGAACCAGTCATTTTTTTTCTTTTACCAACTGAGAAGCTTAATAGTCTCTTAAACTCTCTTAAAGCATAAAATTTCAATGGAAATATCTTTTCTATTCTAGGTCAAGGTATGGAGATACCAAATCCAATCTTCATTGTCACATTTTACATAGAAAAGATGCTTAAATTGGTTATCCTGGACTCCAGAATATACTAGTGCTGACTTGAGACAGAGAGGGATCACATCAGCACTGTACTGTCAGAGAAATGATCCAACTTGAATATATCCACAAATGAGATTTTTAAAAAAGCTTTCTAGTTGTTTTGCATCTCCCAACCATGTCATGATTTCAGATTAATTGCATGCACTCTTTGTATAACATGCATCTCATAAATTTCTTCCAGGAAAAGAAAAATCTTTGTCATCATGAGTAATTTCCAGAATATAGCTTCAAATTTTTGCTTTTTAAATAAGGCTGTTTTTTTTTTTTAGCATGCACTGTAGTGCCGGGAAGATCCCTTGCAAAGTATCATTTATCATTTTGCAATCATGAATCACATAAGCTTTGATGTTACCCATTAGTCATGCAGGTGAAGACTATTAATTTCATGGTGAAACACTGGACTTTTCTTGAATGCTATGTATAATACAAAGATCATTTTCCTTCTGAAGTTGGAAACTGTCTGAACACAGCTGCTGCACATGATTATTACTGTCTTTCCAACCCATGTGATACTCTTTTTTGGAAAAAAAAGACCAAATTAATATATTTTCTGACTTTCCAAATATAAGCAATCTTCTTGCTTTCTTTTTCCCATGCAGTTCAGAGAATGATGGGTATCAAAGCAGTAGCAAAAAATTGTTGTTGCTAAAGGATTTGCCCCAATCTGTCTTTTTAATCGTGCTGACTTGTGTATTTCCCCATCAGTAGTGCCATCTTCAAAGACCCAGGGCAAGAAGCATGTGTATGCTAACACTGTGGTGAATGTAGCTAAAATATATTTGTTTGGAGATTGACAAAAGTAGGGAGATGAGGGGAAAATAACCTTAGGAAACCTAATTGTACAAATGTATTTGAGGTTTTTTGAATGCCACTGGCTTCTGAAAGATTATCTTTCTATACATGAGGAGGGCAGAAGGACAAAGGCCAGAACAGTTAATTCCCAGGGAAGTAGATGGATTGTTTACATCTGGTACATCTTATTGGATACTCTGACTGGCTAGATGCTGACGCTATTCTGTGCTCAGGATGCCATCCTTGGCGAAGTCAGCATTCTGAACCACCTGTCTATCTAGGGCTTCCTCTAAACATTATCTATAAAGTCTACCTGAAGAACAAATTCACCCTTTTTACTCTGCACTTGCTAGTGGTGTATACCTATAGATGGGTCTTTGGTTCTTCTAATTCTACAAATTCTGTGACTGGCCTAAAAGGGCCAGCTGCAACTCACTAAGCCAATATGGGTGTTGTCACTTGTGTTTTCCACTAAATGTGTACTGAATGTGGCCAGTGAAATGAACTCTCCCTTGATTCTTCCCACTGATCCAGATGGGAATAATTTAGAGAGCTGGAGTAGCAACTTTTATGTGCTGGGGTTATGAGAGATTTTTAATTGATAATGAAAAATATTTTCCAAAAAGTTGAAAGAGAGAATTTTAAATCTGCATAGCTTTAAGACAGAGGGCAGAGCTTTTAGATGTCACCCCTCTTCTGAGAAATGATAGCTGCGTGTGGGCAGTAAGTTTTAACAATAAAATTGTGGTAGCTTTCTTATGTAAGGAAGGCTTTTCGATGTATGAGCATGTCAACCAGAGCAAGTTTATCCTATAAAGTTGCTATGGAAACATCAGCTCTGTAGGTCATCCCCAGGAGAAGAGCTCTTTTCCCCAGAAAACCTGAATTCATTCGTGAAGTCTGGTATGGAAAAACAGCCCTTTCCTCATTGCAAGGGAGTTTCTTAAGTTTCAGATCTCTGGGGAATAGGCTTCATGTTCTGTATGACTTAAATCATGTCATGGCTACTATTTCTTGATTTATTTATTGAGTGTTCTGGGATGGCTGATGTGGAAAAGGGTCATGACAGGCAGCACACTTCTAAGAAAGCCTCCTTAGGAGAGAATAACCCCAAATGCTGAATGGCTGGGTTGCCTTGTGCAGTGAGCTGCCCTTCTAAGAAGGGAGATAATAAAAAGGAGAACTTGAAGTCAAGTGAACAATTATGCTGGGAGACAGAGCTTCTATCCTATTTTGGTAGTTTTTTAGAAAATCATTTTCAATCCCCCTGGGAATAAAAATAATCTGTGGGTGGGGTTGGATAGAAATCTCTACTTTCTAAAGAGCTTCATGTATGACTTAAAGGAAATTCTTCTTAAAAAGAAAAGAAATACCTAATGCACAGAAGTTACCAATGTTTAAATAATCCAGTTGAAACCTTTTTTTTTTGTCATTAATGAAAAAAATACAACATATACTGTTACCTACACTGAGAAAAAGAGAGTAAATGACGGGGGAATGAGGGGTGAGGAATGTGAAGGTCCATTCAGTTAGAGCATCTCTAGACTCGTATATACAGCACCAGATCCAACCAGTTAAATTGGCTCCCCTTGAGTCTGTAAAGTTCGTGAGAAATGAACACTTCAGAATTGCAGTATAAAATATGGCCATAAAAAAAGCTTCATCTTCCAGTCCTGTGCAGGAAGGGGCACCATGCAAGGTGAAATCACTCAGGTGAGATCACGTCCTGCTGGCCACTGGTGGGGCCTTCTTTCCTAGCTCTTCCCTCTCCCCCACCAGCCCGGCCTCCACCTCTGGGAACAGTCACTTGCTGCCAGTGTGGACTGTGGTCACAGTGGTTGGCCTTGGTCTCCGCTCAGCTCCTACTGCAGAGACACCCGAAGAGGAGGAAATAAAACTACAGAGTGTGGAGGATGCCAGGCCTGGAAGAGAAGCCAGAAAGGACAATGAACAATGTTAACCAAAAACAGCATCACAAGTCCATGAGACATCGTATTGCAACTAAATTTATTACCGGAGAAATGAACGTGCATGTTGAACCCAAGCATGAGATAGGTTCAGAACCTCAAGTTTTTGGTTGGAATTTCTGTAAGACCTCCATCCCTTTCCCCATCTAAATTGCTGGAACCCTAGCTTAATGAGAATTCATGGTACATAGGTAAAACTGGAAAGGGGCAGCAGAATTTAAACTGCTTGTTTTCCAGTTGGACTAATTGGGACCCGATTTAGTTATCATTGGTGCAACTTTAGGTGCCTTGGGAAGGATGAAGATTTCTGGAAGAAGCAGGGAAATTTCCAGTCAAATTGCTTCAATTAGAATCTCCTCGAATCCAAAAGAAACTGTCCTGGAAAGAACTTCATTTCTCCAGAGATCAAAGTAGGAGCTAAAGCAGCAAGTTGGCTTACAACTGGAGAGTAGATGCAGTCCTAACAGGGAACATATGGAGTAGACTTTTTTTTTTTAGGACTTTAAACCTGAGCTAAGCTAAATGATGGCAAATACTCTTTGTGACTGTTTTTCTCCCCAGCCTTATAATTTCACAAATGTAAGGAACTCCCTATGAGGAAAGTCCTCCTACTAATCCAGATCAGCACCTTCTCTGTACCCAAAGAGTCATAGGAAATTGTCTGGAACATGGGAGAGGGGGGTTCACACGTGAGCAGGGAATGTGGGGGGGAAAAACTGGAACTCGGCTTTTTCCTCTAAGTCACACTATTTCTTAATACGGATTTTTGTGACTGAAATTGGCTTTTTCCTCTAAGTCACACTATTTCTTACGTGTCACTTTAAGTACATGGAATTAATGCCCTTGAAGTCACCTCACAGTGGAGTAGTTTGTTTGAGTAACTGAGTCATATTTACCATACTTCAGTAAAGAAACTGGGTAAATGGATATGACTTGGGAAGTCAAGGAGCATGGAGAAAAAAGTCCTAATACTTATACCATTGAATGGTAGACATAAAGAGCTCAATAATGGCATGATAGTGCTATTCTTAACTTATAAGACAAGCCTCTAATTAAAATTTAGAAACTCCCAGGCATAAGGGTTCAGAGAGATGGAAAGGTTTAAAAGATCAGGTTATTATTAGTGTTAGTTCTGTTATATATGAAGTTCCACTAGACTTTTGTGGTCTCCACTATGATGTAGCCATTATTCATACTATTTTGAGTTCCAATCAACAAATTCAGAGTGAAATACTTGTTTAAGTTAGAAGGGATATGTGTGTGACTGTATGATTGTGTGTGTGTGTGTGTGTGTGTAAAGACACACACACACTTGTATATTATCTAATGAAATAAAGAAAAAATGATGCATGAACCACATTTGTTTTAATTTAAAAGCTGAAGAGAGACAAGTAGGCTGAGATGAACTTGGATTCGGATTTCCTGAAAATGATTGCTGACTGGGAATCCTCGCCCCACCAGAACATCCCTAAGTAGCAGCAGCCGAGGTGTCTTGTGATGGGCACTCACAATCTTTTCGGGCTGTCCCGTCAGGGAGCTGGCTGGCCAGACTGAGACTGCTTGACACACTTGCATTTGAACTGTCCAGGCTGCTGCCGAGATGCAATTTCCTCATATGTCTCACCACAGCTGTGGCATTGAATGCTTGCTGAGATTTAGAAAGAGAAAGGAAGAAAGGGGGGGAAAAGCACAAGGAATAAACTAAGTTAATTGGAAAAGACACAATTTTGGTCCTTTGATTTCACTAGTTATTGCTAGTTTTCCAGAGTTCTCAGAAGTCAAAATGTTCTCATGATGTTTTAGAAAAGAAGTTTATGAGAGTGAAACATTGCTTCTTCATCTAAAATCATCCCCAGGATGAGTTTGTCAGGATGAAAAGCAACTATTTCACCAGATTTCAAGTGAAGTCAAGGAACAGTGGCTAAACTCTCTGGGTCAGGCACTCTGATTAAATGTAAACCTAGGTTTGAAAGGCTATTTTATTTAAGGAACATTCCCTACATACAAAGCATTCATGAAATAATGCAAATTATCTTATGATAATTTGCACTAGAATTAAATTATTAGAATTAAATGATGGAAGGTACACCTTTGAGGTCCCCTTGGTCCAACTCTTCATCTATTGCCCAAGGACCAGTCTGTATAAGTCTGGAGAAATACATCTACAAGTTGGCCAGAGACTAAATTCCCAAAGACCATTACTAAATCATAAAGAGAGAAAAATCTGTCAGTGGAAGGAATATTTGTACCAAATAGCAGGCTCTTGAAGCATCAATATCATTATTTTTAAAAATAGCATTCCCTTTCATGAAAGTAGGTCCAGTACAGAAGCAGACTGAGTAATAAATAAAAAGGGTTTTCTTGGAAGCAGGAAGGCACCATCAGCTAGGGTTGCTCATATAAAAGTTCCATTTTGGAGGAAACTAGGTATTCCCTCTATCTCTACTCCTCAACATTCTCTGACCTAAACATTGTCTATGTAACAATCTCTTTAATCACTGACATGAAGACATGGCAGGATAAGCTTAGATACTACTTGATTTTCATCACCCTTCAAGTTTTTCAGTTATTCACAAATCTTTTCCCTAGAAATGCTCATGAATGATTCACTCCAGGTGACTGACTTAGGCTTTCCCTGTTCTCTCATCCCAAATCCCTTCTTCTCATTATGATAGAAATATTAATGCATATTGTGATAGCCTTAAATAGTAGATTCAAAAGAAAGAGAAAGCAGGGGTTAGGACCATTCTCAAGACAGACTACTTCTGGAAGTCTGAGAAGTCGCTAGATTTTTTCCCAAAGGGAAATGGTTGAAATAAATTATTCACCCCTTTTGGACCATGCTATTTATTTCCTCAAGGCATTTCATAATTTATTTTTTGTAAAGAAACCCTTAAGTTCAGTGGAGAAAACAGTGGACTTGGAGACTTGGGATAGAATCCCATTTAAAAAAAAAAAAAAACAACTAAATATGCAATCTTGGGAAAAGTCACTCACTTCTCAAAATGCCTATCTGTAAAATGGGGATAATAATACTTTTTACCACTTATCTCATAGATCATTAAAAATAAACATGGTATTGCAAATGTGGGATTTTATTATCTCTTGAAATTAGGAATCACTTGAGTAAGGTTTTGAAGCTTTGAAAAGATATGCATTTTTAATCTAAATTATTTTGGTCATTTCTTCTCTAAATAAAAAATCTTCAGTTCTAACATAATAGATTTTATGTAAGGTGGTTAAATACATTCAAGACCAAGAAAGAGGTATTGAGACATAATAAAAGGGACACGGGGTTTCCCCATCCAGGCTTAATCAACAATTAATTGTGATAGAAAGTCATTCCACTGGGGTGAAGACACTCAATATCTTCATCAGTCAAACAGCAGGTCATCTCTAAAGTCTTTCCCAGAATAACATTCTGTGAGTCCATTAATTCAGAATTAAAGCATGCAAAAAAATTCGTGAATTAGTGTCTTTATTCCAGAGTTCATTTGTTCATTCATTCCTTTGCTTATTCATTCATTCCCTCTCTCAAGATACATTTAATGAATGATTCTATTAATTCCTAATTTATGCTAATAAAGAAAAAAAAAAAACTTTGACTTACTCTCCATTTGCTTTTTGCAAAGTTCTTCCGAATCTGGGCACTGACTGACTCGTGGATGTTTTTGCAAAGGGCTGTGTCACCAGCAATCCTGAAACAGAAAAATCCTTCTTTAGAAATATTTTCTCTTACAGAACTAATACTATAATCCCAGTCTTGCTTTGTTTCTCAGGCATGCCTCATATTCCCTCTTTTTCTCAAATCTGAATGGGGAGGAGGAGGAGACAATCTGCTTCTTAGTTACTGAGGTTTTTTTCCCTACTTCTTTATTTGCAGCATTTTTTTTTTCATTTCCACATTAGCCATGTTATAGAAAAAATAGAAATCAAAAAACAAAGAAAATTTTAAAAGTAGTTTTCAATCTGTACTTAGAATTCATGAGTTTTCTTTCTGGAGGTAGATAGCATTTTTTTCATCATGGGTTCTTTGGAATTATCTTGGATCATTGTCTTGATCGGAGTAGATAAATATTTCAGAGCTGACCATTGTTATCATATTTCTATTATATGTAGAATAAACTTCTGGTTTTATTCCTTACATTTTGCATCAGTTCATTTATGTCTTCCCAGATTTTTCTGAAACCATCTTATTTTTCATTTCCTACAATTCTTATTTTATCACAAACTTATACCACTTGTTCCGCTATTCCCCAATTGGTGAGTATCCCCTTATTTTTCTATTATTTGCTACCATAAAAAGAGCTGCTATAAATATTTTTAGATATATTGGTCCTCTTCTCTCTGCTTTTGTTTTCATTGGGATATAGATCTAGTAGTGTTTTGCTGGATAATAGAGTATGTGTGTGTCATGTTTTTGTAGCCTTTTGGGCATGATTAACAATTGTTCTCCAGAATGGCCAAACCAGTTCCCAACTCCAGCATTGCATTAATTACTTATTTTTCCATATCCCCTAAAGCATTTCATTTTTTTCTATCATATTAGCCAATCTGAAAGGTAAAGCAATGCTTTAGAGTTGCTTTAATTTGCATTATCTTAATCACTAGTGACTTAAAGCATTTTTCATGTGAATATTAATAGCTTTGATTTTTTTCTTCTGAAAATTGTCTGTTTACATCCTTTGACCATTTGTCAGTTGAATTTATCAATTTGGCTTAGTTCCCTATATATTTAAGAAATGAAATCTTTATCAAAGAAACTTGTTGTCAATTTTTTTCTCCCATCTCCTTGCTTCCTTTCTAACTTTGACTACTTTGATTTTGCTTGTACAAAAACAATTTTATCTTCATGTAATCAAAATTATCGGTTTTACTTCATGTGATCCTTTCCAGTTCTTGTTTGCTCAAAAACTCTTCCCTAATCCATAGATATGGCAAGTAAATTTTTCCATGCTCCTCTAATTTATGATATCATTTTTTATAATAAAGTCATTTGCCCATTTTTATCTTACTTGGTATGCAGTGTGAGATATTGGTCTATGACGAATTTTTGTCAAACTGCTTTCCAGTTTTCTCAGCAATTTTTGCCAGATTCTGAGTTCTTGCTCCAAAAATTTGGATCTTTGAGTTTATCAAACGTTAGATTACTATAGTCATTTACTACTGTGTGCTGTATATCTATTCTATGACATTGATAAACTGTTTCTTAGCCAGTACCAAATTGTTTTTGATGGTTACTGTGTTTGTAATATAGTTTGAAATATGTTAACATAGTTTATAATATAGTTTCTTTGTCCCAAGTATTTTTAAAATGTTTGCATTCATTTTAAATCGAATTGTTCTTTCTATTTCTTCCTGATGAACTTTGTTGGTAATATATAGAAAAGCTGGTGAATTATGTGGAGTTATTTTATATCTTGCAACTTTCCCAAAATTGTTGTTTCAACTAAATTTTGTCCATTTCTTAGGGCTTTATAAGTATACTATGTGATAGTTTTGTTTCCTCATTGCCTACTTTTTTCCCTTTAATTTTTCTTTCTTTCTTTTTTTTTTGGGGGGGGGTCATTACATAACTCGCATTTTAATACAATATTGAGTAATAGTGATTATAATGGAATCCTTGCTTTGCCCTTGATCTTATTGGGAAGATTTCCAGTTTATCCCCATTTCAGATAATGCTTACTCTTGATTTTAGATACAATTTATTTTTAAGGAAAGTTTTTATCAGAGTAGTTTGTGTAATTATTTTACCATTTGTTCAATTTTGTTTTTTAAGGTAATATTTTCTTCAGTATTTTTGTGCCTTTTTAAAAACCAAGTTGTTATTTTTCATCATTTTCTTGCATTGTTCTCATTTCTTTTCCCAACTTTTCTTCTAACACTTTTATTTGATTCTTAAAATAAGTTTTTAAATATTCTAGAAATTCTTGTTGGGCTTGTATAATTCCTTTCCCTTCCCCTTTTATCCCTATGTGAAAGCTTTTCTTGTAACTATTTTGGCATCTTTATCTTCTTCCGAGTTTGTATCTTGATATTACCACCCATTATCAAATTATTATGGTCAGGTTATTTTTTGTTATTTGCTTATTTAATCCACTCTATTTATTGACTCTGAACTTAATGTTAAAGCTGGATTGTGTTCCTAGGGTTGGGGAGCACTGTCCCAAACTTTAGGTTTTTTATATTACTGTTTTCAGTAGTAGTTCTTGGGATTTGGAAGTTTCTCTTTTTATCAAAGAGATATAAATGATTATTAATAACCCATGATTTGGGGGGAATTTAGATTCTCCCCTTTTTCTTTTAATCCCACTTCAAAATTGCAGTCTATGAAGGTTGAACTAATCTTCTCCTCTATTCAGACTTTACCCAGATGTAGCCATTATAGTCTTCTCAGGTTTGGTCAGGCATAAATTCTTTTAAATAAAGCTCCATTTATTACTATTTATTCCAGTGTTTTAAAAAGGAATGGATATGATATTCTGTCAAAAGTCTTCTGCAACTATTGATATAATATATAATTACAAGATTTTTTGTTCTTTTTTCTTATTGATATGGTCAATTATATGGAGCTTTTCTAGCCTTGAACAAACCCTGCATTCCTGGTATAAATCTTTTCTGGTCAAAGCATATGACCTTCATGATTTATTACTGTAATCTCCTTGCTAATATTTTATTTAAATTTTTTGCATCAATATTCATTAGAGAAATTAGCCTCTAGTTTTCTTTCTCTGTTTTTGCTCTCCTTGGGTAAGGTATCAAAACCATATTTGTGTCAAGAAATGAATTTGGTAGGACTCTCTTTTTATCTATTCTTTTCAAATAGTTTATATGATATTAGAATTAATTGTTCTTTATATGATAGAATTCATCATCTGGTCCTCGTGATTTTTTTTTCCTTAGGAAGCTTATTTATGGCTTATTCAAATTCTTTTTCTAAAATGGAGTTATTTAAATATTCTATTTCTTCTGTTAATCTGGCCAATTTATATTTTTATAAATATTTGTTTTATAAATATTCACAGTTAACTGCTAGTTTCCTGGGTGTATAATTGGACAAAATAACTCCACAAATGGCTTTAATTTTGCTTTCTTGATGGTGCATTTATCCTTTTCATTTTGATGCCAGTAATTTGTTTTTCTCCTTTCTTTTTAAAAAAAAATTAATGGTTTATTTATTTTTTTAATTTCATAAAAACTCTTAGTTTTATTGATTGGTTCAAATGTTTTTTAACATTTAATTTTATTAATGTCTCCTTTAATTTTCTAAGTTTCATTTTTAGTATTTAATTAGAGATTTAAAATTTTTTCTTTTATTTAGGGTGTGTTTTTTTTAAGCTGCATATGCTCAATTTATTGATCAGTTCTTTTTCTCTTTTATTAATGTATGCTTTTAGAGGCATAAAATTTCCTCTAAGTAGTAAATAGTACTTTGGCTACATCCCACAAATTTTAGCATATTGTCCCATTGTTACTTTTTTAAATGAAATTATCAATTGTTTCTACAATTTGTTGTTTGGCCCACTCATTCTTTAGGATTAGATTATTTAGTTTCAATTAACTTTTAATCTGTGTTTCCATAGGCCTTTTTGGATATTTATCTGAAATTATAGGAATTTGAGTCAATTTTCCTTTATAATTTGTTGAAATGTGATGTGTAGGTTTTCTCTTTGATAATGACTTTCAGGAAGTCCAATAATTCTTAAATTATCTCTTTTTCAATCTGTTTCCCACATCAGCTTTTTTTTTTTCTAATGAGATATTTCATGTTCTCTTCTTACTTTTTCTTCTTGACTTTGTTTTTATTATTTCCATAGCTATCAAAATACTCTGACATAGATCTGATCATCTTACTCCCTTGCTCAAAAACTTATTCCACCTGACACTTTAAAGTTCTCTTCAATCTGGCTCCAACCTTCCTTTCCAGCCATCTTTCTTATTACTTGTCTACACATAGTTTACATTTCTACCAAACTGGACCATTGGCTATTTTTTGCAGTCAATATGTCATCTTCAGTCCCCATGAAACCCCAATGGCCCCCACCCAGATCTAGAATGTGTTTTCTTCTATCTCTTTCTCTTATAAACTTTTTTCTTCTTCAAAGCTTATTGCCCAGAAATCATCTTTGTTTGCCCAAGGTTGGAGCTAACCAAAAAGTAAATGACATTATTAAAGTTAAGTCATATTGAATTATAATATTCATTCTGTCATTAATTATTAACCAGAGTTGAGTGCCACCCTCAGGAACACTCCTCTTCCAAAATGGTATATAAGTCAAAAGCCCACCAACCCTGATTGTCTTTAGTCTATGAGAGAGATGGCCAAACGATCATTCTTTTATCAATTGTTGGCATTATTAATAAAATAAACAGAAATGATGTCTTTTAAATCTTTGAAAATGTCACAAAAGATACTGTGATCTTAGAAAAAAGCTCTCCTGCTCTGCACTTCTGGTTCTTAGGCAAGAAGAGTCCCTGCTCCCTTGGGAAAGCTAGTTCTTCAAGGCCTCTGATCCCTCGGGACAGCTAGTATTCCTTTCTGGCCTGGAACTATGACTTGAAAGTGGGTATAGACAATGTAGTTGCCACATGTCACCCCATTGTGGGCCCAGCACTAGCACAGGGGGTCATATAATTATTATCTCTCAACACCCATGCATTTTCTGTAGACACCACGTATGCTCCAATTAGGTTTTGAGGGGAGAGTTTTTAATTTGTTTTTTGGCTTTTCATTCACATGGCTGAATGCCTTACTTACATGCACTTAATAATAGGTAATAAATGTATTAAAACAAATTAAATTAAACTGAAATAACTTGAAATAGAGAAGGTTCAATGAGAAAACCCCCTTTTCCAAAGGGCCAAGAGAAATTAGTTAACCAGACATGAATAAAGCATTGCTGATTGATGCTTTGCAAACCTTGAAAAACTAAGCAAACACAGTCATTATTATGGAATGGAAAAACACAAACCAGGTATTGAAATAATAAGAAAATATAAATTTAGATAGCACTTTAAAGTTCATAAAGTACCTTACATATGTTATCTCATTTAGTCTTTACAACAACCCTTATGAAGTTGGTCCTCATAATACTTTCTCCATTTTGCAGATGAGGAAATAAGCTGAAGTAGTTTACAAAAATGGCACATTCTATCCATTACACCATACTTTGAAATGATGACAGAAGGTAGAAGTGGGCCCTGCAAATTGGTTTTCCATTATGGTAAAGCTTTGGAAACAAAACTTGAATTTACAAGGAGGGCTTTGACTAAAAAAGAGTAGGGTACTATGAGAGCAAAAGCAGCAGAGTAGAGGAGGCAGCCAAATTCTCCCAATGTTTTCCTCCAAACAACTTTAAAATAATAACTCAAATCAAATTCTGGAATGACAAAGAAAATAAAAAGTCAATGTGACATTTTTACAATCCAAGACAACTAATCCGTGAGACTGGGATGGGGGCTGACCCAGAGCCTATATAGTGACCACAGCCACTGTCAGTTAGCAGCATCAGCAGCAATTTAGGGATTTAGAGCTGGTAAGGAAATGTGACAACTGGTCAGAAAAAGATCTCTGCTAACATCCTTTTTTGCCATCCAATGGTATCACCCAACTTGATCAACTCCTTTCTTCAGTAGAGTTAGCTTTGAATGCCTTCTTCAAAAATCAATTCCACCTCAAAGTGGAAAGTCTTGACTTGACTTGAAAGATGCATCCAGTCAAAAGAATGGGGCTTTGAGGTTGATGACAACTTTGCAAGAGATGTACTAAAAATGTTTTGGGCAATAGCAGCATTATTGATATAAGTGTATTTCCTCTTAAGGTAACTACTTTGAAGGGCATATTAGATTTGGATGTAGGTTCATATTTGTTTATTAGGATAAACAATAATATTACTTATCGTAATCCACTCTTTTCATAGCCTTATCAATTTAGAGCTGAAAGGAACCTAAGAAGATATCTATCTGGTCCAGTTTTCTCAATTTATATGCTCAGGATGGTCCAGCCAGGAAGTAACTAGAGCCATATGTGATCCCACATCTTCCCTCTTGATGCCATCATGCTACCTCTATATTTTGTCAGTTTAATTACCTTTTTAAATTGAAATTTCATATGCATATTTTGGAAAACTTCTAAACATAATTCTAATATTTGATAGTAATTATTTCAATGTACAAGTTTAAAAGACTTTAAAATTCCTGGTTTTTATGAAAATATTTCTGCCACATTGAAACCCATAATCCCATTTTATAAAGAATAAATCAAACACACAATCACCAGTATTACAAACCTTTCTTAATTTTGATTAAATATAACTTGACACTCCATTATTTTAGTTGTTGGAGTAAAGGTAATACACAATGTCATGAATATTATGTAACTGAATCCTTCAATTAGATAATGAAGGGAAGATGGAGAATTGTGTCCATTGTTCTGGATACAGTCTGGAGACAGAAAAGTGATTTAAGACGTTACATCCTTAAAGTTACATCAAACTTGTCAATGGCCAACGCTTTCTTAGAAATGATTATGAAATAGAGGACAGATACTATGGCATTAAAACTAGTATGAGTATAGCTCTAGAGTGATGGCACAGGCTACCTCCCAAATAATTCCTGAGTAACATTTACTGGAGGAAGAAACCAAGACATTCAACATGTCTTGGTAGGAAGATAATTATGTATGTGAGCACCTCCTTCATCTCCCTAGACCTAGGTTGCTCTGGTTAGAAGGAAAAAAAAATACTTGAAATTCAAGTAACTATTTTAGTTGACTAATAGAGGAAGGGAAATGGGAAATACTTAGGCATTATTCACATGTAAAAAGCTGCACTGGAAGATAAAAAAGTTAGTATACCAGCTTTTCTGAGCTACCAAGAGTCTTGTAGGAGTATCAGGCTTTAGTCCAGTTCTCAGACTTTGCCAAAGGCAATATGCTTCAATAAAATTCCCTGTTTCTTTCAGCAACACTCTTTCTAGGTCAAGATGAAAGTACCTTGGCAGAAGAGCATGCTGAAACAGACTGCAGCTAACCAGATTTCCCTTCTTCTACTTTCATTTGGCTCCATTTCTCAGATAACAATTTAGTAAAATAGAAATAGAATGTTTGGATGACCAACCCCACCAAAGGCAAGAACAACAGAGGGATTTGCAGGATGCTCCAGGAATCTCTAGTAAGCTTTTGTTCTCTAGAGAACTCAGTTGAGTCTTCCCTCCTGTACTGTTTTCATAAGTCACATCCTCAGAGTGGGTTGCCAAATGAAACTTTTCCATGGCCAACTCTTTCTTGGAAATGATTGTTCAGCAAAGGAGAAGAATTGGGGAATTGAGTAGGATGGGTACTGACTAATACTGGCTAGATCCTTGTGCTCCAAAGTAAATAGACTGGGTAAGGAGAAATTGGAAAGCATTTCTGTCTTTATGTTTTAAACATCAGCACCTGTCTATCAGAAATATGGTCTGAAACCCATTGGAACTGATTCTCACTCCATGTGTCCTACTTTATATGAGTTCTCTATGTGGCTAACATGCATACAATTAGGAATTGGGTCTGTGATTTCATCGGTATGAAGAATTCCCAGATGAGCAAGATCCCTCTATCAATGTTAGTATCTTTTCTGCTATATGTATTCTTGGAGAGTTGCTAATACATATGAGACGTGACAGAAGTTTAGATTGATTAGTAATATAGAAATTCTTCTTAATTTCAAACTGGGATTATTATTCAGTCGTTTTATAGCTGTGTTTGCCGAGTCACTCCATTTTGGGTTTTCTTGGCAAAAATACTGGAGGGATTTGGAATTTCCTTTTCCAGCTTATTTTACAGATAAGGAAACTGAAGCAAAAAGAACTGTTAAGTGACTTGCCCAAGGTTACATAACTAGTAAATGTCTGAGGTCATATTTTAATTCAGGCAGATGAGTCTTCTCTCTTGGCTGCCCTCAAACTAAGGACAAACAAGTGCCCTAGTACTTGCTTAAGAATTAAGCATCAGATTGAGCTAGAAGCAATTGAGAACCAACTTCTCAGGATAATGTATTTTATAGATATGTTTCAGATTTATTCTCATTTGTCACCTTTACAAATTTTCCAGTTTTTGGTTTTTCTGGGACCTTGGTTTTACTAGCATTCCATTTCAATCTGTGGGTGTACGTCCTTGCATTTCACTCAAGTTGGACATTCTTTCTCACAGATGTTTTAGCTTTAATCTCTAGATCTTACAGTTTGTAGATATTATTTCTGTATCGCATTTTGATATTTTAACATAAATGGTGGACCTTAGTGCTTCTTGCTTCTTTTGAAGTCTTTCCTGGTTTTCCTCCAACCTACCTTCCTCATTAACCTCCAACATCTTCCTTCTTCCTTTTTCTTATTCATGAAAAATTTTGTGGCTTATAAAGTTTTTTTTCTTGCAATCCTATGAAGTACATTACATATATATATATATATATATAATTTTTTTAATCTCCATTTTACATATGGGAAAGCTGAGGGTCAGGCTAGAAAGTCAGGTAGCTAGAAATGGCAGAGTTGAGAATTCCCAACAACTCTCAATTAAGGAAATATTGAACAGCACTTCATTTAATGCCATCTAAAAACTCTTTTCTAGTTTAAGTAATGAGGAAGAGTTATACTGGGAGGAACCTTTTAAATGGAATGGAATGATCTCCTTGTTTGCTTCTTACTTTGTGCCAGAGACTACAACAGAGAAAAGTCCTGTAAACAAGCCAGAGTAGAATGAGAGATGAGAAGCTCTCACATCTCTTGTCCCTGTGCTCCTTTGGGTATTCCTTTTTTATGAATCCCCATCACTGAGTTGGCCAGTTGTTTTTCTGCCCTACTCTTAATCTCAACTTCCTGAATATTACCTAAGAATAGGTTTTGTTTGTTTGTTTAGGCAGTGGTCCTCAAAGTGTAGTCCAAAGAATTGTTGGGGTCTCTGAAACCCTTTCAGAGGGCCTACAAATTCAAAATCATTTTTTTTATTTCTAATATAGTAAATAGCTATAAATATAACCCTGTTAACAAAAACTCTTTGAACAGATCCTCGATAGGTTTTTTTTTAACAACATGAAGATACTGAGAACAAAAGTTTGAGAACAAATGACAGCTGGGTTCAGAGTCACTGGGAAGCTGGTGGTTTGACTAGGTGGGAGTATGACAATCATTGTCAATAGGGATTCAAACAGAAATGGAATTGTTCCAGGATGATAGACACTACTGGGCAGCTGAAAGATTGGAGATAGGCTATAGTGTATCTAAGGAAGAAGACAATTTATATGAAGTTGTAGGAGGCTAGAAAGGATTTATGGAGGAAGACAGAATGACTGACCAAAGAGGACAAGAATCTGGAAAAGTAGAGGGTTCCTTCTTATTAGAAATCTTCCAACAAAGTTTCCAGTTGTACACAGAGTTCTTTCTGGACCCTGAGATTTCTTTCTAATTCTGTGATTCTGTGGACTATGTAAAGGAAAATGTTTTGTGTTAAAGAAAATCATTTATGAAAGCATCAAGGATGCAGAGACAATTCTTAGAAAGACTTTATAGAATCATACTGCTTTTCTTCTCAATGAGAGGGGATGGGATAAAGAGATGGGCAGAATTTGAAATTCAAAATTTTAAAAAAGATGCAGAGACAATTCTTATAAAGACTTTATAGAATCATACTGCTTGTCTTCTTAATGATAGGGGATGGGATAAAGAGGTGGCCAGAATTTGAAATTCAAAATTTTTAAAAAGAATATTAAGGTATAATTGTAAATAAAAAGATGAAACTTTTTAGAGATGAGAAATCAGGATCAATGTGAGGATCAATTGCTACTGATGCCATTTTAGTACATTTTACCATATATACTTTTCTTCATTCTCTTGTTGTCTCCCCTACTTTGAGATCTTGAAAATTTGTTGTTCAGTACCTTTCAAAATTGTATTGTTTCTAGATTAGATTTCTTCTGTATATACTTGTTCAGGTCCAATTATTCTTCTTGACTATCATCTTCTTTAAGTGCCAATTTTACTTCCTCCTATGGCAAGTGGGTGCTGAGTCTGAAAGTAGTGGTTCTGCCATCTTTGATGATGAGAATGGATTCCATAGAAGTGATGGCAAATCTATTCTATTTTGTTTCTATTTCTTCTCTTTTCAGTTTCATCTTTAAATACTTTGAGGATTGACTGGGTCACATGTAAATTATCTGTATGCTCCCATCTCATTCTTTTTAGCTAATCTTATGAATCAGTACTGTTGATTATTTTCTCCTTTTCATCTCTGCGATAATTTTGGAAAAGATCAAGTACCATAAAATAGTGTTACCCCTTGACTACCATGTCTTTCCATGTGGTTGAAAGGTCAAGGGTTTGCTGCATGGAGAAGCCTGGGGACTTGACTTTTTTTGTTGTAACAAATGTCACATGATCATTTTGGCTTGTCTAAGAAATGATCATGTCTTTTATTGGTTTTCCATTTTTTTTTCGGTTAGTGATTTATTTCTATAGCTTAAATTAGAACTATTTTAATTTTATTGCTTAGCTACTTTTTTTCCCCTGTCTTCTAATTTTTCAGTAATTTTGACTTTTGCTCATTCTGAGCTTAGATAAAGCAAAAGTAAAAAATAGACCTTATTAAAAGAGATAAGAAGGAAAGTACATCTTGATAAAAAGTACCGTAAATAATGAAATAGTAACAATATTAAATGTGTACGCACCAAATGGTAGAGCAGCCAAATTCCTAGAGAAGATTTTAAGACAGTTACAGAAAGAAATAGACAGCAAAACTATTCTAGTGGGGGCCCTCAACCTTCCCAGCTCAGAATCAGGCAAATCTAACCACAAAATAAATAAGAAAGAAACTAGGGAGGTTAATAGAATCTTAGAAAAACCTACATGGGATAGACCCCTGAGGAATACTGAATAGGAATAGAAAGAAATACACCCTTTTCTTGGCAGTACATGGCACCTACACAAAAATTGACCATGTATTAGGCATACAAACTTCACAATCAAACGCAGAAAGGCAGAAACAGAAAATGCTTCCTTTTCAGACCACAATGCAATAAAATTATATTAAATAAAGGGGCAGGGAAAGATAGACTAAAAACTAATTGGAAATTAAATAATCTAATTCTGAAAAATGAGGGGGTCAATTTTACTCTAATCAATAAATGATGTAACTGATAACAAACATTTGAATTTGAAGAATCATATCAGGTATTGGTTATTTCTTATTTGGTAAAATATGATCAGTTCTCTTTTTGTTATTGTTTTTTTCACCACTGTTCATGATCTTCCAAGTTTTAGTACACTAGGACACTTGACTGACTTAAACCATTGAAGCTCAAGCCTCCCAAATTCAAGAGATCCACCAGTTTCAGCTTTCCCAATATCAGGGATTTACAGTTAGTACCACCAATCCTGGTTCATTCCTTAATCCTAAACCATATTTTCCAACTCTTTTGGGGGATGAGAATTTTGCTCAATATCTATGTTTGTTCACCAAATCATTAAGTATCAATACATTTACATTGTTGATTTCATTTGGAGTTCTTTGCAGATATTCTTCCAGTTTTTCTCTATTAAAGATTCAAATGTAAATTGCAATTATTTCCATGATGATCTTTTTGCTTTTGCCTATCAATAGCACTGCAAAGGTGAGATGACTAAGTGATCCATGAGTTGATATTTTTCATTACTTTTGGATATGTGATGGAAACAACTCCACCAAATCCTTCATTTACTTCTTTGAGGAGAACTTGTGAGTTTTTGACATCATTTATAACAACAAAAAAATTGATGTGGTTAAGTTCTTCCCATAGTAATGAAGGATTCCCTGGTCCTTGGGTCAAAGGAATTTAGTTTCAACTGTCAATGTTAAAGGATGATTTAAAATTAATTTGAACCTTCTACTCCCTTTTCTGCCATTCTAGCATCATAACTATGGAAAGATTATGGATAGATAGGATTTTAGGATATTTTATGCTTTTCTTTTTTCTTTTAAATCACCAGATTCAAAGAATTCATAGCCTAGTAGCCAGACTGCTGGTGATGAATCTTTATACTTAGCTATACTGGCCCTCAGAAAGTTGGACAGTCTGTTACCTGGTCCATATCTGAAACCTTTCAGTCTAGCCAGAATCTGCCAGAGCCTATTCATATAGGTCATGAATATGTTATTAAAAGGGAATTCTATGTAGGAGAGATATACTTTAAAGCTATACATCATTTAGATTTATGTATATGTAATATATATATATATTTTAATAATCTCACATTAAATATAGTAGGATACTATTTAAGGAATCCTAAAATGACTTATCATGAGAGAAAAATCCTTTTTCAGTGAATAACAATCTCTTTTAAAAAGAAATCTATTCTGATTTCATTCAGATTTCCATTTATCAGGACTAGATAAGTCAGGGAATATAAGTCTGCACAGTCTTCTTTTGCTAGGAATTGGAAGATGAGTTTGAGTGCCAGCATTGATACTAGCTGTGTGGCCACCAGCAAATCACTCACTTTTCTCAGTCTGACTTTCCTCATTTGCAAAATAGGAACAGACATATACTATCAACTTCATAGTGTTGTTATAAGGAAAGTACTTTATAAATATGAGCTAATGCTAAGAGACTGGCTGTCCATGGAGTAGATGTTGCTTCTCTTGCTATTTTTTGTCAATTAGCTCTTTTTTAACATCTACAGAAAGGGAAAAAAGGAAGCCAGTATTGGCTTAGGAAGAAGATTGAAAATCTTAATTATAATGAGGTGTGATAGTAACCTATGGGTTTTATAATTGAGATCTCCCAATTACTACTGTAGTGAAAAGGAATCTGACAATCATTGTCTTAAGCTGCAAGATTTTTCTTACCAGGGGTGCCGAGCTGCCTGCTGACATGTATATCTTTTATTAGGATCCTTCTCCATCAAATTCCGAATGAAATCTTTAGCTGTTAAAAAACAATGAATTATATTTGTATTTTAAAACATGAACATCACCAAACAATTTTCTCTAGTATTCCATGTTTGATAATAAAATAGAAAGCTGTTTAGTAATATGCCCCCCTCTCCATTTATTTTAAATTGGAAAACTAGTAGTAGTTTGTGGATTACAAAGGCAGGACAGATTTGGCCCCCAGGCTATAGTTTGCCAACTCATTCCTCCTTTTTTTTTGATACAGAGAATAAGTGTGGCATCAAGCATTTGAGTTATATTATTGCCCAATAAAACTCTTCCTAAGTTCAAATTTGACCTTAAGACAGTAGCTCTGTGACCCTGGACAAGTCTCTTAATCCTATTTGTCCCTCAGTGTTGTCATATATAAAATGATCTGGAGAAGGAAATGGCAAACTACTCTAAAATCTTTGCCAAAAAAACAAAACAAAACAAAACAAAAAAAAACTAATGGGGTCACTAAGAGCCAAACATGACCAAATAACAAAAGGGAAAACCTAGTGCTCTACAACTGTTTACTGTTAAAGATGTGACTCCCCTATAATGCTAAAATTACAACTTTTTAAAAAGATAAATTTTAAAATTGTTTGACTTAACAGTTCAAGTAGCTTGATTATTTTTTCCTTCCCCAGACTTGACCTTATTTCTTTTCATCCTAGCAAATGAGTGATGGATTCTCTAGAAATAATACAGAATATCATAGTTCTAGAGCTTGAAGAAACCTGAGCTCATCAAGTACAATCTTTCATTGTAGGTAAAACGCTTTTAAGTGTTTGCTGTGTGTCAGACTGTGCCTAGAGAAAGATATCTAACTTTTTTAGAATTTTCTACTTTATCTTCATTAATACTGCCCATGGACTCTGGATAAAGCTTAATTTATGGTCTTATACAGCTTGCACTCAACAAATGCATTTTGATTGGATGTTGGATGCCAATATATGAATTGAGTAAGTTCTGCATAATTATGCTATTTGTTATTGAAGCAGGGGCAAGTAAGCTCTCCATTATCACTAGAATTCTTGGAGAAGGGACAACAACTTAGATCTTTGGTAGCTTTGGTTACTTTAAGGCATTTTATGAGCAGTTCCCAAAGTTTGCTAAAAGTAACCTAGAAACCCCCAAAGTTAGAACCTTTTTTTCATAATATTTAAAATTCTAATATGACAAATTTCAATGGATATAACAAGAGTGCAAAAAGGATCTGAAACTATATATTTGAGAACTGCAGGTCTAGAAACTAGATCAGTACATCCTTAGCAATGGTTTTTCCCACTGGACTTTGGTGTAAACACCACCACCCAAGCAGGGTTACCCTCAGCTTTACCCAAGAGTCTTCTGGAGGTTCCGAGTATGCACAGAACATGGGAGTTTTAATGAGAATCTCAGAAATGATGGGGTGCTAAGGGCAGCAGGTGACTAGCCTGAGGGATCATGCATGCTGCATCCTTCAGATAGGTTGGCTACCTACCAGAATCTGAGATGTCATCCCAATAGGGGGAGTCAAATTCATATTCTGCCTTGAGAATCTGCTCAAAAAGTTTGGAGTCGTTTTCGTCGTAGAAAGGAGGGTAACCGCAGAGCCTGAAAGACATAGGGTGACAAGAGCCTAAAACAGCTGGATCACAAACAAGATTGGTTTTGCATTTTAACCATAAGAAAGTAATTTTTAAAAAATTTGATTGAAAAATTCTCAAAGGCACAATTCTCAGAAAGTATTACATGTATCCTATGGGCAAAAGTATCAATACAAATTACATTTTAGTTAAATAGCAAGAAGATACTAGTCTCGGTGTTTGATACTAGGAAAAAATGTATATATTTAGCATCACGGTAATTTTGCATACTCTGGAAGGGAAGGAAAGAAGTACTTATAAAAGACCTACTATGTGCCACATATTGTCCTAAGCATTTTACAAATATTACCTTATTTGATCCTCACACCAACCCTGGCAAATAGGTACTATCCCATATTTTTAGTTGAGGAAACTGAAACAGAAGTTATTTGCTTGGCCAGTAAGTATCTGAAGCTGGATTTGAACTTGGGTCTTTCTGTCTTCTAAGCCCAGTGTTTTGTCTGTTGTGCAACAATCAATTGAGGACTCAAATCCAGACCTCAGACACTAGCTTTGAGATCCTGGCCCAGTCACTTAAGGGCCACTGTTTGCCTTAATTCACTGGAGAAGGAAATGGCAAACCACAGTGATATCTCTGCCAGGAAAATAACATACATAATCAAAGAGTTGGATATGACTGAATAGCCACAATCAAAAGTGTTCTAGGAGTGACCAGATAGTCATTTGTCAGGTTATATTGCATGTTACACATGTTACACAGGAAATGGACTAGATTAGCAGGTCTCTGGTGCAGGGACCCCAGGGGTCCCCAAAGTCAGAAACTTTTTTTGTAATATTTTAAAATATGGCAAAGTTCAATGGATATCATCTACATACACTAGACCTCTTTTGAAGATCCTCAATAATTTGTATGAGTACAAAGGACCCTGAGATCCCATATTTAAGAATTGCAGGTCTTGATAATTTCTAAGCTCATTCCAACTCCAATAGCTCCAGATTCTTAAAGAAAAAAAAATATATATATATATATATATATTTTTCCCCCCAATAAAAACTCGCCTAAATGAGTAATATATTTCCTACCAGGTGAATAGAAAAGAGTGATAATTAAACTTAGTTTTAAAAATTATATATCTCATAATAAAAAGTGGATTCCTTTAAAATTAGCATTGTGGGTCAAAGGATATAAACAGACAATTTTCAGATGATTAAATTGAAACTATTACCACTCATATGAAAGAGTGTTCCAAATCACTATTGATCAGAGAAATGTAAATTAAGACAACTCTGAGATACCACTACACTCCTGTCAGATTGGCTAAGAAGACAGGGAAAAATAATGATGAATGTTGGAGGGGATGCGAGAAAACTGGGACACTGATGCATTGTTGGTGGAGTTGTGAACGAATCCAACCATTCTGGAGGCCCCAAAAGTTATCAAACTGTGCATACCCTTTGATCCAGCAGCGTTACTTCTGGGCTTATACCCCAAAGAGATACTAAAGAAGGGAAAGGGACCTGTATATGCCAAAATGTTTGTGGCAACCCTGTTTGTAGTGGCTAGAAGCTGGAAAATGAATGGATGCCCATCAATTGGAGAATGGCTGGGTAAATTGTGGTATATGAATATTATGGAATATTATTGTTGTGTAAGAAATAATCAGCAGGATGAATACAGAGAGGATTGGAGAGACATGAACTAATGCTAAGTGAAATGAGCAGAACCAAGAGATCATTATATACTTCAACAACGATACTGTATGAGGATATATTCTGATGAAAGTAGATTTCTTTGACAAAGAGAAGATCTAACTCAGTTTCAATTGATCAAAGATGGACAGAAGCAGCTACACCCAAAGAAAGAACACTGGGAAATGAATGTAAACTATTTGCATTTTTATTTTTCTTCCTAGGTTATTTTTACCTTCTGAATCCAATTCTCCCTGTGCAACAAGAGAACTGTTCGGTTCTGCATACGTATATTGTATCTAGGATGTACTGCAACCTATTTAACATATATAGGACTGCTTGCCATCTAGGGAGGGGGTGGAGGGAGGGAGGGAAAAATCAGAACAGAAGTGAGTGCAAGGGATAATGTTGTAAAAAATTACCCTGGCATGGGTTCTGTCAATAAAAAGTTATTATAAAATTTTAAAAAAGGAAAAAAAATAAATAAAAATTAGCGTTGTGGACTGGAACATTTGCATACTTGTTTGTAGGCTTCATTTCACTCTAGTGATTGGAGAAACAAGAAAGGGAAATTGCAAAATTGAGGTTACAGAGTTGAACTTGAACCCAACAGCCCTGCTTGAAGGCTTAAAGTTTGCTTCTTAATAATAATGTTCTAGGGATTATCAATAACTTTAATAGTGTCACCTTTTGTTTCTTTTTAAAATTTTTATTTTTGTTTTGAGGCAATTGGAGCTAAGTGACTTTGCTTACACAGCATGGAATCAAAAAGAGTCACACAGCAAGGAATTGTTAAATGTCTGCTACCAGCTTTGAACTTGGGTTCTCCTGAATTCAGGGCCAATGTTCTATGCATTGCACTATCTAGCTGCCCCGTATTACTTTTGAAAATAGCACCTGTGTTTAAATCTGAACCATTTCAAAGCAAATTTTCTTTATTATATGAAAATCAACCATCCCAAACTTTTCAATCTCCTTACTTCTGAATTTCATTAGTTTCTAAATCTTAATGATATTGCCTCTATAACATCTCTTGGATCTGTCAACTCTTCTCCACTCACATAGCCAATGTTTCCTTACCTCTTGCCCAGACTATTGCAATTAAACATTGAATGAGTGAATGCATAAAAAGCATTTATTAAATACTTGCCTGTGCCAAGCACTGCACTGAAAAGTTGGGCAATAAATAGAAAAGTGAGGTATGCCGGGTGCTTGAGAAGCTTAGTTTCAAAAGGAAGAAATGACATATTTAGGAGAGAATGGTAGCCAGGGAAGTGTGTTTTGGTCTGGGAAGTCATAGGAATAGTGAATGTAGTCAGTGGGAAGTTGATTACCATACCAGAAGCATCAGTAATAGTTAAACACTGGTTTCTGTAACAAGAAGTGGTAAGAGTGGTAACCCAGGGATAAGGATTAGAGGCTAGAGAGAGGAGTAGAAAAAAGAGCAGATATCAAGAAGGGAAAGGGGATAGAAGGATGCAGGGATGGGAAGTAAGTGGGTCTGGAGCTGGCAGGATATATCCAGCACATGAGCTAAACTAGCTTGTAGCACAATCAGGATAACCTAGTCTAAAGGTGTGCTTTCCAAGAGCTAACTAAGTTCATGATCTCCCCAGAACATGATTTCCTCTTCCTCTAGTTTCTCACATCTCCTATCTTTCCATTCTTTTGTTTTTGGGTCCACAAGACCTAACACCATGTTTTGTGCATAGTAGGCACTTAATCATTATCAGTGGCATATAATACTCAGATTCAGTATTAAATGGTCTATTATGCATGGAAATCCCACTCAAGTCCTACATAATCATGAATAAAGATTACACTGGACTAATGCAAACAAGATTAGAAGGGAAGCAACAAACTGGGAAAACATTTTCACAGTTAAAGGTTCTGATAAAGGCCTCATTTCCAAAATATATAGAGAACTGACTCAAATTTATAAGAAATCAAGCCCTTCTCCAATTGATAAATGGTCAAAGGATATGAACAGACAATTTTCAGAGGATGAAATTGAAACTATTACCACTCATATGAAAGAGTGTTCCAAATCATTATTGATCAGAGAAATGCAAATTAAGACAACTCTGAGATACCACTACACACCTGTCAGATTGGCTAAGATGACAGGAAAAAATAATGATGAATGTTGGAGGGGATGCGGGAAAACTGGGACACTAATGCATTGTTGGTGGAGTTGTGAACGAATCCAACCATTCTGGAGAGCAATCTGGAATTATGCCCAAAAAATTATCAAATTGTGCATACCCTTTGATCCAGCAGTGTTTCTATTGGGCTTATATCCCAAAGAAATACTAAAGAAGGGAAAGGGACCTGTATGTGCCAAAATGTTTGTAGCAGCCCTGTTTGTAGTGGCCAGAAACTGGAAAATGAATGGATGCCCATCAATTGGAGAATGGCTGGGTAAATTGTGGCATATGAATGTTATGGAATATTATTGTTCTGTAAGAAATGACCAACAGGATGAATACAGAGAGGACTGGTGAGACTTACATGAACTGATGCTAAGTGAAATGAGCAGAACCAAGAGATCATTATACACTTCGACAACGATATTGTATGAGGACATATTTTGATGGAAGTGGATTTCTTTGACAAAGAGACCTGAGTTTCAATTGATAAATGACGGACAAAAGCAGCTACACCCAAAGAAAGAACACTGGGAAACGAATGTGAACTATCTGCATTTTTGTTTTTCTTCCCGGGTTATTTATACCTTCTGAATCCAATTCTCCCTATGCAACAAGAGAACTGTTCGGTTCTGCAAACATATATTGTATCTAGGATATACTGCAACATATCCAACATATAAAGGACTGCTTGCCATCTAGGGGAGGGGGTGGAGGGAGGGAGGGGAAAAAAAATCGGAACAGAAACTAGTGTCAATATAAAGTAATTATTAAATAAAAAATTAAAAAAAAAAAGATTACACTGGATTCTAGAAGGCTGTGTTAACAGAATACAAGAACTGATGGGTCTTATCAAGTTGGAAAGGCTTTGAGTACCGGGACAATTAATTCTTGTCTCATGCAGTTTTCATTCATGATTTCTTGAAACATAGCTCTGGTAAAACAGGTTTTGATAAAGCCCACTGGGATTTAAATGGAGCTACCTGACTATGCTACTTTAAACTCAAATCACTCAAGCTCTCCCTGACTGGCCAATAATAGATCCCAGATCAAGCTTCACTTGCTCATTGTTTGGGTTTTGATGGCTCAGACCAAGTATAAATAGCCAGTTTCTATTTTTATCATCTTAGAATGCAAACAGTCCATTCAAGAAGTTTCAGGGGTAACTGCTTATGTTGCTATTTGGAAATGTGGTGCTTTCTTTTATTAAGTAATACAATGAATTTGTATTACAATACAATGAAAAGAACACTGAATTGAGAAAAAAAGATCTAAGTTTTAATTTCCTCTTTGCTGTTATTTAGTTACATTGCTTTGGACAACCTACAACCTACCACCTTTGCTTCAGTTTATTCATTTATAAAATGAGAGGTCTGGATTTTATGATCTTTAACGTACTTTTTTAGTTCTAATAATCTATGGTTCCCTATCCATCCCCCAACATTGTTTATAAAGCTAGCTGTAAAAACTAATTACTTTGGGTATGTGGGAGGTTCACAATGTAGGGGAGGACAAGCATCTTGGTTGCTGGTTTTGAATCTATAGTGGACTGGACATAGTCAGTGGTGACCAGAATGGGAAAAGGCAGAGGGCCTTAATTCTGGAAGCTGGGGAGTAAACAATTTAAAGGTTTGAAAATCTGGAGATTTATAGCCAATGGGAGGAGTACAGGCTCAGGCACTAAGTCATAAATCTTTCTGTAAAGCCCAGCTTTATCAAAGATACTTGCCCCAGTCTAAATTTAATGAAACAAATAAACAGGCATCAACAAGCCCTTGGCATCCGAAGAATTAGGCTGTGGGCAAATACGAAATTTATTAAAGATTTGAAATATGACTTTTGTTACTCTAATTCTTCAGGCTCATATAGTCAGAAGGCACATTACCACATTGGTACTGCTAAGAAGAAGAAGGGTTAGTGACATTTTTATTGATTGCAAGTTATTCTGTAGCCTGAAAAGGGTCAAAATCCATTTATTTGTAGCGAGGTTTATTTAGGGAGCAAGAGCCACGAAATTTTTAATTCAGATCATTTGTTGTTCCTTGCTAAGGGGGTGGAGGGCAGACATAGTAATGGATAGAAAGAGAGAGACAAGGAGTCAGAAAAAGAGGAGGTAGGGTGGGGAAAAAGCATGCTTTTGTAACCACTAAGCACATATTGATGTAAGCTTTAGTCAGCCAAAGGAATCCAGGACCAGGGAGACTTGATACTTAAATATTTCCCATAATGAGTATTTGGTATAATATAAGTATCTCTAATGGGAAAGGCAGACATAAGGAAATGTGAATCCATTTTAAAAAATGTCCAGATTTTGGATAAGTGAGGTTTTGTTTCTCAATGTGTTATTATGGTTCATTTCATTATTTGTTGTTCTTTTCCAAAGAGAAGTCTTTAGGAAAATTCTAGGAAAGATTCTTCTTGTATTAAATATCTTAGTGTGTGCCTCTGTATTCTGGCTTTAGTTCTGTATTATATAGTAATGTTTCTAACTTAGAGGGCAGATGCAGTGGAAAAGGACATATGACTTGGAAACAAGTACATTATGTGAGAAATTAAGGAAGACTTAAAAGACTTAAAACAACAGGGTGGGTAACCCACCAAACTTGGGTCTCTTTTCTCCCTTTCAAAATGATACAGGAAAAATAGCTATGTAGTCTTGCTTAGAGGCAAATGAGTGGAGGAGATGATAGCTTCAGATTCCTTTTGCCCCTATGTAAAATCATAGATCAGAAAATCACAAATTCAGAGCTGGAAAGAATCTTAGAATCACTGAGTTCATTTCTTTCATTTTGCAGATGAGGAAAATGAGGTCTAGAGGAATGATTGATCAAGATCACAAGGTTGTAATAGAAAGTGCATTTAAAGCCAAATTTTCTGACCCCAAATCTATCACTCTGTCCACTTTTGCCTCTAATCAGAAGAACATACTATAAAGAATTTCATAAATGTCCATTGTCCTAGACATAGGAAACTTTAATTATTTATCATGACTGTATTTTATTTGACATCTGATCTCACCCCCTCTTCTATCCCCTCCCCCCAAAGGGCATCACTACCTAAAATGAGGTCACAAGAATCTTAAGGGATTTCTACTGCCAGGGATGCTGATAATATTTAATAATCAGCTCTCCAAAACCCCAAAAGAATACATGGGTACACACTTTAAAATTTAACCTGCATTATTCACATTTTCTCCATCTTCTTAATTCTAAATATCTCTTGATCCAAATTCTTAAGTCTAGACAGTCAACAAAACAATAAATCAAACCCTGATTTATAACATTTGTCAATTTCCAAGAGTAAATATTGACAATGAAAATTTGACAGTTGATTCTTGAGAGCTGGTACAAGCTGACTCGAGCACACAAGTGCTTAGTTTGCTTCCCTTATGATATAGTTAAAATGAGCTCACAGAGGTTGTGAGTAATCCAAGATCATACCAATACAAATCAGCTAAGTTAGGACTCTATGTACACATAAGGTTTACATATATATCTCTAAATAATAGAATGTAAGCACCTTTAGCATTTCTAGCACTTCCACTTAGGAGGTATTGAATAAATACTTGTTAATAATAAGCTTTCTTTTTTGATGATGTAGTTATTAACTATGTCCATTAAGGAAAGAAAAAAAATAGGCATTTGGACTGAGTATGCCATTTGTCTATTAGTACTAACTAGATAGTTCTCTTCTTTAGGAGAAGAAGTCTACCTACTGTAGCTTACACAAAGTGTCTGTCATATTCCACGGAGCAAAAGATCTTTAATGCATGTTAATATGAAATTCCACAATGGCCAATCAGTATTAAATCAGCAATGCACATTTTTTCTTGGAAACCATAACACTATTAATAACATAAGAACTCTTAAGAGGCCCCATTAGTTTACTATGGCAATTATATTATATTAAGTTATTATGTAACAGACATAATATTTTTTCAGCTTGTTTGCCTTTCATCTTGTGTATCTGTATTGTGTCCTTAGAGACAAGGAGTCGTCTATAAAAATTTCTAAGCTGTCTTTTTTATCAGATCTTTCAGAACTAACTTAATAGACCCATGAAATAGCCACAGATCAACCAGAGACTGTAAAATAATCTTATCTCGAGCAATATCATGCTCAATCCCTGCCCACAATAGAATCAATAACAGGTCTTTAAAATCAGTGGAAATTTGGTTCAAGAGATATTTAAACAAAAAAAATTCACTTAGTGGATCTGTTCCCCTGTCCACAAATTAAGTCGGAAAAATCTTAAATTTTCTGAAATAAATAAAAATAAAGTTTCAATTGGCTCCATGTTAATTATAGTTGAATTTATGTAAAAAGCAACTGCTTTCAGTCTCTTGTCCACTAGATAAATGTTACAGAAGAACTGAAGAATCCTTCACTCCATCCTTCATCTTCATATCTTCTTCTTGAAGAATTCTTTTTTCAGCACTTATTTCATCAGTATTAAAGAAGCTAAACAAAAAAAAGATATAAAACTTCCCCTATCATAGAGGGTTGTGTAATCTAATAAGAATGTTAAGATATATTCATAGTCATAATAATCACACCGCAGAACTTCATCTTCACTTGAAACCAAGATTACAAACTGAATTTCACTTCTTTGAATAAACACCTGTCTTTCCCACTGGCTCCTCGTGAACCCACTTTTCACCTTTATCTCACTCTCCAGTCACTCAGTCCTCTGCAGTCTACTATTCCTGTTCTCAATTTATTTCCTAGTCTTGACACTTAATTAACCTTTATAAGGAGACACTATCCTCCACTCTAGAATCACTTGCCACTTTGTCCTTCTGTTATTCTTGCCCTGCAAATCTTCAGTGCTCAACTACTTCCATCATCCATTTCATCCCCTTCTGCTCCAAGTCCAAGATCGCTGCTGGAAGAAATAACAAAATCGGGCTGACTAGGTTCATCAAAAAATCATGCTACTAAAACTAAAGCACCATCAATCATTCATTCAATCAGCAAACAGCAATGGGGACAAGGACAAAGTAGTCATTGGTTTCAGGGAATGTACATTCTGTCAAAGCAGACATATAAGGGTATAGTCAAGGCAACACAATTTTATTAAGTACCTACTATGTTCCAGGTATATAAAGGTGTCAAAGCCAGCTACTTGCTCCACTGGAAAGTTTAAAGAAGAGAGTGAATTGGGTGGTCATTCTCTTTTAAAAGGTCCACTGTGTCATTGGTCCTTCCTGCTAGGTGGTCAAAAAAGGCATTGTTTTGTAATACCTAAATGTTGAAGTCTTTCAGCACTGTTTGGTGGTCAGCCAAAAGCAACCAGAGGCTTAATCATCTGCAAATCACTGAAACGCTTAGTTAGCACATGGGATCTACTAGAAGCAAATAGGGTAGGTCTGCCTTCTTATGTAGGTATAAGGAAAATAGATAGGTGATGGGGGATGGTATACTAGGTGGTAAAAATCAGGAAATGTTTTATATAGAAGGTGGAGTATGAATTGAAGAAGTAAGCTAGATATTCTAAGAGGTAAAAGTGAGGAGGGGATGCATTCCAGACGCAAGGGAGAAAGACTGTCACTGAAAAATTACAGAGATGAGAAATATATGGAGAACTGTAAGAAGTTGATTTGATTGGATTGTAGAGTGTTTGATGGGAAATAAGCAAGCTGAAAAAGTAGTTTTGTAAAACTTCCATTATGGATTCCCTTGTGCCCCATTTTCTACATTCAAACCCACCCACTCTGTCCACCCTAGTTTTTATGTTGTTTTGTTTCAGTCTCTGCCAAAGCTTCACATATGCCCTTATCTCATCTCTTTCACCTAACTCTCTCAAGACCATGCTTCAATAGTCATTCCTTCTTTCTTTAATCTGTTCTTTTCTGCCGATTTCTATTGTCTGCTTGTTCATATCTCCTCTGTCTTAAAATAGATAGAGGTAATTAAGTGGGGTAGTGGATAGTAGTGGATCTGAAGTCAAGAAAACATGAATTCAAAATTTCCCTCAGTCCCTAACTAGCTGTGTGATACTGGTCAGGATATTTAACTTGTCAGTCTCAGTCTCCTCAACTATAAAATGAGGATTATTAATAGCAACCACCTTCTTGGGTTCATTTAATTCCAAGATCAAATGAAATATTATCAGGAAAACAATTTAGCACAGCCTGATACATAGGAGGTGCTGGATAAATGTTTATTCCCTTTCTCTTACCCCAAGAAAACGTAGCATTGACCCAGTTATACATTGTTACACTCAATTGTGAATCCTTCTTATGTCCTTTATCATGTACAAAATTCTTTGTTTTAAACCTCTGAATTTGAACATGCTTAAGGGGAACTTAAAAACCCCTCCTAGTACTGAAGTATCAAAGATACTGATTCCCACTTAGGTGGGGTAAAGGAGGGGAAAATAAGCCCAATAAATGACAAGTTACCCAAAATGACTTGTGTCTCAGACCCAAGGGATATGGATATGTTCTGGATAAATCCTCTCTCATTCAATTTGAAAATTATTTAAATGAATTCCTTTTTAACTCGATGGTAGACTAAGATATTCCAATAATACTTTTTTCTGTCCATTGTGAGGAGATTGCATAGACTAACAAGATATATTCTTTCATGGAGTACAGAAGGCCTTGTGAATAAGTACACAAGTTGAGAAAATTCTTTTAAACCAATCATTGTTCCCTGATGCATGTGCCCTGGTGGTAATAATCATATCTTTTTATTCATTTGACATAGTTATCATCTGCCAAGATTGAGCAGCCAAAGTTCTATTTCCACTAATGTTGCCTATAATGAACATTTTGGTATTAAACTGATGAATCTGGCTTAGCATAAATTAAAAGAAGGATGCTGTGCTATCCTAACTGAAGTAATAAAAAGCTGCCAATTCTTTCAATGCTTCAGTGCTTAAGCTGCATTTCCTTAGGGTATGGAGTTTGGCTATGTGCAAAAACAATAACTTCGGTACAAAGTGTTGGATCTGCCTTCTCAATGTATATGCAAACAAGTCAAAAAAATAAACAATAAATTATTTTTCTTTGCTAGAAAACATGATTTGCCCCAGAAGGGTTTCCCTCAAGTATTAGTTGGCATCGGTTTCTTGCCTTTCCTTCCCAGGAATTAACACATGTCTACTAAGGAAAATTGCCATTTTAAGCATAGCTTGAGCATCCGTTGTCTGGGCCATCTCTGTACAGACTTCTGCTTTTCTTTTAAGGAGATTCTGTTCCTTCAGAGAATACAAAAGGGAAAAAAATCCAGATGGACTTGCAAAATGAAACATTCATTTAAACTGTAGGTGGTAGAGTGGGTAGAAGACTAGGCTTGGAAGCAGGAAGATCTGAGTTCAAATTTGACCTCAGATACTTCCTAGCTGTGGGAACCTCAGTAAGTCCTTTAAGCCCAATTGCCTCATTAAAAAATATGGTAAGATAAGGAAGCAATTGGTCGGCAGGGTGTCATATAGCATTTCCTTTTCAATTACAAACACTGAAAAATGTCCTAATTACATATCTACCTTAAATTTTTTATGGAAGTAAAAGGTGCTGCTTAAAGGAGAAAACCTCCCTTCCTTCTGTCCAATCCAACCTGTGATTCACTATCTAGATTGAGTCCTAAATCTCCATTAAACCCAATCTGCTTTAACTCAAGCTGGTTTCTCATTTCTCTGCTCTCCTGTTGCATATATAGTCAGTACCACACAATTTAGAAAATACAAAAATCATTGCATCTTAGAGTTGGATGGATCATCTCATGCAACTTTTTATCTAAGGTGGAACTCCTTCTATAACAGGAAGGAAGGAATCATTTATGAAGCTTCTAATAAGTATGTCATGTGTACTACTACATAGTAGGTGCTTAATACTATGTGCCAAGCACTGTGTAAATTATATTGCCTTACAGATGATATCTCATTTGATCTTCACAATCACCTTGTGAAAAGTGTAAGAAGGTAGGTGCTGTTATTATTTCTATTTAACAATCTGAGGAAACTGAGGCAGACACAGATTAAGTGATTTGCCTCGCTAGGGTCAAAAAGTAGTACTAAATGTCTGATGATTTGACCCCAGTGTGCCAACTAACTGCCTCTAAAAATGGTTATCTGTGCTTTGATTGAATAGTTCTAGTGGAAAAAATTCTGTCTATATGAAAATAATTTATACCTTCAGTATATCAAATAGCATTTATTTAGTTTTTACTCCCACTGGGGATGATGTATGACTAAGTGTGCCTAAAGTATTCTTTTGTCAAATTAATTAAATTAGTTTTTTATTAAATGTCTAGCACTGCCTAGAACTGTTAGAGATTCAAAGAAACTACATTAACAGTTCATTTATCTAGATCATAGGAAAATTAGATTTTCTTCATGAGTTATTTTCACAGACAACCAAAATTTATTATTTTGTACCAACTTTTAAAAAATTTCTGAGTATTTCTAAAAATGTATTATACTTGTCTATGCCTTAATAAACAGAATATGATAAAAAAAAAACCTCTTTAACTTCATGACTCAGAATCATCAGTTTGGCATAAGACAGTGTAAAAAGCACTGAATGTGGTATCAAAGGGGGTGAATTCAAATCCTATCTCTGGACTTACTACCTATATAATCTTTGACAAGTGGTTTAATCTCTCTGGGATTTAGTTATTTAGAGTTATCTATAAAGATGAGGGGAGTGTAGATGACCCCTAAAGTCCCTTAAATTTTTAAAACTTCAATCTTTTAATTCTACTTCTTTCTTTTCCAAGGGGAGGGCAAGAAGGAGAAGAGACATAGACTTTTGCTCATTGAAAAAATGAATTTTAAAAAGGTAATATATTTAGAATCACAGAATCATGGATTGAAAGAGAGATGAGAGTTCAGCTAATGTAACATGTATCTACTGACTGTTTTAGAAGGTGATAGTTTCTGCCTCACAAGAAGCCCTATTAAGGTTGTCTATTTCACTTTTAGATCTAATTTTTAGGAAGTTTTTCTTTACTTTCATATTGTGCATATTTGACAACCATGGTTCCCCACTTACATAGTAGAGTGGGGGGGAGTACATTTGTGTGTATCTTCTTTGGAGTAAATTTTAATTATTGTAATTATATAGGCATTTGTCTATGTCTGCCTTAATTTCCTCATCTGTAAAAAATGTGCTGGAAAAGGAAATAGCTAGCCACTTCAGTATTTCTGCCACAGAAACCCAAAACAGGATCACAGAGAGTTGGACATGACTAAAATGACTCAACAAATTATATCATCCATTGCTTTCTAAAAGCTAATTTTTATTTTTTTCCTCTTATTCATTCTGCCTTATCCCTTTAATATGATCTATCTAGATCCCCTAACACCAGAAATATAACAGCAGATAGAAAGCCAACAAGGATAAAAATCAAAACAATAAGAGGCAGAGGTAGGAGATGGATCATAGGTGGTTTATAGGCCATATTTCTATGTTTTGTGAAAATGAAGCAACATTTCTATTCTTTGGCATCTTTATACGTTATATTCTCTACTAACTCCCAAAGCTTAAAAAGCACTAAAAACCAGACTACCCGAGCTGAACTTTGGAATAGCTAAGACCCAGATGGAAGCCTATGACAGACTGCCTGAGGGCTTTATTTCATGGTGATTAAGTACTGTCTCTTCAGTCTCCCACATGTGGAGAGAGGTGTTCAATAAATTATCTTTCAGACCTAATGCTTTCATGCATAAAGCCAAAATAAAGTTTTATACAAGGAATAGCTCAGGCCTTCTTCAAATTAGAAATAACAATATTCTATCTATTTTTATTAAGGAAAACCTCTTCAGTAGTTAGATTTAACAATGACTAAAGCAACATAGCATCTATTTAATTAGATAAATCACAAAGGTGAAATTAGGCAATCTTAGGCCTCTAAGTGCTTCATTTAGTCTCTGAATTGGACATTGGAAATCATAGGATTTGGGCTAGAAAGAAACTTAGAATTCATCTACTTTAACCCCTTCCAGATTAGCAACCAGGACTTTAACTTGTTGAAGATTATATAGGAAGTAAAATAGCAGAGTTTGGGATTTGAAAACAGACCTGCTGACTGTAAATCCAAGACTTGACCACAATATCACACTGTATTCTCTAGACCAACCCATAATCCATCAGGAATCACCTCTATAATGTTCTAACAATTTCCATTTGGAGGAATTCAGAATTGGTTGAATGGCCAGCCTCAAAAAATAGTAGATAATGATTCCATTTGATTATAGTAGGTCTCCAATGGAGACAGTTTTAATGAATGACTTGGAAAAAAGAGGTAGATGATAGCTAATATCTTAGATGAAGTCTCAGGATCCAAAAAGATCTTGATGGAGAAGAGCAGGGATTGCTAACTTAATTTGTATGTTATGGACTCCTATGGCAGTCTAATAAGCTAGGGAGCCTTCTCAGGATAGCATTTAAAAAAAAATACATAGGATTACAAAAGAAACCAAATATATCAAAATGAAATCATCATACTAGTTTGAAAAAACAAGGTCATGGACCCCTGTAGCTAGAACATTGGATTGAATTTAGAAATAAGAAATTCAATAGAGATTCACATAAGACTTATTGTTATTCAATTATGTCAGACTCTCTGTGACTCCAATTGGTGTTTTCTTGGCAAAGAGTAGATTGCTATTTCCTTCTCCAGATCATTTTACAGATGAGGAAACTGAGGCTGAATTTGAACTGAGGTCTTTTTGGCTCGAGGCCCAGTGTTCTATCTACTTTGACATTTCTCTGCTCCAAGACTTATACTTTACTTAAGAAACAAAAATGAAACTTAAATGTTCATGGTTAAACAGTTTGTTTGAGGCAAAAATCTGGAGGTTTAAGTGGACCACACAAGCTCAACATGAATCAGCAGAATGATATGAAAACCAAAACAAAATAATGCAATTTGGGGCTACATTGGTATGTATGTGCAAAGTTTCTTAAAATAAGGAGATGACAATTCCTCTCTACTCTGTTCTCATCAAATTTTATCTAGAGCAGTGTTTTGAACTTGGAGAACATCCAGAAGAGAATAATTAGGATGGTGAAAGTTGTCGAGCTCCTGACACATCAGCATTGATTGAAGGAACTTTTGAGGTTCAGGAAGAGGAGGAAGGGATGCTGGGAGCTGCCTTCCAGTATTTGAGGAGCTGTCCCATGGAGAAGGAATGACATTGGTCTGGTTTGGCCCTAGAAGGCAGAGCCAGGAGCAATGGGTAAAAGTTACAACAGTAAATTTTAGATATATGGATGTCACGATAAACTTCCTGGCAATGAGACCTATGCAAAAGTATAATAGGTTGCCATGAAACCCATACTGGGTTCTCCCTTATTGTAGATTTTCAAACAGACTAGATGACCATGTTTCTAGTGTGCTACAATGGGAATTCCCTATAAGTATGAGTAACAGTAGTGACTATGGAGGACCTTCCAGTTCTCAAATCCTGAATCCACCAAATTGGTGTCCATGCATAGACAGCCTCATGGACATGTCTATAAAAACTTTATTAAGTTGCTTGGATATATGAACTATTTCTTATTCTTATAAATACTGGAAAGATAACCATATAATCACAAGTTATAATTGTCAAGGTTTAAAAAACACTTTGTTCCTAATATAGAAAGGTTATTGTTCCCATTTTACAAATGAAGAAACTGAGGTTTTGAGAGTAACCTTTCTATACTCTGAATTTCTGATCTCAGGTCCTATAATCTATTCACTATCATGTTGCCTCAAGATATTTTCTGCTTTATCCTCATGTGTTCTGCTTTGTATACAACAGGCTCTAGATAAATACTGATTGAAATTGAATTTGCTATGGATTATCCCATAAAGCTCCCCTCTGCAGAGTGTTGAACCTTTTATATTCATCTGCAAACCCAATATAGCAGCTAGAACAAGGTTCTGTTCTTTTCCATGCATATGAAAGGACTAGACGTATTGTATAGCTTTGTAAAATTTTAAGATGATCAGTGAATCTTCTGCTAATTAAAAAGGGTGCCTAATTACATTTGTAATCATATATTTGATTAAGTATTTAGTAACTTCTTTTTTTTGCAAGCTTAGAAAATGGTATGTGGGTGAGAGCAGAATTAATAGACTCTCAGAAAAAATATGCTGACTGAATCCAGCCCATAAATACTCTATATCATTTTTCTAGGCTTGGAACAAAGCCTCTGAATTGGAAAGAAATGGGGATGGGATGGAGAATAAGGTATGGAGAAACATTCCATCCATAATTTATTCTAAACCAGAGGGGGAGCTGGTAGGGCTAGGGGGAGAAGATAAGGGAGGGGGAGGAGAAGAGTTAAATACCTTTTGAAAATGTAAGAAACTAGCAGTGTAAGCTATTTTAAGTAAAATCATTTTGAAATTCTACAACAAGAAAAGGGCTGGACTAGATGAAATACAATTCAAAGCTGAAATAAAACACTGTGCTTTTGTCATCCAAGGGCTTCTTTCCAAGTTTTATAGCACAATTTCCTTTCTTCAAAAAAAAAAAATTCATTTTTGCTTCCAGTAGCTTCAATCAATTCCATGTAAAAGAATGAAGGGGATCTCACTATAAGTGCCAAGGAATCTGAGCCAACTTTATGGAGGGTCAAAGCCCACATAAGAAAGGATGGCAGAAGCCACCTTTAGCCATATTTTAAATGCAGGGCTTTCTAACAATGGAATTGAAAGTTTAATGAAGGGCAAACAGGATTCAGTGACAGGAGTAGGCTTCACAATAACCAGAAATTATATTGGGAGAAAAAAACCTAGCTAAAATTCAACTAGCTAAAATTAGCTTATATGAGTAATGAATTTTCATACTAAAACACCACAGGGTACAGATATAACAATCTGGGGGTGATTAAGACCAAGGATTAGGAGATGACTTGAAAACAATGAAGTGATTCCTATGACATCTTTGAACATAGCTTTGTTTTCTTGAGGGATAGTCTTTTGTTTAGTGAAGTTTGGACCTTCTTAGAGCAGCTAAGTCTTTGTTTAAGGAATAATGGCATTTCAGAAATAACTTTTAGCCTTCTTCCTGCAGACTTTGGTCTCTCAAGGCTGGTTTTGCTTTGGATTCTGGGTTTGGTTCTTTTTTTTTTTTTTTTTTTTTTTTGATCATCGAAAATGGAAAAGTTTCACAATGCTGCACTTTATTGGAAAAAAGAAAAAAGGAAAAATCCTTCTTCTATATAAATGTCAGCGAGGTAGAAACCAGAAAATGGGGTTTGTGTCCTGCCCGGGTGTGGTCCATGGTACAGAGGGAGTGTGGTCTGCAGCAGAAAGTAATGGAATCTAGCTAGTTTTCCTTTTTCTATTTTCCTGTCTTCTCCAGGAAGCCCTTCCTGACAGACTGAATGTAAGTTGTCCTATTTTGTTCCCCTAACTTAATCCTTACTCACATTGCACTTCGTTTTGCTGTTATTCAATTGTGTCTGACTTTTTGTGTTCCCCTTTTGTGGAAGTTTCTTGGCAAAGATACTGGAATGGTTTGAGATTTTTTCTCATTTTATAAATAAATATAAACACGCCCAGATGCTCACAGCTAGTTAGGTTTCTGGGACTGGATTTGAATTCAGGAACATGAATCTTCCTGATTCCAAGCTCACTGTACCACCTAGCTGTACCATACTTTATTACAAAACCCACTATAATCAAGAGTGAGGAAATAATTTATTTATATGTCCTGAATATGACCTAGATTTTTGCTTTTATGTCATCCCTGATACAGGTTTCTATGCTCTGTATATCTTCTATAGAGATGATCACAAAAGAGCCCAAAGTCTAATTCTCTCATGTTATAAAGAAATTGAGGTCCAGAGGGTTCAAAGTCACTTGCCTAAGATCACAGAGGTTATAAATGGGGTAAGTGGTGGTATTCAAAATCCAGTTCTATTTCCACTACCCTAGCTTTCCCTCTCTAATGAAATTGGTGCATTTTAGATGACAAAAATTTAAAGACAGGTCACTCTGTCTTGTAGCTTGCTTTTTACAATATAAAAAAGCATGCATGTGCTTAATAAATATTCATAACCCTCTGATCACATTTTCCCCCAAGAAGTTCTTTATCAAAAGTTCAGAACTGGGTCAAAACTCTAAAGCCTCATCTTAAAATTAGATTCTAAATGTAATGAAATAAACTCCCTTATATTTCATGAGAATGACCTTTCTAGGGTCTCAGGGGAAGAACAGAAAGTACAATTCATATTCATGGAGAGCCATAAAAGGGAGAATTTGTTTGTTGCAGGAGATAAGCTAGAGCACCTTATTTTGGCTCTTAACTCTAACCCTTAAATTAGTAAATGACCAAGAGATTATTAAATAGCAATACATACATACAATTATATATAAATAAATAATGTGGAATCTTCCTCTATCACCCAGTGATTGAAGTTAACATAGTATGCTTGAAATCCATTCACATTTTTTGAGAATGTTAACTAGAAGGAATTTTGAATGAATGAATGAATATATAAATAAAACATTTATTAACGAGGTACTATTTTAAGTGCTTGGGATAGAAATATAAGAAAGACAGTATGTTCTGTCATGGAACTTACATTCTAAAAGGGAAGTCAATACATATAGGAGGCTTTTTGTTTCCAAGAACTTATATTCTAAAAGAGAAACCAATACATATAGGAGGCTTTTTGTTCAAGGAGCTTACATTCTAAAAGGGAAGTCAATACATATAGGAGGCTTTTTGTTCCAAGGAAGTTACATTTTAAAAGGGAAGCCAACACTATAGGAAGCTTTTTGTTGACTCTTCATTATGCTATTTTTTTTTTTTGTTTTATTTTGGGGGTGGCAAAGATTCTAGAATGGTTTCCCATTTTCTTTTCTAGCTCATTTTACAAATGAGGAAACAGAGTCAAACAGAACAAGGTGACTTGCCCAGGATTCCATAGCTAATATGTGTCTAAGACTGGATTTGAATTGAGGAAAATGAGTCTTCCTTACTCCAGATCCAGCACACTATCCACTGTGCCACCTAGCTGCTCCATATCAGATAAATTGGGTCTAAAAGACCCACGTTCAAATCCTCCCTTAGATATTTGTTGTATGATGCTAGGCAAGTCACTTAATCTCACTTGGGCCTCAAGTTTCCTCATCTGTAAAATGGGGATAATAATAGCATCTATCTCCCAAGGTTATTGGGAAGATCAAATAAGAAATCATGTGCAGTGCTTTTTAAAACTAAAAGTTATACAAATGCTGGCTATTATTACTGCTAGCCAGAGAGGAGTGTTTTAGAAAATCAGAGGGAATAGTGATTGGGATGATATAAACCTCCCAAATGATTTTTTTTGAGGTGGGAATGCCTTCCATAAGACTCTTTGACAGAGTTTGTTCAACTTTATCAATGTCTGCTTTATCAATGTCAGTGATGAGGAATTCATTCCTTGCAAGGAATTCCCTTATTGGATGATGCTATAAAGCTGTTCATTTTAATATACTGAAATCTCCCTCTCAGTAGCTTTCAGAAACAAATGACAATCACTTCCATAGGACATCTACCATGCCCTACTTTATATCTTTCTTCTCTTGGATAAACCACCTCAATCCTTTCAATTGTTTCTCAATTTCCAAGAAATAGTTGTGGGAAAGAAATCAAGAGTGTAGGAGATGAAAGCATTTTAAATGAAAGAACTAAAAAAAAAAAAAAAAAAGAAGCATTTGAGACCATGCTGTAGGCCAGATGGAAAAGCCTTTAAGTCCTTAGAGTGCAGAAGTAGAGTGAATAAAAAGATGCAACATAGTATTAAGGGATTACCAAACATAAAAGGCAGGAGGAAAACTTGTTAAATGAGATATAACCTAAAGGGGCTTATCCTGGGCTCTTAACCTCATGTCCGACTTAAATTAGTAAATGATCAAGAGATTATTAAATAGCAATGTATAAAGTGGTATCCTCTTCCTCTACCATTCAGAATAAGGTCTAGAGGATATTAGGAATCAGTAGTCCAATAAGACTTAGAAGTCCACCATCTCATTGAGAGAAGGGAGTTGTGGACTCCCATTTCATCTTAGCCCTGTGAACAATTAAGAAGCTTGAACTAAGGGAAAAGGTAGGTGGGAGGGCATCTATAGTGCTGATGAAATTTCTTCATATGTTGGGTCTAGGATGGCTAGACCCAGAAGGGGAAGGACAGAGTGGGAGAGAAGTCAAGGGGGAATGAGAAACCCTATGATATAGACCTGCCTGTCACCAGGTCATCCATGATGAATAATTTTGGTACATTCCAAAGCCAGGAAGTGAAGTGAGGGCTAGAAGTCTCAGTTCATAAGCTACTATAGTCACAATACTGAATGGGATGCAAAATCCAGGTGATTTTGCAAGGGGCACAGCATACATATAGGTCAATCCCATGTCAGGGAGAACCAATGGAAAAATATGTTACACTGACCCTTGAGTGCCAGGCTTTAGGCATTTCTAACTCAGTGTTATCCCTTTTCTTTTTTCATACTGTCCCTATCCTTTCTGAGGATCAGCAGACAAGTGATATGTCACAGGCAGAACCATGTAACCCTGCAGCCAGTAAAATCATAAAGAGTAGATAAGCTATTTTAGTCATTAAAAATAAGAAATTCTGAACTAGGCATAGAGTTAGGAAAAGCTGGATTCTGACACAGAAACTAACCAGAATACATATAACATGGGTAGCAGTGAGTTAGAGAGCTGTCCTTAAAGCCCTGAACACTTTAGATCAAGTCCTAAATGTACCACACACTAATTATATGACTTTGGGCCAATGATTTAATCTCCTGTTCTAGGCAACTCTCTAAGATACTAAATCACAGAGAATGCTGACCTGCATTGATAGAAGGAATTTCCTTACCTAGGAGTTCCCTAAGTTTTAGTCCATCTACCTTTTGGATGGACTCCTTTCCACAGTAATCCATCCTACAATATAATTTAGAGTTATCTTCCTGATGAGATTAAGGTGATTCATTTTTTCTTTGTTTCCTTTTTTCCTCCTTCCCCCAGATTTCACTGTAAAAACATATATTCTATAGCCTTTGAGAATTGCCTGTGGCATCAAGAGATTGTTACTAATCTAGGGTCACATAAACTATGTCAAGTAGGATTTGAATCTGGGTTTTCCTAGCTCTGAAGCTCTCTCTCTATATGATGTATAATGGTGAAAAACTATTGAAACAATTTATAAAAACTCAAAAATATGGAGCTGTGAGGACCCTTAGACACCATCTAGTCTGACAGCACAGCTTCTGGTGATCATTTGGTAGGATCCTTTTGATCCTAAATGGATCTGCCTTTTGAGTCTGCAAGAACATGCAAACTCTTGATTTGCACCTCTGAACTATACTCCACAATTTTTTTTTTGCCAGAGGCAATTAGGGTTAAATGACTTGCCCAGAGTTATACAGCTAGGAAGTGTTAAGTGTTTGAGGTCACATTTGAACTCAGGTCCTCCTGACTTCAGGGCTGGTGCTCTATCCACTGTGCCAAATAGCTTTAGACCCAAGGTTTCTTAAACTTTTTCCATTAGGGAAATGACTGGCTATGTGATTCTGAACACATCCCATTACCCTTCTGCATTCTAAGCAACTCTTACAATTTTTATCTGCAAAGATCTCAACTGATAGAGGCAGTTTTCCTCATCTAAGAGAACGCTATACAAATGAGATCCCAGATCTCTTCCTATCTTCCTAAATAATCAGACACAAAAATAAGGGAGATGGAATTAGATTATATGCAGTACTATCACCTAAGCTGAACTGCCAGCAAACTTTCTTCTCCAGAGAAAATTTTATATCATCCTGGGGATGTAGGTATATAAAATAGACATACAAATCAAACATTATATAAGAAATCATAATTTTGTGACCTCCACATTTAGTTACCATGGGAGTCCTGAACCACAGTTTAAGAAGCTGGACATTACAGCCTCAGGAGCTCAAGAATTGGACTTAGAAGGTGGAAAGTGCAATTTCTCATTCCGCCTGTAGGTGGCGGGCAGGACCAGGTTATAGAGAGCCCTGGACCGGACCGCGGAATGTCCTGTTTGTGGAGGTGGCTTTGGACCAGAAGTTGGGAGACTCGTCTCTTTGCCACCAGAGAACGTGCATTTTCTCCCTTTTCATTTTGCTCGAGGACCAGGAAGATGCATTCACATTTCCTTCATCCCTAACTCCATTTTCTGCCTCTCTGCAGACAGTAATATGTAGCCATCATCCTCTTTCCCCCACTGGTTTCTCCAGGGGCGATAAAGTCCTTAACTTCTCAGCCGTCGTTATTCCTTTGCTCTGGAAGCAGGGGATGGTTTACCTGGGATTTTGGAGGTCTATGAGCAAATAGGAGAGGATTTATGAACTTGGTTTGGGCAGGTAGGTGGCGCCATGGTGCACAGAGCGCTGGACTTGGAATCAGTTCAAAACCAGCCTCAGATACTTAGTAGCTGTGTAACCATGGGTAAGCCCCTTAACCCTATTTGTTTCAATTTCCTCACTTGTAAAATAGGGATGGCAAAGTTTGTGAGTATATTTGCCAAGAGATTACAAAGAGTCACACTGAAGCAACTCAACAACATGAACTTGGATGGGGGAAAAAAAAGGCATCTTTATTTTAATTCTAACTGAAATTTAGCATTTACTTCCATCATGAATTTTCATTAAGGCAAGTTGCCTCTTTATTTTCTTTCCTGGCTTGCCACTGTCTCTCTCTCTCTTACCCTTCTTTTTGTGACAGTTTTAGAACTCAGAGTTGTTAGATTATATGGTTTGTTGGCAGTTCAACTAAGGAGATAGATACCAGTGCATGTAGTCTAATTCCATCTCCCTTATTTTTTGTGTCTGGATAGTTAGGAATATGGGGAGAAGAACTAGACCCTGGAACCTCATTAGGATAGGAATCCCTTGGATGAGGGAAACTGCCTCTCTCAGTATAGGTCTTTGCAGCTCAAAGTCTTGGAGAGTTGCCTAGAACTGACAGGTAATGAAATTTGTTAAGGATTAAATAATCATTTGTTGTTTAATGATTTTTCAGTCCTGACTTTTTATTTGTACGTACCCTATTTGGAATTTTTTTTGGCAGTGAAACTGGAGCAGTCTGCCATTTCCTTCTCCAGCTCATTTTACAGATAAGGAAACTGAGGCAAACAGGGTTAAATGACATGCCCAGAGTCATACAGCTGGTACATGTTTGAGGACAGATTTGAACTCAGGAAGATGAATCAGGCAGACTCCAAGTTTGGCACTCTATCCACTATAGCTATCATTTATTAAGTGTTAATACACAAGCCTGGCAATATGGTAAGTACTAGGGATATATATATTAAAAAAAATAGATCCTGATCTAAAGGAATTGCATTTTAAAGGAGAAGACAAAATTCAAATAACTTTGGACTTGTAAGATTTAGGCAGTGTATTGTTATATGGGATGTATGGTTTATGGTAGTATGTATTAGAGGTAGAATTTGAACTTGGACCTTCTTGGCTCTGAGTTCATCTGTCTGATGACCACTGCCTCCACAGTTTAGAGATGTTATTTTGGATGGATTAATGCTTTATATTTGAGCTTGAAATTTCCTTAAAGTTTCACATTTATGCTGGCTCTAATATAATTTGTGAAGAGCTTTAATTACATAAGGAAATTAACTGGGTTTATTTGGAGGATTCAATTCATTTGATGATGTCCCTCTATTGACTAGATGTAAAAAGATCTACAGGGCATTTGTCTAGGGAGAATTATAGAACTTCTCAACCTAGAATTCTAGCAGTGATGAATTATAAATGATAAGGGGAAATGGAAGAATGGCAGTCTGCATGGTATTGACGAGGGTAATGTTACCCCAGTATTGTACAAGGGAGAGAGTATTTTTATGAACTGACACAGATACCTGGTCAGAATATCCCTTTGATGGAGAAGAATCTTTTGCTAGGTTTAGGTAAAATACTTACAACCATCTTATTACCTCTGCCCTGATTCATTATTTTCTAAACAATCTTAATACAATAATTCCATTTCTCAAGTGGGTTTTCTCAATGGGAAGTGAGTATGCACAACAGGCTGACAAAAAATATTTGGTCATATTTCTCATTGGAGATTAGTACATTGGTGCTTGGGTTTAAAAATAATTTCTAGTATAAATTAACTCATTAGAAATTGGTCTTCTGGAAAAATCATAAAATTGAGTTCTGTACCTTGGATGTTGTGGAACAGACCCTATCTATACTCTTGATGACAAGTAGAATACCCTGAGGTCTGAATCAGCCTTCCAGATGGTAATGCATACTATAGGGATTAAAAACAGATCAATGCTCAACACCATACTTCTTTGGATAGAATAAAAGCTCTTTGAAGACCGGGACTTTTTCATTTTTGTCTTTGTATCTCTATTGCTTAGTCCAGTGCCTGGTATACTCATATCAAGTACTTAATAAATTCTCATTGGAAATCCCTCAATTATTCTTATTGATATAATAGATTAATATTGATAACATTTTGTTAGAAATCATCATTTTACTGAAATTTTGTAACTACTATTATTTTTCTTCTCCAAGGGCATTTAGTTGTAATTATCTTTCTTACAAGACAGATAAACTATGAACAGCTAGTTGTCAATTGTTTAGAGTAAAGTAACATATTTCATACTAAGTTCTAGGAAATATGGAAATCTAAAAGTTGGAATTGCATGTTCTGTCCATTTAAGCTGAATATTAGGAAAATATGGAATCACAAGATAATAGTATTATATAGGAAAATATATTGAGAGCTCATAGAGACCTTCCAGATCCTTTAGACCAATCCTTACATTTTGCAAAAGAGGCTTCTTGTGGGGAATAACTTGCAATAACATAAAGAATCAGTTTCAATCTTTATGAGAATTACTCTTAAATACTGCACAGAATAGAAGATTTATGGAATGTAGGTGGTCAGTAATGGACAAAGTCACTACCAAAAAAAAGTCCAAATACTTTGTGGCTTCTTCTAGATAAATAAATGAAAGATAGAAGCTGAATAACAGAATCAAAAGAGGAGCCAAGGGAAAAAAATCTGGAATGAAGTACCAGCTTACCCACTGATTGCCCATGTGATCTCAGTTTCCTCACCTATTAAACCAGGACACTAGACCATATTATTCTAAGATTCCCATCAATAATAACTTTTAGTGACTATGCATTGTTAACATAGCGAATATTGTGAAACAAATGTTCAAATATGAAACTCCAGTCTCTCTAGACTGATTTCCTAGTCTCTATTATAATACTTCTAACCTCTCTGTTTCAAAAGATACTTTGGGAATGAGAATCTTCCTGAGGTCACCCTTAGTCAAGGCCAAAGAAAAAAACTCTTTGAATCTCCCTGTGCCCTAGGGGTACAGCTTTGGTACATCTTCATCTCTTTAAGGTCCTGAGAAGACAAGAAGACAAGGGAGAGAGGGACATGAGATTTTAATCAGGTAACAGGTACCTGTTCCCATTTTAATTTGGGATTGGGCACTCTAGTCCCCTATGAGGGAGTACTATAGGCCTAGGCTAGGCATTAGCACTTGATTGGTATACTCTAACTTTTATTCATGTAACTATTAGATCTTGATTTCAAGGCAAGTTTCCAAAGCTTCTCTAAAAGAATGTGAAAGCATGATACGGGTATGAAAGAAGGACCCATCAAATGTGCTAAAAGACAAATGTTCCTGAGAAGGTGGGGATGGTAGTGGGGGGTGAGGGGGAGGGAAATCTGTCTTTCTAAATGATGGCTAATATGGCAATTAGTGTAGGGACCAAAAATAGAGCTATATCATACTGTTATGCAAGTTATTCAGGCTGATAAAATGAGCAATGTTTACAGAGAGGAAAGGCACAAAGAGGAGCCAATTGGATACTGGGGTGTATTGCAGTCATTTTTTGCTACAGTCTGGTAGCTACATGACAGGCTTATCAAATGAAAATAATACTGTTGCTTCTCAAAAAAGTTGTCTGAATTCTTTCCCATTCCAGTTGATATTAATAATGTAGGACTTTTTGATAACTCTTGTGGGAAGGCAGGATCCCCTGGGTAATTAAACCTGTTCTTGGTCACAGCCCACAACAAGAACTAGAACACTAATCTATAGTTTGAAGGTTCTCTACAAAAAAGAGGCAGAATAGATATGTGGGTGGAGGTAAAAGATTTGGAGCACGACATCTTTGATATTGAGCCCTCGTTCATTTTTAATGTTATTATTTGCCTTAGTCACTGATTTGATCGAAGACTAGCAAGTTTGACTGGTCCAATTTTAAGACTTACAGGTCTGTACTCTGCTATGCCATGTTCACTCTGTGCCTTATGAAATGCCTCAGACCTGGAATGCCTATATCCACTATTGCCTGTTATCCAATTATAGGAGGATGTTTAACAATATAGATAATATTTATACTTATACTCCTTGTACTATATCAGCTCACAGAGATTTAAACCAAGCACCTTCATAATGCTTCTCCTCTCTGGGCTCCATATATTTTTTCCCTTTCCTTTCCCGTTTCCTTTCTTTTTTCCTTTCTCTTTTCCTTTCTCTTTTCCTTTCTCCTTTCCCCTTTCCTTTCCTTCCTCCCCCAGAAGTTCAAATCTGGCTTCAGACATTTACTGTCTGTGTGACTACAAGTCATTTAAACCTGTGTCCTGTTTCCTCATCTGTAAAATAAGCTGGAGAAGGAAACAGCAAACCACTCCAATGTCTTTGCCAAGAAAATCCCAAATGGAATCATGACCAAAAAAAAAAAAAAAAAAAGACTGAATAACAATTATGCAGTTAAGTATACTGCAGCTAAAACAATTTTCCCAGAGTAATGCAGCTAATAAATAATATCTGAAGGTGGATTTGCCTCCAAGCCGGCACTTTATACAGTCATAGTTGTTCTCTAGGATTGGCTTTTTTTTTTTTTTTTTTTTAACAGGTTAGAGTGACTCTGAAGGAAAGTTAGTAGCTGTGGAAGGCCCTCCATGTGCACTCTCTTCTCTCCCTTCTGCTTCCTTTTTGTTCTAAAACATCTCCTCTGGTTGCTCTACTGCCTGAAAATTCTTTTCATTTTACAATTCACCATAAAGTTCTAAAGTGCAAATTGTCCCAAGATGGCCCCATTGACTTTAGATCGATACCAAAACCTTATCCTATTTCAGCTTCCCCACTACTCCATCTTCATGTATTAACAAAAGTCAATTTAGTTACATGGAGTGGACTTCAACTTTTATCTTTCTGTTAGAATCCTTTACCTTTGAAGTTTATTTCAAATGATACCTTCTCAATGAAGTCTTCCATTGACCTTCCCCTGCCTGAAAATTCGCTCTCTTTTCTCAAATTTTCTTATGGCGCTTTGTGTTGATTTCTCCTTTACCCCATTTCATTAATCTGAGCAACATATTTGTGTCTACATCCCATCCCCCTGCTCTTGAGAAACCACATCATTTTCATCATTTTCGTCCCCAGTTAATTGAATAGGATGGGTCTTAACACATTATCTCAGGAGGGCATATTGACCCAAGCGAGTTAGATTGGAATAGACATGTTTGGATGGAGCTCCATGCATTGCCCTTCTGAATTGATACAAAAGTAATAAGATTTCCAGTTATGTAAGATAAACTACTAAATGCCAGGGGAAAACAATGAATCTTTCAGAAAATGAGGAAAAAATTAAATGTCAAGGGAGTAAGTCTCTGAACAATATCTGGGGGGAACAGAGTAATGAGCAGTCAGACCTTTCTCTGACTGAGTCCCCACATGTTCCAGGGAAATGTTTTGCAGCCTGCTTTTTCTGCCAGGGACCCTAATTTGGGAAGAAAATTCATTTTTTAACCAATTGTATAAAATATTTGGCCCAAGATGCACTTTTATTTTAGTCTCATCTCAGAATGGTGTTTCAAAACAAGATTTTGAAAATAAAACTGAAAATTGGAATTGTTACAATAACTTTTTAGAGGATCCCGTTGAAGCAATTTACCAATCCTTCCTATAGTAATAATATCTATAATAACAGTCAACATTTATCTGATACTTTATGGTTCCTAAGAATTTTACATCTTTGAAATGGGAAATATAATATTGTTACTATATTGTATTATTTTAATTTTATGAGGAAAACATTTCATGTACCATAGAGAGCTATGCAAATATATTATTAAAGCAGTTAAGTGGCACAATGGATAGAGCACTGGGTTTGGAGTCAGGAAGACCTGAGTTGAAATCTGGCTTCAGATACTTAACTAGCTGTTTGCCTCAGTTTTCTCATCTGTAAAAGGAGATGGAGAAAGGAAATGAGAAACCACTCCTGTATCTCTCTTTAAAAAATCCCAAATGGGGTATGAAGCATTGGACATGACTGACAAAACAACTGAATCAGAACAAATATGTCATTAGTATGACATGCACATATTTACTTTATTTCATGAAGTTATAGTTAGAATAATATTGGTTCAAGATATACCTACAATCTCTCCAAAAGTCAGCTTTTTGAAAAAAAAAATCAGGATCATTGATATGGGATTGAAAGGAGTTTTAGAGGTCATTGAGACTAACCTTTTTCATATTATAGAAGAGAAAGATGAGATCTGGAGTTTTATAACTAATGTCTGAGATGGGATTCAAAATATTTGAGAAACTGAATATTCCCAATGCCAACTCTATAGCTCTCCACACAACACCATATTACATATATTATGCCATACTGCATAAGCTATGTTATATCATACAATGCTCTATAATGAAAAATAACACTGATTATGGATTATATTTACATTTTATACCAACTAGATTTTAAGGGCAAATGTGGCTTCTATGTAGCATGATATGATAGAAACAATCGGTAGATTCATTTTTCTATTTTTGGTAAAATTATTCCCCCCCCCCCCCCGAGGCAATTGGAGTAAAGTGACTCACCCAGGGTCACACAGTTAGGAAGTATTAAGTGTCTGAGACCAGATTTGAACTCAGGTCCTTCTGACTTCAGAGCTGGTGCTCTATCCACTGAGCCATCTAGCTGTCCCTATTTTGGGTAAAATTCTTAATAACTTTTCCATAATATCTTTCCTGGTGACTAGGATAGTATGTAAATACTTACAATATGTAGGCAATCACTCCGATGGACCAACAGTCAACTGCTTTACTATAAGGTTTCTGGGCCAGGACTTCTGGAGCTGTTTTATGAGAAAAGCAAAAGAAAAAACATTAAGTAGTGAAAATTAGACATGCAAAGCAAGGTTTTTCAATTTGCAAATGGAGCATCAGAAAGCTCTATTGGTTAGAAAATGGACTGGCAGGCATGGTTGGAGCCATTTGTTACTTGTATTTACTAGAAGGGGAATAAAAGAGTGAAGGTCTTTAGTAGCAGAGTCCAAGTAATCAAATCAATCAAAACACAAGGATTTCCTGAGTTATGCTCCTACTGTGTGCCCGGGGCAATGCTCATGATGAGAGTGAGAATGTTTTCTCTTTCACAGTTAGAATGTCAATCTGATCCATGAAGGATCTACATCCTTCCTACTTCAGTCCTTTTCTAAGGTCTCAGCGAAGTCATCTGATCCACTGGGTTTCATTCTTTTCTTTTTCTTTTTTTTTTCTTTGAGATAAGGAAAATGCAATTAATCTGATCTTACTCCACTGTCTTAATGCCACCAATCTTAGTCTTCAAGAAGGGCTGTTCAGTGAGGGGATTTGAAAGTTCATCATTTATTCTCATTATCTCATGCCCTCAATATAACCAGTAATCTCTTTTTTTGTCATTTTTTGGTCATTGGTCTTTTGCTTTGGAATTTCTGACCAATGATAACCAACAGTTTATTAGCTACTGTGATTAAGGCAATTCCTCAGATGCTAAGTAGGATGCAAAATTGAGAAAAAAGACAATAATATTCAGTGTACTAGTAGGATGCCATCAGTATAGATAACTAAAATACAACAATGCATATTAAGTGCACTGAAGAATTAATTACAAAATAAAGTACTTTGGGAAGTCTGGAGGAAAAGGAAAGGACCTGTTTCATCTTGCATCCACAGAACTTCCCATATAGCCTTGTACATAATAATGATTACTGGTTATATTGAAAATAAAGGTCTTTCCTGATCAGGGAGATCAAGGAAGACTTCTTGAAGGATGTGGCATTTGAATTGGGCTTTAGTGGATATTTAATTTATTTGCCAAAAGGAGGATAGGTGGCCATTCTAGGCAAAGGGCACAGTCTTAGACAAAAGCAAGGATTATGGAGGAGAGGATAAAGAATCCCTGATGGATGATCTAGTTCATTTTTAATATGAAAATTCCAATAAAAAGCAAGAACCATTCCTATTGTTATTCATGCAGAAGTGATCATTTCTTCAACTTCCAGAGGGGTAAGTTTTATTCTTTTTCAGTTGTCACAAGAGAAGTTTGCTTCATTTTCTTGCACATCTCAATATGGAGTTAGAAAAAATTTTTTCTGATAATGAAAAAAGAAATAAATGCAATGTACAAATAATAAAAATCTCTCTTAAAGAAAATAATTTAAAAGAGCATAGAGTTAGAACTGATGACCACCTCAGAGTTCATCTAATCCAATTCTCCCATCTTCCCTCTCCCTCCCTCCCTGGCATTTTATGGATGAGGAAGCTGAAGTAGAAAGGATCAACTTCTAAAAACAAGAAGCAAAATTTGCTATCATTAATGTTCTACCTCCTTTCCCTGCTCTGTGTCTCTTTAATAGAGCAAGTAAATGGGAAAAAGAAACAAAGGCATTAAGTCTAAATTATCTGCAAAGGAAAGATCATCTACTGAAAAACTGAGAACTGGCTGGACTCTATCAGAGGCAAGCATTAAATGGCTCAATGGTTAGAGGTGTGAGGATCCTGGATTGAGGATTCAGGAAGATACAGCTTAAGTCATTAACCAGGTAAGTGCCATTTAACACAACTGCCTTGCACAAACAAACAAATAAATAATCTGAAATTGTTTTTTAAGAATATTTTTGATAACTATTTTATATAATCTGTTTCCTTTGCAATTCTATAGATTTAATTTTCTATATTTAAGAACAACATTCTGGGAAGGGGTCCATGTTTAGAAGAGCTATTTTAGAGACTACTTGGAACTTGGAGAACTCATTGCAAGATATTAACCCAGGCCTTCCTGCCATCATTCTTTTCACTGTACTAAGCTGCCTTTCTTTTCCCAATTATCATATGGAGAAAGGCATAATAAAAGTAAGTTCTAGTAAAGGGATTTCATAAGGGAATAAGCATTTCAGCGGTGTCCTATAATGTGCCAGACATTGTGCTAAGGCTTGCTCCTACCAACAACCGTGGATGGCACGTGTTTTATCCCCATTTTACAGATGAGAAAACTGAAGCCCATAGAAGCAAGTCCCTTGCCTAATTTGTGAATATAATTTTCCCCAGTTTCTCACTTTTGCTCAGGTCCTTCTGACTCTAAGGCCAGTACTCTATCCACTGTGCCATCTAGCTGCCCCACCATGGGCTCTAGGTTAATGGCTAGTGCTCTAAAAATTATATGTTGCAGGGCAGATGTCAGTCTGTACTGGGAGAGGGAATTTCCTCATTGGGAGTTCCCTAAACCAATGAAATCCCAGATCCATTCCCACCTCTCCCCATTTCCTAAAGTGGAATAATGAAGAGATATTAGATCTGAGATATCCTAAATCTGAGAGAAACTTATGATTCATATTATCTTGCATCTTCAAGCTTCAACCCAATAAGCCATATAAACATTCAGACAGATGGTGCTGGAAGTGAGGATTGCATTTACATAAGAATTGGCTTAATTCTCTAGTGGGCCATACATCCCCGATCCCATCTTTGGGACAGATTAGAAAATTCAAATGTCTGCCGAGCAAGCTCATCAAACTGAAGCTGGATCAGGTTTTACCTCCCTGAGGAGATGACTTCAGAAAGTCAGGAACACAATCACCGAGATGAGCAAATAATCTGGTAAATTAGAAAACTCCAGTTTCATGTCAAAAAAGAACAAACAAGGTATAACCCAAATGCTTGGTGAGCACATCAATGCAGACACTGGGTGCTTCAGTTGAAGATTTAGCGTAGGAACTCCCATTAGCCATGTGCCTGAGGGAAGGCATCTGGAAAAAGATGAAAGCAGCTGTAATAATAGTACTTGCATACTGATTTGGGATTCTCAGGAGGTCTGGGAAGGAGAGACTGGATTTCTCCACAAGAGAAAACTTAGTTGCTTTTTCCCAGGAATCACCAGTAAGCAATCACTCCTTCATTACCAAACATTTCAAAAAGGCTGTCTTATAAAGGTAATGGAATATTATTTTTCTATAAAAAATCATGGACAAGCTTATTTTAAAAAGGCCTGGAAAGATTTACATGGACTGATACTGAACAAAACAAGCAGAATCAAGAATACATTGGACATAGTAACAGCAAGAATGTGTGTTGATGAACTATGAAAGACTTGGTTCTTTCTCAGTGATTCAGTGATCTGAAGTAAGCTTAATAGACTTTGGCCAGAAAATGCAATCTGTATCCAGAAAAAGAACTAAGGAGACTGAATGTAAATCAAGACATGCTGTATTCACTTCTTTTTTCTGTGTGTGTGTGTGTGTGTGTGTGTGTGTTTTATTCTCTCCCATGGATTTTCCCATTTGCTCTGATTTTTCTTTCCCAATACAATTCATAAAACAATGTGAATTAAAAATAAACTAAAAAGAAAGATAGGGTGTCTTACCAGGCTCTATTCTCCATTCTTAACTCCTTTCTTTTTACTCCTTCCTTTGACTTCAATGATCATTTCCATAAAGAGAGTTTCTCAAACCTACATCTCCTGTTCTCACATCTCTTCTAAGCTTCATATCTATAATTCCAACTGCCTAATGTAGCTATTTTCAAAATCAAGATTATTCTTTTCTCCCTAAACCTGCCTTTCTTCCAATTTAACTTTTTCTGTCATCCATTCTCCCATGTTGGAACTATATCATTCCTTAACTCTTCCCTCTCCCTTATCTCTTACCCAATTGGTTACCAACAATTCATTTTACATTGACAAATTTTATATTTCTCAAAAGCTATATGCTCCCTTTTAAAAATCTCACTGTGATTACTCTATTAAAGACATTCATTATCACCCTCTTTCATTACTATCTTCCTCTTATATTACCACCATACTAGATGGAAAAAAAAACCCACCCTCATAACCAATGTTCCCATTTTCATTCTATCTTCCATGAATTACCAGACTAATTTTTTCTTATGTAAAAATCCAATTCTATTACTCCTTTGGTAAAATAAATATCAAGGGACTTCCTACTGCCTAATGAGAAAAGTTCTGGCATTAGATCACAGTCTAACATGATCTTTCCTCATTTCACATTCACCCCTCGTATATTCTATATTTACCAACTATCTTGTGTACAATTTTCTTCTGTGCTTTTTTGCACAAGAATCACAGTCATTTTCCCCTCCTGGCTACTTCTAGATCAGTTAACTTATGTTAATTTTATAAATCACTTACACACTCTTGCCAAAAATTCATAGATGTCAGTGTAAGACCTAGGTCATATAATTTTTAAAATTTTCAATAGTATTTTATTTTTTCTAAATAATGTAAAGATAGTTTTCAACATTCATTTTTGTGAGACTTTGTGTTCTAAATTTTTCTCCCTCCCTTGCCTATCTCTCCCATCCACAAGACAGTAAATAATCTGATATAAGTTAAATAGATGCAATTCTTTTAAACATATTTCCATATTTGTCATGTTGGGTCACAAAAATTTTGAGGTTCCTAGTCATAATTAAAAGAGATATGTGAAAATAAGTCAGAAAAGAAAACCTAATTTGAATTTTTGATTGCCAATATTTTACAATCTTTTTTGTTTTAACACCTTAAGATATTGATGAAAAATCTAATTTGGGGGCAAAGTTGTGTATAGCAGGTTTATTCAAATGCTCAAGTTTCATGATTGAATATTAATAAATGTACTAAGGAATCCTTTTTTGACCTTGAGATATAGGTCAAATGGCTCTTTTGTTATTTCTTGCTCTTCATGTTGGCTGTTTTAAATGTGGGTTTTTTTCATTACCTTTCTCGCTCCTACCCCCTAGTTTTCTTGCCAGGTAGATGGTGCAGAAGATAGAGCACTGACTCTGGAGTCTGGAGGATCCCAGCTCCATTCTGGATCTATTTATAACTGACTAGCTATATAATCTTGGGTAAGCTATTTGATCTCTATCTATCTCAATTTTCTTGAATGTAAAGTGAAGATAACAATAGCACCTACCTCCCAAGATGGTTGTAAGAATCAAATGAGATATTTGAAAAGCAGTTAGCACATAAGCCTGGAATATAGTAAATATATAATAAATGCTTGCTTCCTTCATTCTTTATCCTTTTAGAGTACTTTCATTAATAAGACCTAGAATTTTTGCTAAAGTTTTTGGTCAGCTTTAACAACTCAACATCTGTCTTCTACATCTTCACTATATTATTGGAGGAAGAAAGGGTACTCCTTTTTGGAGATAAACCTTTTGACCTATTTATTTTATGCCAAACTTGCCTGGTTATCAACAATTATTTATTCTTTCCTTGGTCAAAATCTTGACTTGCTCATTAGAAATATCCTCACCACCCAGAATGCCCTGCTCAGTCCAAACTGGAATGTTTTGCTAACATTATCACTCATGCCATGAGAAGCCCTTAGCACAGACCAGAGTCAAATTGCAAATTAATTCACAAATTTGATTCCCTGTCTCCCCAGCTAAACTGACAACTCATTGAGAATGATGACTGTGTCCTCTTATTTTGTTTATCCCTAATGTCTAATACAAGGTTGAAAAATACAATAATACTAGATAAATGCTTGTGAAACAGATGGGCAAAGTCACCTCTGTTCTTAGAATATTGAATCAGGAGGAGTTGCTGGATTTGGAGCTGGAAGGCTTGGATTCAAGTTCTGATACATCTACTCATTACCAATGTGATAAAAGACCCTTCTATGATCCTGTGTTCTTAATGCAACAGTTAACCTCTAAGTTACTTAGAGGTTACTCCATGATCTCTATGATAATAACATCAATAAATTTAGAGAAATTTAGAGAAAAAGTTTCTTCCCTTAGTTGGACATGTTATTGAGTATATTTCAATCATGTCCAACTCTTGACTCCATTTGGAGTTTTCTTGGCAAAGATACTGGAATAATTTGCCATTTCTTTCTCTTAACTCATTTTATAGATGAGGGAACTGAGGCAAGCAGGGTTAAATGATTTGTGCAGGGTCACACAACTAGGCTGGATTTGAACTCATAAAGATGAGTCTTCCTGACTCCATCTCTGTACTGTATCCACTGAGCCACCTAGTTGCCTCAGCTAGACATAGGAATAAGGGTCAAAGAGAATGGGGACAGAGATTAGACTATAGTACTACTAAGAGCAGTGGTGGTTACCTTAGAGTGGGGATATAGCTTTCCCCAGTTTCTTATCTTTATCCTAATCACTGTTTATACAATCAACTATTCCTTTTTTACTTCACTCTACTTCAAGGAGATGAAATAAACACAAATTTCAACTTCCATTCTCTTAATGTCAAAATAGAAACATAGCCAAAACTTTTTATATTTTTTGGAGCAAATGAAGCAATGGTTGGTATGGATCAGAGAATGGAAAGGCTACCTCTGAGCCATTAACATTGCCTTTTGGAAAGTGAACATATTGCCAATCATGGGAAGGAAGCATAATATCTGCCACACATTGTTCTAAGATTCAAATGAAATAATATTTTTAAGCACTTTGCAAAGTATAAGGTAGTTGGGACAGCTAAGTGGCGCAATGGATGGAGGGCTGGGCCTAGAGTCAGGAAGACTCATCATCCTGAGTTCAAATATGGCTGCAGACACTAGCTGTGTCTGGCAAGTCACTTAACTCTACTTGCTTCATGAAGTTCCTCTTCTGTAAAATGAACTGGAGAAGAAAATGGCAAATCACTCCAGTATCTTTGCCAAAAAAAAAAAAAAAAAAAGCCCAAATGGGCTCATGAGGAGTTGGGCACAATTAAAAAAAGTGATCGAACAGGAACAATAGTCCAAATAATATCAACAGGGAAATGAGACTTGCCCAAAGCTATCTATGTAGCTGAATAAGCCAAGCTTTGGAATACAGTTCTTCTTACTCCAAGATCTCTACTCTTTCCTACTAGCCCATGATGACTTTTCATAATCCTTGCATGGTATTTGATTGTCACAAAGGTTAATTTTATTTTCTTTATTAGAATAAAAGTCTTCAAACTAGGTAAATCATACGATCATCAATGTAACATCAAAACTGTGTATTGGAACTTCATACTGACAAGTGAAAGGAAAAGACTTCCAGTTTTTCAGACTTTATTTCAATTCTATCTGAAACACTGGCATTTAGGCTACTGGATATGCTAATTACATTTAATATTGTCACATTCATTTACCTCTGATCTGTCCAATGGAAAATTCCACTTCATGGGAAAAATCTTCCATCAACCAAGTTAATTTTGTACTAATTTGGCGCAAATATGACTAGTTAAGGAAAAACTTCAGGGATTTTTCAAAAAATTCAGAATCATTTTATTTTATTTTTGAAACAATTAGTCAAGCTATTTTCTTTACTGAGGAAAGGGTAAGAAAATGGCTTAATGAACCATAGCTAAAAGCCTGGAAATCAGCTGTTGTCTTGTTACAGGGTGGGGGGAGGGAGAGGGAGAAGAAATACTACATTAAAGAGAATGCAAGGAGATGAATAACTTTCCATTCATATATAGAAGAAAACCTCTCTGTGTACTTGTCTCTATCTCTGTGTTGTCTTTCTATCTCTCTGTCTTTGTCTATATTTTTGTTTCTGTCTTTTTCTCTCTAGTAGGTCAAATCCTTCCCTTTGAGGCTCAGGGTAAACTGAAGAATTTGGTTCTATTACTAAATTAGAAACTCTTTGGTCACTTATGTTGACTATTCATCAGATTCAAGAATTTCTGGATTTAAAGGAGCTTCAAGTCCCATCTAGTATACATGGACAAGCATAGACTCTGCAACACATCCAACTTGTGTTGAACCTTTTATTTCAAGATCTCTAGATAGGGAAAATCTACTTTCTTCTCTATCAGCCCATGACACTTTAGAAGAGCTCTGGATTAGGAAGTTGTCCTTATATCAACCTTAAAACTGCCCCTTTGTAATTTCTACTCACTGTTCCTGGTTTCGAATTAGTCTCTTCTACATTAAAGCCCTTTAGTTATTTGAATGTGACTATAGCATCTTCTCCAATTCTTGTTTCCAGGTTACACATTCCCATTTCCATCAATTATTCAATCATTTTGAAGTTCTCCACCATCGTGGTTGCCCCACTCTTGGGTGCTCTCCAGTTATCTACATCTCTTAAAATATAGCACCCAGAGCTCAATATAATGCTCTCAACATGGTCAGAACAAAACACAGAGAAAAAAAGAACAAAATAGAGATTAACACTTCTCTGGTTCTAGGTATATATTTTCTTAGTGCAGCCTCAGATCAATCAAAGTGATTCCATATCACACTGTTGACCTTTATGGAGTTTGAAATCCATTCAAATACCTACTCAGATCCTTTTTAAACCAAATATTGTCTGGTCAGCCTTTTTTTTTCCCTTTTTTCCTCCTCTTTTCCTTTTTTCCTCTCTTTTTGTCATAGATCCCTTTGGCAGTATGGTAAAACTTATAGATACTTCTTAAATGAGTATTTTAAATGAAAGAATATATAGCTTTATAAATATTAACAATTCTATTAAAATGTAGTTACAAAATTATTTTTAAAAGGTGCATGGACACCAGATCAAAAATCATTCTAAATAAAGGAATACTCCTTGAATATTTGCTCTTCACTGATTTAGGATGGATATCATAGGTAATCCATTTCTACCATGACTTTAAGCAAGATGTGTCTGCTTTATCATTAGGGTTGCTGTTAAGAAGGAGTATGTAATAAAATTATAGAAGTCATTTTGATGCATTTATATATTTGCTTTGAGCTAGAACCACTTCCCCTTTCATGTGCTAACTAGTTATCTTTAATCTCCCGAGAAGATTGAAATCACCTACTTAGAGAGCAACAGCTGTCCATGCATCTTATTGCTAATCACCAAAAAGATGCTTGAGACATCTAGAGAACTGATTCTAATTTGTGATTTGACCTGCTTTTCAGCGTCATTAATAGTTCGCCACAGAATTAAAATATAAAAAGAAAGGGCCAGAACAGGCAAAAACATGAAAGGAAGGGGAAGAAGTGTTTTAGATTTTTAAAAATTAACCCATTTTGAAAGCCCTAATTGTGAAAGAATTACAGGCACCTAAGCAAGCCTTATCAATCAATATGGGTAAGATAAAATAGACAACTCCTTGGGACACAGAGACCTGAGCTATTAACAAAATCTGAGAATGAAAAAAAAAGTAAATAGGATCTAAAGAAGGAGACAGATGGGTAAGAAGAATCAATTTAGAATTGAATGTGTGGAGGTTGGTGTGAAATGATTAAGTGAAATAGGAACTCATGCTTCTTACAGATCTGGTTTTAAGAGGGAGGAAAGGGAGGTTGTCCTGTATGGGATAGAGATTATACTTGGGCAGATATCTTTCCTAGAATTTAAGACAGAAGGTAATTCAAGATGTTATTTGGTCCATCTTCCTTGTTCAAGGCTGGGTTAAATTCAAGCTAAGTTGGAATTCTCCGAATTCTTCTTTTTCACCCCCCTCCTTCTCTCTGCCCTTCCTTCATGCCTAATCAAAGTGTCAGAAGTTGTCAATTCTACTTCCAGATTACATCTCATCCATCTCTTCTTTTCTCCCCGCATGTTGTAGCCCTCTAGTTCAGGCATTATTACCTTTTGTCAATTCTATTCTTGTAGCCTCCTAATGAGTCTCCTTGTTTCAGATCTGTTGCCTCTATGATTCCTTCACCAAACACTGACCAAGGGAGTGGTGGTATCATGTTAGTTTTCATGTTATTGCTCAGAAAAATCTTTAGGGCTCCTGTAGCATCCAGGATAAAATCCAAAATCCTAAGCTGCATATGTAAGATTCTCTGTAATCTGACTTCATCCTCCCAAGTTTATTTTATGATTGTCATAGTTCTTAGAACATGCTTAGATTCATCATGTATTCAAATCCACTATTCATGATCTTCCATTTCCTTGTGAAACTTCCAAATTCTGTTTAGAATTCAATTATGAAAAAATAGTTTAATTGTGTAATAATATTAAAAAATAAGTCAAAAGGGCATTTACTTCAAAAAGAGCTCAAGTTGAACAACAAAAGATTAATTCCAGCAGAAAGCACTTTCATCTTATTATTTCCCACATTACTTTCTCTTGATGCCACTGGTATTTCTTTCTCTTTTCCTTTTATTTTTCTCTTGAGCCCTTTCTCTTCTTTCCCCATCATTTGAGTATTTTTATATTCCATCAGCTCTTACAAATGAGTCCTTTTGTAACCTTTCCTCGTTAAATCTGGGTGCTGCCAGGACTATGCAGACAAGAAGCATCTGACCTTTAGATATATGAATTTCAGAGGCTCTCTTTCTTTAAAAAAAGAGGCTCTCCAGGCCTCCAAGTATTATGGGAACATAGAGATCCTTTGCAAAGACCTTTTATGCTAAAATATATTCTCTTTACATTTTTTGTTGTTGTTTAGTCAATTGGTTGTGTTTGATTCTTCATGATTCCTTTTGGAATTTTCTTGGCATAGATACTGAAATAGTTTGCCATTTCTTTCTCCAGGAAACTAGTTCTTAGTTTAAGGACACTGATAAACTGAAGAATGTGCAGGTAGACAACCAGCATGATGAAAAACCTAGACTACATATCATATGAAGCTTAATTGAAGGAATTGTGGATTTGGGAAAATTTTTAATCTGATAAAGAGAAGTCTAGACATCTTTAAGTATTAGAAGATCTTTCTTCTGGAGAAAAAAATAAAACCATTTCTGCTTCACCTCCAAAAGCAAAGATTAGAAGTTGCAAAGAGATAAATTGAGGCTTGGTGTCAGGAAAAACTTCCTAACAACTAGATTATGTGCAGGCGTGGAATGGATTTACTTTAGAGAGGATGGGTTCCTCTGAAGTCTTTAAGGGCAGGCTTCATGCCACATATCAGATATGTCATAGCAAGATCTTCTTTCAGGTATAAGTTGAACTAGAAGACATCTTCTTTTTACATCGAAGATAGTATTATATTTCAAAACGCTCTGGACTCCTGGATTTGGGAGATCTAAATTAGAAACTTAGTTCTGTCCTTTATTAACTATATAACCCTGAGCAACCTTCCTTGCCTATAAAATGGGTCAATATAGTTTTTAATAAAAATTAATATATTCAGAGTTATTATATGGAAGTGCTTTGTATTTAATCTTTCCTATACTAAATAAATATGAATGGCTCTCCAGAATTTCATTCCAACCCTGTTTCTTCTATATAAAATCAATAATCAACTTCCTGTATAGAGATGACCTTCCCCCACAAGTGACTATTTTTTCCCTTGAGGCAATTGGGGTTAAGTGACTTGCCCAGAGTCATATAGCTAGGAAGTGTTAAGTGTCTAAAGTAAGATTTGAACTTGGGTCCTCTGGACTTCAGGGCTGATGGTCTATGTGCTGCACCAACTAGCTACCCCTTACATGTGAATCTTTAAGATAGGTTTCCATCAGTTTTTTTTTTTTTGCACATAAAAAACACATTTGTTTAATTGTTAATAATGGAATCTTAATGATTTGTCATATATTTTGGAATTTATAGAGAAAAACATCTTGAGAGCAAGGCAGATGCCCTAAAAAGAGATTAGTGTGGATTTTTTGAAAGATGCAAAAGTGCTTTGAAAAAGAATACTCTACATATAAAATATAATCAATAAAACAGCATTAGATAAGGCAATTATCTGTATTGGGCCCAACACCCTGTTCAACCACTCATTTAATAACACTGCAAAATTCTATTATCCTCCCACATACTTCAGTTTCCTATCAACTGTACCTGCTAATTTCATGGAGTTTAAAGGACAACAAAATAAGATTCTTTTTAGCTAGAAATAAGGCATTGGCAGTTCTATCCTTAAAGAATTCACAATCCATTGGTGTGGATACATTTTTCACTAATGCAGATCACAACCTCACTGTGCCTCTGTGGACAGTTTTTAAGAGTAGTTCATTCCCCTATGGCCAACTTTATACTGAGAACAGAGTGTATGGGATGATAAGATATTGGACATTACCAAGCTAATACTAAAAGCTTTTTCAGCTTAGTACAACTTACTAGAACTTATGCTTCAGTAGCTTTAAGAGAAAGCCCAGAGGCATTCCTACTCCATGATAATCAAATTAGAAATTAAGTGGAGGAAAGTATTATAACTCTTAAAAAGTGTTGAGTTATTGCAAGTGATCTTTAAGTATCCAATATTCTCAATATTCTTTCAGGATTATTATGAAATCCTGGTTACTGTTTCTCTGAGTGCAGGCACAATCTTCTTTTCCTCTGGGGCCCTTTGGCTAAATGTTGAGAAGAACCACTGTACTCTTGCTAATGGATGTATGTGAATGCATGTCATCTGAGTCAGAGAGCAGTACTGCTGGATAGAATTACCAAACTGTGTCATAAGGAAGGAGAAAAAAAGGAGCTCTGGGGAAGAAAGTAGGAGATGAAGATGATATTTCCTTGACCTTCTCATAGCAATGTATAATTAATTCCCTTTTCAGAACTCAAAAATCAATTCTAGGTATCAAAGGAAGCAAAATTCTCTTCTTCTGTTGAATGTAAGGCTTTAGACAGAACCAGGGCAGAATTTGTTCTTAACAAGAAGGAGACAGTATTCAAGGAGCTGACATTTATAGAAGACACTCTCAGGTTTGAAAAGCATTTTATATACATTCTCTCATTTGAGCTAAAAGCAAAGGGGCCATAGTGAGGAGTTTTCCATATGAATAAAGATAGGACAGTTTGGGTTAGGTTTTGTTCCCAGCAACATAGGAACTTCTAATGTAGGCAAAAGGCATCTTTCATTTCATGCACAAAAAATGTAAATGATACTGTCTTTTTACTATAAACAGGGTATTAAGATATTGCCATTCTGCATAGTTTCTTAGAGTGATATTATCAGGGTTACTGGCAAGGGAAATAATTCTGGAATGATTGATTTTGCTTTTGGTTTGGCTGATAACTTAAGAGTGACAGAAATTAAGAGGCATAGATGATGTCTTGGATTACTAAATTTCTCCTGTTGGTACAGTTCTCTTTCCCTTATTTTTGCAATAATTCTGATTGCTGCAAGAACTCATTTAAGGTGACATTTGGCTAAGATGGACAGCCAAAAGTCAGCTTACTCTTATTTCCTACCAGCCTAATGGTTTCTTGGAATTTTTTACCATTAGCATGAAAGACACTGGCATATTGAAACATACCGTGTTTGATTTTCCTTTCCAACCCAAAGGGTGGATAGCTATTCATATACTTTGGAAACTAAAATGTGGTTGGTGGGTGAGAAGGAAGTAAGTGGGGAGAGAAGCAAGGTGGGGACAGTGATGGGTAGAACATGGGAGGGCAGCTGGTGTTACAAAATGTGCTAGAGATGGAGATTGTAGTAGGAAGGCAGAAACAGAATGTTTCTAATGAGAGGTTTTAGAACACTGTGCATCAAGTGACTCTGCCAAAAAGGTTTCTCATAGATTCAATTTCAAGGTTAAGTATGTTATTCCCCTGTAATACAAACTGTAACAGCAACATAACTATTACCTAATATTGTAAGCATTCCTTTTTCTGAGGACTAAGGGCAAGACTGGCCACCTATGCTCTAAATGTAAGCAAGTACACTAGTTACAATAACTCTGGGGCTTTTCAAAAATTCTAGAGAGAAAAAAATATGAGATGACCTTCTATCCTTGCTTCTCTCTTCCTCCACCCTATATATCAAGCACAAGCTGAGATCCACTAAGAGTCCCTGAAATCACACCTGATTTAATAGAAATGGAAGAGTTTGATAAACTGGTGGGAACCCTAAGATAATACCAAAATTCATTCTGAAAGTTGAAAAAGTTGATTTTTGCAAACATTATGCCATGTCTCAGGCATTTTGCTCAATACAGGGAGACAAAAATCTCAGAATCAATGATCTTCCAAGCTTATGTTTTTTGGAGGGAAGAAAGACATAAGCATATACAGAGTATATACGAAGTGAATACACTTTGTATACTTTTTGAAGAGGAATACTTCCCAAAAACTAATTTTTGGGACAAAATTAGTGGAATTAGGAAAAGACTCATGTTAAAAGTTGTGCTTGAGCTAAGTCAAGAAACTGTAAGAATCAGAGTTGAAACATATGAAAACAGGGTCACAGAATCATATTTAGAGCTAGATTTTTTACAGATGCACAAACTAAGGCACAGATAGTTAGATGGCTCAGTAGATTAGAGCATCAAGCTAGAAATCAGAAAAACTCATTTTTCAGTTCAAATCCAGTCTCAGACATTTAGTGTGACCCTGGGCAATCACTTAAGTCCATTTGCCTCACTTTCCTCATCTGTAAAATGAACTGGAGAAGAAAATAGCAAATTACTCTATTATCTTTACCAAAAAACACCAAATGGGGCCACAAAAAGCAATACAGAACTGAAAAATGACTGAACAACAAACCGAGGCACAGCGTTTAAGTGACTTGCTAGATTCACATGGCTAGTGTTTCAGATGGGATTTGAATCCAAGTCTTCAAGAACAACAACAATAAATTCCCTTTTTGGGAAGGGAATTATAGATAATAGAACCAGACAAGGAGATTGAGGAATTTCTATTTTCTTGCAGAGATAGTAGGGAACAAAATTAGTTTATTATTGATCAATAGAGTTGCAAATTAATGTTATAAATAGGTTCTTTAAGGACAAGAATTGTCCTTAATCACACCATGATTGTTGAACTCAGTGGAAAATATTGGATAAAATAGACTCATGAGAAAGCACTATGCAGTGGCTTAACCTAGCAAAGAAAACCAAAAAGTCAATAAAAGGGTAACAAATCTATTTTAGCCAATATCTCCTTGTTCTTGTCTGAGAAATCTGAGTTTCTGAGATGAAATGGAGATCATCTGGCCAACAGATTTGGTATAACCAATCTTCATCTGCTTCTCATTCCTCTTTTAAATGACAGTAGTTAATATATATACACATACACACATATACACAAACATTTATACAAATGTATATTTAATATATACATATAAAGACCATTTTTTTGGTGGGCATTTGGGGAAGGGTGACAGGTGGTGGGTGGAAGAGGAGAGGAAATGAGATTAAGTGTTGATCAAGGTCATACAGCTTGTGGCAGGTTGGATTTGAATTCAGGTCCTCAACTCCAGAGCTAGTGCTCTATCCGTTATGCCATCTAACTGCTCCAAGAACTACTTTTAAAAAAAAATAGAATTGAAAACCCAGATATAGTAGTACATGCTTGTCACTCCAGCTACTGGAAAGAATAAGTCTGGTGGAACTTTTTAGATCAGGAGTTTTGAGCTGCAATGAGTTAAGATGATATGTCCACACCAAGATTAATATTAATATAATAAGCCCTCAGAAGCTGGGGTGCTTAAGTTGCTGAAGGAAGAGCAAACCAGTCCATATTGGAAACAGAGCAGTTCAAGCTTCCAGTGCCAATTAAAGGGGTATCAGGCCTCTGGGTGACCCCTGTATCTAAAACTTAAGTGAAATAAGACAAAAACAGAGATGGAGGAAGAAGATAAGGAGGAAGCAAGGAAGGAATAAAAACAAAAGAAAAAGGTAACAATATGATTACAAAAATAAGGCATGGTTCTATAAGAATAATATATCCCTTATAGTTTACAATGAACAGGAGTCAGCAAGAAACGCTAAGGAATGGAAAGAAAAGGGAATAAGAATTTGTATAGTATCTACTATGTGGTAGGGACTATGTTAAGTGCTTTACAAATATTATTTGATTTGATCACTCCCATTTTACAGTTGAATAAACAAGCAGGTTAAATAATTTGATGAGGTTCCCACAGCTAGTAAGTGTCTAAAGCAGAATTTGAACTCTAGTCTTTGATTCCAGTGTTCTATCCATTTAGCTATCATAAGAAAAGTAGTATAAAGCAGAAGTGTCATATATGCAGATGGGGGTGTTGGGGAGGCATACATGGCCCACAACATTCCTGAATGTGGCCTGAATAGATTAAAATTAAATATTTGATAACATAATAGAAATAAAATAAAGCATAGATAATGTTAATATGTGGTTTTCTAAGATGTAGTTTCAGAGATCCTGATGAACTAGTGGCTCTGTTTCACGTGGAGTTTGATATCACCAGCATAAAGGATGTCATCAGAGAGTTTTGTTGTATGAACACACACAAAAAGACAAGCTCACTCATGTAACAAGACCAAAAGATAATGAAAACATAATAACTATGTGATCCATTCTTATCCATATTTTGTAAAAAGTTCTAGAGGAAGGTTCCCAATACCTTGCCCCTGTAGAGAATTTATATAAAACGATTGATAACAATTTCCTGGAATGGATGCTTATCAGATTTACAGAAAACACAGTAGCTAATGCTCATGAGACAGAATCACAAACTAAATTATCCCCATAGGCTAACATCTTGGACTGAATCTAATAAGACAAAGTATGTTAGGGATAAGGCAGATAAGGTAGCTCATTGGATAAGAATGCCAGGCCTGGAATGAGGAAGTCCTGAGAAAACTGTCCCCAGATACTTCCTAGATGTGTGACCTTGGAAAAGACACTTACCCTTAGTTTCCTAATCTGTAAAATGAGCTACAGAAGAAATGTCAAACCACTCCAATATCTCTGCCAAGAGAACCCAAAATGGGGTCATGAAGAATAAGAAATGATGGGAAATGATCAAATAACAACAAATTAGGGATAAATGTAAAGTCTTTACATGTGGAGTAGGAAAGTCAACTTCATAAATCCAAGATGGGGATGAGGAGGTATATGACTAGACAATTGTTTATCAGATTTTTTTTTTTTTGGTTTTGATTCCCTTTTAATGGTAGTTAGCAGGATGATGAGGTATTGCAAACTTTGGTTGCTTTAGGAGACATGATATCCAGAACAAGGAAGATACTGGAACTTCAGTATCCCACCTTGGTCAGAACCTGGAGTTATTTTTACTTCTAGGTCTGACATTTAAAGAAGGAAATTGCTAAACTGGAAAGCATCCAAAGAGGGAATGCCAGAGTGGTTAAAAAGGGGAAGAAAACCTTAAAATGAAGTCATGTGAAAATAGCTGACAGAACCAAGAATGTTAAACTTGGAAAGGAGAAGTTTAGAAGGAGGAAGGAGGTAACAGTTGTCTAAAACCATTTGTGGAAGAGGTATTCTGCTTGGTCTAACCATTTGTGGAAGAGGTATTCTGCTTGGTCTAACCATTTGTGGAAGAGGTATTCTGTTTGGTCTAACCATTTGTGGAAGAGGTATTCTGTTTGGTCTAACCATTTGTGGAAGAGGTATTCTGCTTGGTCTTAAAGAAGGGCACCAGAAAAAAAGTGGGAAGAAGTTGTTGCAAGGAAGTAAAAGTATACTTAGGCTTGGTATAAGGGGAAAAAATATTCCTAAAAATGATATACTCCAAGGCAGGGTATATGTCAAGAGTATTAGACTCCCTTGCTGTAACCCTGCAAATATAAAATCCCAAAGTCCAACTTGGAGTATGTTTAGGGAAATGTCAATTGTGATTCCATCCAAGCCTGGGAGTAAGAACAACTATCAATCAGCAAAAATTTATTAAATATTACTGTGTTCTGGTCCTGTGCTAGACATTTGGACACAAATATAAAAGTGAAACATCTCTTGTCTTCATTAAACTTAAATTTTATGGAGGGATAGAACCATAATACACTTGGGAATGCCAGAGAAGGAAATTTTGATCTATGTAGTTACAGGGATTGCAAGGAGAGCTACAGGGTAGTAGATTTTCAAATTTTTTCTTAGGGGAAATGATAACATGGATTTGATTATTTTTCCTTGTTAGGAAATATAAGAGAGTGGGATACATGTAGCAGTACATGGAGATATCCTGTTGAATAACTGGATCGAATTAAGCATGGTCTTGGAGGCAATCAGATACAGAGAGGTTTAAGTGAGGATTGACTTTAGAACCCTCCAACTAACTCAAGGCAGCCATGCCTCAAGTTAAGCACCCAAACTGAGTAGATTAACTTTCTGTGGGTGGAAGCATACGATCTCTGTTGGGTCGTATTGACATGTTAGGGTTCCCGGTGGGGAGAACACAGATGATAAAATGCTTTTAATGTTGCCACTCTGCTAAAAGGATAGATCAACAGTTTATCTCTGCCCAGAATAGAGAAGAATTTGGTTTAAATAACTTTGGAGGGAGGGAATTACATTAGGGGGAAAAAAAGTATTCTGAAGAATCTTTGAAATATGTGAAATTAGCATTCTCACAATGCTTAAGAGATGGGGAGAATGGTGTGTAGGACAGTGGGTGAACCCCATGGAGTATTTATAGATGGCCATGGACAAAAATGGCCAAAATTATTTGTTTGATGATTGAAGGGTGACTGAATAAATTATGATATGTTAATGTAAAAAGAGAGGAGTATGCTATAAAAATCAACAAATAGGAAAAATACAAAGGAATATGGAAAGTTCATATGAAGTGATACAAAGAAGGTCAACACAAGCAGAGGATTATATATATTAAATATAGTATCTATGATACCGTGGCTTTGGAATAATGGTCTGTGTTCAGTCCTCTCTCTGATATATACCATTGTGACCCTAGATAAGTTTTTTGACAAGGCAATTGGGGTTAAATGACTTGTTCAGGGTCACACAATTAGTCAGTGTTAGTATCTGAGGCCAGAACTTGAACGCAGGTCCTCCTGATTCCAAGACCAGTCTGCATCACTAGCACTATCTAGCCTCCCCCCTTGTAAATAAATTAACTAACATTCTTTCCCAACCTCTGTAACATGAAGGCATTGGACAAAATGATCTCTGAAGTCTTTTAATGTTCATGATCTGATAAACTAAATACAAAAATAAAAAAAATAACAGCTTCAAAAAAAGACTAAAAAATATTCAGGTCTACTTTGTGAACATGTTTGGTATAATCTTTTCAGGGAGTTAGAGTATTTTTATTTCTTATTCTGCATGGTTTTTGTTGTTTGTGATGATAATGGCCAAATTAATAAAAGCAGCATAAAATCACCTGTGAAATACTACAATTAAATTATTGAGGGAAGTTGTTGTAACTGAGGTAGAAAAAAGATAGAGAGGGAAAGAGAGAAATTAGCTCTCTATACATTTATGCATAATCACTGTCATTACAAAACATGCAAAATGCAAAAGTGTGGCCATTTTCTAAAGGGAAATCTTTTGCTAAGCATAGGATTCTAATCACGGGTGATTATTTAGCAAGACAAAAACCCAGCTGGTTTAGTTATTCAATCTAAGGTGAGAAATTGGGTTGGGTTCAAGACTCTGTGCAACAACTTGTCTTTTCTCCTGAAAAGAAAAGTTTGGGGTCCTGGAAATATCCTGCTGATAAGACAACAACACATCCTTCCGGAAGGCTTTTTTTGTGTGTTTTTGACAAGCTCTTAAATATTTTGAGTTGAATACCAATTTGGTTTTCTCAACCCAGAAAAACCTGATGAAGAACACTGAAAATTTTCTTCACATATTAGTAGCATCACTGAGCAGCAGTAAAGACAAGATTATCAATCTGCTTACTCTACAGGGGTTATATTTCTCACCTTATTTCTCAGTTATATGAACTTAAAACTGAAGTGTCTCAGTGTCTTCTTTTTTATTCTCAGAGACTTTTGGAGAACATGTCAAGCTATTTTAATTAAGATAGCTGAATAGAGAATACAAGGAGTTACCACATTTGTATCTTTAGTTTTACATGATCTTTTTGGAGTGTGTTTGTCTTGGGGGAATATTCTCTCAAATTTTATTAAATAGGGCGTCAAATATGTACAAGTCTAGTTTCTTTTATATGTGATTATAGCAAGAAAGAAAAATAGTGTATGGAGAGATTAGTTTCCCTTACCTCCTCAGTCTTATCTCCCTGTTTATCTTTTATTGGATTCCTAGCTGGGCCTTCTTTTACAACCTCAGTGATCTCATAGAATTGGAATTTTAGAACTGGACAAGACTATAGACATCAAGACCATAAACGTCATCTAATCTAACTTCAATTCATGGAGCATGAATTATCTTTTTTTTTTTTTTTTTTTTCTAAATACCCACCTATAAGATGATATTCAATGAAACTCTGGTTCTCCAAAATACGGATATTTCACCATTGTACAAAGTATCAAGTGAAATTTGCATTTTGTCCTTTTTTGGGAGGAATAAAATAAAAGGAATTTTACAAGATGGGGAAAAAGACTTTTTTATTACTCCAGGATCACAGCCCAGGGAGAAGAAAAATAGGAATTCCTCTCAAAGTCAAGCTGATAGCTTCATGGTTGCTCTTCTTCAAAGCAAAGAAAATGGGAAGAATAAGACGAATAACAGGAGACAAAAAGATATGGCACTTTTGATAAAGAAAGAAGAGACAGGAAGAAAGAAGATGAATTGTATCGCTAAGCATTTCTTTTCTGTCTATGCCCCCAACTAAGCCCCTCAGAAGCAAGAATGCTATCTGAATATATTTTAGACCAACCTGTTCCTGGCACATCATAGATACTCAACAAATACCTGTTGATAATTATGGGTATACTTGCCACAGGTCTTCCCCATTCCAATCCATCCTCCTTTTAGCTACCAAAGTGATTTTCCTAAAGCACAAATGTGACCATGTCATTACCCCTGACCCCTACCCTACTCAGTAAACTCTCATGGCTTTCTATCACCTCCAGAATCAAATATAAAATGTCTATGGTATTCAAAGCCCTTTGTAAATTCCCCCTACCCCAGCCTTCCAGTCTTGTTATACCTCACTCTCATTCATGTACTCTTAGATTCAGTGACACAGGCTTCCTTAGTATTCCACAAGCAAGATGCTCCATCTCTCACCTTTGTATTCTCTGACTGTTGTTCCTCATCTCTGCCTTCTGGTTTTCTTGGCTTCCTTCAAGTTCCAGCTAAAATCCCACCTTCTACAGGAAGCCTTTCCCAACTTCTTTTAATTATAGTAACTTCCCTCTGATAATTATTTCCTGTTTATCCTGTATATAACTTGTTCTAAATATATTTGGATATGGTCTCCCATTGGATTGTGAGCTTCTTGTGGAGAGGGGCTGTCCTTTGCCTCTTTTTTATACCTACTGCTTGGTGCAATGCTTGGAACATAATAGGTGCTTAATAAATGCTCACTGAGTGACTGATTAAGGCCAAAATCAGATGATTATTTTAAAAATTGTCTTTAATGATATAGACACCATATGTAACATTTCTTTCTCAGTGTATCAGTTCTGGTTACTTTATTTTTTTTTAAATAACTTTTTATTGATAGAACCCATGCCAGGGTAATTTTTTACAGCATTATCCTTTGTATTCTGTTCCGATTTTTCCTCTTCCTCCCTCCACCCCCTCCCCCAGATGGCAAGCTGTCCTTTACATGTTGAATAGGTTACAGTATATCCTAGATATAATATATGTGTGCAGAACCGAACAGTTTTCTTGTTGCACAGGGAGAATTGAATTCAGAAGATATAAATAACCCGGGAAGAAAAACAAAAATGCAAGAAGTTTATATTCATTTCCCAGTGTTCTTTCTTTGGGTGTAGCTGCTTCTGTCCATCTTTGATCAATTGAAACTGAATTAGCTCTCTTTATCGAAGAGATCCACTTCCATCAGAATACATCCTCAAACAGTATCATTGTTGAGGTATATAATGATCTCCTGGTTCTGCTCATTTCACACTTAGCATCAGTTCATGTAAGTCTCGCCAGTCCTCTCTGTATTCATCCCACTGGCCATTCCTTACAGAACAATAATATTCCATAACGTTCATATACCATAATTTACTCAACCATTCTCCAATGGATGGGCATCCATTCATTTTCCAGCTTCTAGCCACTACAAACAGGGCTACCACAAACATTTTGGCACATACAGGTCCCTTTCCTTTCTTTAGTATCTCTTTGGGGTATAAGCCCAGTAGAAACACTGCTGGATCAAAGGGTATGCACAGTTTGATAACTTTTTGAGCATAGTTCTGGTTACTTTGTACAAATAAATTTTAAAGAGCAAGATTCAAATCTATAAAACTTCCAATGTCTTCTAAACAAAACACAGAAGGGTAGGGACATAATAGAAATGCCAGTGAGTGACTGATTAAGGCCAAAATCAGATGATTTTTTAAAAAGTTGATTTTAATGATACAAGATGATACAAGGAAATGATAATTTCTCAATGTATCAGTTCTGGTTACTTTGTACAAATAAATTTAAAAGAGCAAGATTCAAATCTATAAAACTTCCGATGTCTTCTAAATAAAAGCAAACCACAGAAGGGTAGGACATAAAGCTATGGAGAATGTTCCTTTTCCCCTTCTAATATTGTATGTTTTGTTCAAATGATTAGCTATTCACCCAAAGAGTCAGTTAAAAACTACCATAATGCTAAATAATTAGTTCAAAGGCTTTGAAATTATGCATTGCTTTAGGTTGGTAAAGAAAACCATTTCTGTTATGTTCAGATTTACTCTTGACTCTAAAGGAAATGTTATAGATGAAAGCATACTCAAAAACTCAATGGACTCAAATGGATCAGTGATCAATAGAGATGTTCACTACAGTGATGTAGATTGTGACTCTAGTCCATTTCCTCTTATAAAATAGCCACAGGAGGTACTTCCAACCATCTTTGATTTGTCCTGACATTGCAAGGCTAGCAATGGGGTACTCAGATTGAATACTTTGTTTTTGTCAAGTGAACAGCCTGTTTTCTTTGTTCACTTCCCATTTTGTTGATAACTTTACTCCCCTTCTTTAAAGTTCCTTTGTTGATATATGTTGCAGCCTGCTATTATGTCCACTATGAATCTTTCCATTCACCTCTCATATTTGTTTTCTTTTTCCAAAGGCTGTTGCATTCCATTTCACCCAGCTACAAAATAATACTGGAAGATAACTGATATTAAAAACATGGCTTTTTATTTCTTACAGAAGCCTGAGGACATTAAAAGACCTTTGCAATTTCCTGAATGTGATCCAGTCTGCTTTCCTATTTCTTTTTAATTCTGAGGCCCACTTATCATCCATATGTATAGCCTGTCTTAGATATTGATATACTATATATAAGATATACATAACACAATATATGTAATATAGAATTTCATACACAGACACACACACGTACCAGCATGTATGTGTATACACATACTGATGGACAATCTAAAAATTGTTTAATCAACTTTATGTACACAGAATCCCATCAGTAAGTATTCTTCATCCACTTCATTTTTCCTTTCTGTATAGTTAGCCAGATGACTTTTTCCTATGAAGTTTGGTGGCATTTCATGGCTTGACAGCAACTAGCATGATATCATCGTCAAACAGAAGCATCAGGAGCACCTTACTATTTAGGATATTCCTCTTCAACCTGGATTTCATTTTAGATCTCCTCTAGGCCACTGACTTACCTGTGACCAATAGTCACATGGCTGTTTTATGCTTTGCCATTTTTATGATCAGAAAATCAGTGAACAAGATTGATTCTATTGTTAAATATTTCAAAGAATCATGAATGTTTTTGATGTATGGGTGGAAGATATCTTATTTGAAGAGGATCTGTTTTACTATATTGAATAAAGTATTTAAGAATAATCAATAAAAAATAAACATAGTGACACTTTGTAGACCATTGTACAACTGGTAAAATATGGTCTGCTTGAGAATATTATTTGTGAAAATTTAACTGTTTCTGCTAATACGTTCATCAAGAGTGACCTCAATGCATGTGTAAATTATTCTAACAAAACTTTATTAAAATGGGAAAGAAGGCATATATAGTAATTTATCCTGGTCATCTTTTTTTTTTAATTAATGAAATCTATGATTTTTTTTCATGCCTTGGGTATCTTCTCATCCTTCTACCTTATGGATTAATCCCTTAACCTCACAATTATTACCTTCAGCATAAACCTCTACTATGCATACTTGATCTACTCTGGTTGCTTTTGATTCTTTCATTTTCTTAAGTGCAATTTTTGTGTCCTATATAAGCATGCTGGGAATTGTGATATTACACTCCAAGAGGATTTCTCCTTTGTTTTTTAATCCTGGGTATAATTGCTCAGTTGGGCTTTTTAAAATTATTTTTGCTCTCCATTTCTTCTCTTCTTTACAAGATCATACTGTTCATAAGCTACCATGATTTTTCTCTGTAAATGTTTATTAAGCTTATAAATACACATGCTCTTTTACCACCATCTCTCCCTGTTTGGTAAAGTCAAGTATTTGTTAACTAAGACATTCTTTAGGTTCTTTTGGTCTTCTTGTTATAGCAATTGATTTATATTAATTAAATTTTTACATGCAATCATTAAATCAATGTTGGTATTTTTTCTTATATCTATTACCAATGAGGATAAAAATAGCACTTAATTCCTAGTGAAGGTTGAGTGAAACTGTATTCCCTTTAAAATTATCACTCAAACTGTGGTCCCTTTTGCTCTCAGGCCCTCTTGGGAAAGCAATCTCCCCAGATAAGTTATCTTTTGGGGATGCCAGACCCTTTGATTCAATTAGAAATCTTGGTCAAAAAGCACCCCTTTGAAGTGTTGTTAATTCCAATTGGAGATCCGGGCCAGATACTGATAAACATCTAGGCCTGGGAACTTTGGCTTTCCTTTCAACCTGAAATCTGAAGCCTCAAGACTCCTTTTTCAATTTCTGAACTCATTCTTTGCAGAAGGTCTAAAGTAGCTTGCTCTGCTTCGAGGACCCTGTCTGCTGAGAAGACATTCTCTTTTCAGTGCCAGCCTCCATTTCCCTAATAGGACTTTGCTATTAAAGAAGTCAGTCTCTTAGCGAAACTGGCTTCCTAAACAACAATAAACTTCCATTTTTGCCACCTAAAACTCTTCAGGTTCATGAATTCTACTTTGAAATCTCTGCACCGACCAAAAGGGGATTTTAACAACTCTCTGACTACCACTAACCTTATCACTAGAATTGTTGTGAAGATCAAATAAGATACTTGTAAAACATTTAGCATTATGTCTGGAACATTGTTGGTTTTAGTCATTTTTCAGTCATGTCCAACACTTTGTGACCCCATTTGGGATTTTCTTATCAAAGATACTGGTATGGTTTGCCAATTTTTTCTCCAGTTTTTTTACAGATCAGGAAACTGAGGCAAGTAGGGTTAAGTGACTTGCCCAGAGTGAAATAGCCAGTAAGTATCTGAAGCAAGATTTGAATTCAAGAAGATTTGTCTTCCTGATTTCAAAACTGGCTTTCTATCCACTGTGCCACTTAATTGCCCTCCTGGCACATAATAAGCACTACATAAATGTAATTCATTCTTAGTTGTAGAAAGCAAAAATTTACCTTAATTCTCTTCTTCATGTTCTAAAGCATGGAATAGTAAACTTCCCCCAAACCATAAAGGGGGTAAATGCCTCTTTCATTTTCATATAACTCCTTCTGGATTCCAGGTGGGGATGAGGCTGTTCTGATAGAACACTGCATATCTCAGTCCAGATTATGGATTGTCACAATGCTATTGTGACTTCTGACCAGTTCAGTCAGATAAGTCTGCTTCTGACTTGACCTGCTACATATCCGCATATGTGAAGGCAGTGAAGGCAATAGAGGTAAGCAGTACATGAATGTGGTCGGGGGAAGTGTTTCTGACTTTAATGAGAACAAAAGTCTCCTATTAAGTATTGCTTCATTATTTTGAAGATGCATTTCCTCCCTTAGGAGAGGGGGAAATTTTCATTCTTAGATGTGTTATATGATTTAATGACATAGGAATGGAAGATCCTAGAAGGTAGGAATCACTTGTTCCTTAATCTAACATCTTGATTCCATTGTAGTGTTCGACAGAAATCTGTGTACTTTGTGAGTACTCAGCAAACTTAAATCAGATGATGATTACATACAACATCCATATTTCTCTCTGTCCTCCCTATGCCTCCCCAAGGGAAAAAAAATCTAGCATGCTAGTTTTTTTTTCCATTGTCTTCAGGGCACTGAGAATGGGAGCAGAATCCAAACATGGGTCTTTCCACTTCAGTGGCACCAAAGAGCAGATAGAACAGTAAGAAAACCTTATGGTTTGATATTTAGACTCTTGGAAGAATTAAAATCATGGTTCATAATCCCTCTGGTTCTTTAGTCAAAATAGAAAAAACCAAAAACTTATTTGGAAAGAAATATCTTCAAGCATCCAAAAAAATAATGCAACATACAATCATAGATATTCTTTGTTAGACCTATTTGGTCATATTTTTTAAAGATATAAAGGTGAAAAATGGATGGATGCACAGTATCGCAAAACAGTTTCATGGTCTGGACTGGACCATGTATCACAGCTTCACTGAAAAAAAAGAAATCCTGAAACATTTTCTGCCAATTATTCTTGAAATTATTTTATTGGTTGCACTATTAAATAGAGAACAGTTTTTTTCTTTTTCATGTAAACATCAAACTCTCTAGTATTCTCAATCTACTTGGATCTCTATTTATAATAAATGACTAAAACATGATATGGATTTGTGCCAAAGACTTTGCAATAATCAATAAATGGAGATTAAATTTTAAAAAAAGAAAACCTATATTTGCAGAATGACTGTACAACATGACTTGATAAGGTTTTCATTTTCTAATTGCTATGATTCAGTGTAGGTAGAATAAGCACTTTTCATTCCTTTTAGAAGACTGGGGGATTAAATAACATTCATTTTATTTTCTGCTTGCCACTGGTTTGTTCAGATCTGTGTTTTTCTCCCTCTCCCCCCCACACACACACTCCAAAGCCCTCATGATATCTGTCTCTGTTTTTCTCCCCCACACATACACCCCCTCCCCAAAGCCCTCATGATATAGCTACTTCTATTATCTTATTGTTCCAGATACAAATATGCCAAGAAGCAAAACAGATATTTCTTGGCTTACAGAGGCACAGCCACCAATAACTTTATTAAGCGATCAGTAGGGTTATTCCTTACCTGTGATATCCAACACATACAATTGAGAAGAAAAGGTCCCTTTTAAAAAGGGGAGAATTAACTGTACTGGCTACACAGTGGACTAGGAGTTCAGACTCAGGCAATTGGTATCATCTTGATTTTGCCATTCCTATCTCTCTTCTGTTCCCCTTGCCTTTTAATTTTTTCCCTTTATTCATTCGTTTCCTTTCTGTACTTCATTTCCTTTTCCTCCTTGTTTTTGATCCATTAAGTTTCAGCAACATAAAAAAAAATAATTGGATATGACATATGAAGTGTCCCAAAGGGAAACATCAAAAACAATATCACTTTGTGTCTGACACAATCCCAGACTTTATTATATAAGGACTTGAATAATTGTTGTAGAGTGGGTAAAACATTGGATTTGAAATCTGAAAACCTGTGAATGAATCTTAGGTTTGCTACCTACCTGTCACTGGATCTCTTTAGGCCTTAATTTCTTTGATAATAAAACAGAGGGATGAACTGAGAAGACTTTTAAGATTTCTCTCAGCTATAAAATTTCTTCAAATGGAATCATCATCTTCAATAATATATATATATATATATATATATATATGTGTGTGTGTGTGTGTATGTACATATATATATACACACACATATTTATAATGTACATATATATATATAGATACACACACACACACACACACACACACACACACACATATAGACTTTAAATTCAGAGGCCTTAAGTTCAAATCCCCCTGAGACCATGGGCAAAGTCTCTTTACTTTGCTCATCTGAAACATGAGGGTCTTGGATATAATCTATGATTATATGAAGATTTCCAAATGGCTTTATTCCTTTGGAAGCCTCCATAGAATCATAGATTTCGAGATAAAAGAGACATTGGATCCATTAAGTTCAATACCATTACGGCATTTATGGCATCATTAATAGTCGGGCAGCTAAGTGGTACAGTGGATAGATTGCAGAGCCTGGAGTCAGGAAGGCTTAATTTTAAATCCTTCTTCAGATACTTCCTAGCTGTATGATCCTGGGCAAATCACTTAACCTTGTTTGTTTTAATTTCCTCATCTGTAAAATGAGCTGGAGAAGGAAATGGGGAAGCCCCCCAGTATTTTTTCCAAAAAGACCTCAAATAGGGTTGTAAAGAGTCCAAAAAGACTGAATAACAACAACTGCATATCTGACTTGATAACACACTGTTGGAACAGAACAGATCTTAAGAGTTCATTTGATTCAAACCTCTCATTTTTCACATGGAGAAACCAAGGCATGAAGAAAGGAAATGAAGTTTTTAAGGTCATATTGACAGCTAAAGGCAGAGATGAGCTGAGAAACTAAATCTCTAGCTTCTTTATATGTTATACGCTCTGCTCTATACTTTTCACCATGTTGTCGTTTGTAGCAACTGGACAGCAAATATGAACTTATGTCAAGTCAATGGCATTTATGTCTACTGTGTGCTAACCATAAGGGCTATGTTTAATTATGGGGAATGAGAGAGGCTAAATTCAGGGATACACAGACAGGCAAAAAATAGGCCCTACTTTCAAGGGACTTGTGATCTAGCATAGGAGACAACATGCAAACGACTCTTTCCAAACAAGATGTATAAATTGGCAATAATCTCATGGAAAAAGAAGTAGCATTAAAGGGGATCAAGAAAAACTTCTTGCAGGAAGTGGGGCATTATTTGGGACCTAGCCTGCAAGGTATAGAAGACAGCCAGTGAAAATGCCCAGAGTTAAGAAATGATGGAATGTTTTGTATGAGAAACAGGAAGAAAGTCAGTGTTACCATAACATAGAGCCAAACTTCTTAAACTATGGTTGCGACCCCGCATGAGGTTTTAATAACGAAATGTGGGAGTTGTGAAATTGTGATTTATTATTAGTATATGCTTGATTTGTATCCCTATTTTATATACCCAGGATCAAGTAAAAATTTCTCAGAAGAAAAGAGGTCATGATTGGAAAAAATTTAAGGACATGGAAGAGAGTAACATGTACGAAGATTAGAAAGTTTGGAAGAGGACAGGTTGAGAACTTTAAAAACCAAAGAAATTTATATTTGATCCTGGTGGTAACAGAGCTACTGGCAATACACCCCCCAAAACTATGGTCTTTTTCTTCTGTCCCCAAGGGAAATGAGACCAAGATGGTCACAAATTGGCTTTATATGCTTAATGGGAATCATGAAATCACCAAACACTCATATACATTCCTAGAATAATGACCCATGAGTCTACTCACCCACATATCCTGGAGTGCCACATGCTGTAGACATGACATCTCCTTTGCCTTCCATTTTGGACAACCCAAAGTCACTGATCATGATTTTGGAGTCCTCATCTGGGCTGTAGTACAAAAGGTTTTCAGGCTAAGATAGGGAAAGATGAAGAAAAATAAACATAAATATTTTATACATCTAGGATAAATCTGACAGAAGACAATATTTAATATGTGAAGCCAAACATGGTAACCTCTTGCTCATAACAATTTAAAATTAAACAAGGCCATCAAATTATGAAATGTATAACATGCTAGAAAACTATTATCTTTCTTTGGGTTGGCCTGTAGACTTCCTAGATTACTCATTTTTAGATAGTACAGTGAGATAGAAAACTATTAATTCAATTCCTTTGCTAGCTGAAAGGGGAATCATCAGACACAAAACCATCTTTCAGTTATGTCTTTGCTTTTTAAATGGTGAGATCATGATAACTACCAGGAGGAAGAAGCATAATTAATTATCTGCCATCTGACACTATTTCTCTTTCCATCCCCAAGTGTTTTTTTTCTGCTTCTGGAGCTGCCACAGAGAGAGATGGGAAAGTGACATTTATTAAGAGGTATAAGTGATGCTACCCATTAACACTAATATCAAAGGGAGCAACTTGTAAAATCTGTACTTTAGAATGAACTTTCTAACATTCTGCTGGCCTGAATTAGATTTTCTTTCCTTTCATGATTTCCACAATGGTACCAGTCAGTGTTCTTTTTATTCATAGCTTTTGTTAATAAAAATTAGTCTGCTTTTTAGGTAGTAGATTCTAGGGAAGAATAAGATAATTCTGTGCAAATTACACATAATTGAGGCAGAGAGAAAGAGAGAGAGGGAGAATGTTATATTAGAAAAATTATCAGGGACTCAATGAAAACAAATGCTACTTTTCTTCTTACTCTCCCATTAAAATAAGAGCACCAGAAGGTATCTTTTGCAATGGCTGGAGCTGGGTTTGCCTTTGAATGAATAAAACCCCTGGTCAGTTCAGTTTTCTAGATATTTTCCTAACCTGAGTTTACAAAGAAATCACCCGAAAGAAATGGATAAATACTTGCTTTCTTTGTTCATGTGTATTTTAAAAATCGGATAATTTCTACTTTCCTAACAACTTTTACGGGAAATAAAAAGCATGTAAAATGGTATTTTTTTAAAGGCTGGAGAAGAGAAACATTGTTACCTCTTTCGTATGATTACAAACTTTGAATTTGGAATCAGGAAGTAGATTGGTTTATTTCTCTTAGAAGTTTATGAAAATTTCATAACCCACTCTTATCCTAATTCACAGAGGCCAAAAACCTTTTTTTGAGATTACAAAGGGACTCGAAAATGGCAGTGTTCTACTTTCAGCAATTACATGCTGTGAATTTGATGGTCTAAAAGCTTCTGTTCAATCCAATCCAAATTGGAAACACTTCCCTATAAGGATAATGTGGGAGTAAAATACAATATATATCCCATACAGCCAATGTTTCTGTCTTTCTAAGAGGAAATAAATGTTACCCACCGTGATATGGTCTATTATTCTCCTTAGAAATTATTTTAAATAAGTACCAATAATCAGCCCACTCACTGTACTCCTACATGGCTACTAACTTGGCTTTTAAAAGCTGCTTGCTGAACTTGGAAAACCCAATCTTATGGTAGGAAAATAAATACAGGCAAGGGATGGGTTTATTTAGCTCAGTGAAGGATTTAAGAAACCCTTGAAGGCGGGATAATCCTTCTGAAATCCTAAGAAACCTATCAAGAACTAATACTGTAACCAAGCTCACAAAAGCTACTAAAGGAGCATACTGCTGCAGCCAGTAAGAGAAAGATCTTGGAGGGATAAAGAGAGACCCAGAGACATGCACATAGAGAATATACATTATTTTTTAGTCCTGAAAAAATGAAGACTAATACATTTCCCTGCCTTTGACACAACCTAGGGTACTTCTTAAAATTTGATTTTGTTGGTGATATAAAATCCAGTTCTGGGTATATTAAGGTCCCAGAGTTTTGTTCACATACGTAAAATGGGATGATTGGACATGACCCATTAAAGTCCTTTCTAGCTCTACATCTATGATCTAAGTTTGTGAGAGAGAATCTGGAATCATAAATGCATAGTCTTAAAGACAGAAAGGTTCACATACTATCTCAGATATATCCTGGCTCTTTCACTCTGGGCCAATTATGTAACCCTTCAGGGTCCCCAGCAATTTTATGACAGTAAATTAAGTGCTGACTTGCCAGGATAGAAGAGGAAGTTTCCTCATCAGCTGCTCCATATCTTAAAGAAATCACAAGCCTAATAAATAAATAAATGCTAAATAAATAAAATCAATTTCATATTCAGTCCCTTAAACTGCTTAGTACTTAGCATGTTCCTGGCACATTGTTTAATCAAGTCTGACTCTTGGTGACCCATGGACCATAGCATACCAATGTTAGGCGTGCCTGGATAAGATATTGGGGTGGTTTACCATTTCCTTCTCTAGTGGATTAAGGAAGCAGTGGTTAAGTGACTTGCCACATAGCAAATAAGTGTCTGACGTCAGGTTCCTGACCACAGGTCTATCCACTGAGCCACCTAGCTACTTGACATAGAGTAGATGCTTAATAAATGTGAAATGCTTTAAAGTGGTCTTAAAAATCTACAGACTATGGTGAACACCTACAATGTGAATATGCTAATTATGAGATAAGCAGTATGACATTTTACTACTTAGCCAATTAAGAGAATGGGAATTACATCCCATGAAACAGCAAGTGGTCTTAGTTTATAAGCTTATAGATTTCCTTCAGGTTATCACTACACTGAAAAAGTCTTCACCCTCCACTGAGAACCATTTCCTTTTACAATGTAATACAGAATGGATGAGACATGCCAGGAAATGATGGTCTTACCTTGAGGTCCCTATGAACGATTCCCATCCTGTGGAGATAGTAGACTGCATCCAAGACCTGGCGGATTAGAGTACTGGCATCTTTTTCTGTATAAAATCCTTTCTCCACTATTCGATCAAAAAGCTCCCCGCCAGATACACTGTAAAATACCACAGAGCACAAAGGCTACATGAGAGTTCCTGCTGATTTTTGCTGGAAATGGGGGAAAACATTCATATAAGATCTAAGGATCATTTCCAAAGTGTCTCCGTTATTTGAGATCATTCTCCTATTGTGTCTGAGTTTTTATAGGTCAATGTTTCTGGGACACAGAGTGGATTTTCAAAGATGAAATAAAAGGAGTAAAAACTCAAATAAGTTCTATGAATCAGTCCAACCTATAAGTTGCTTTCTTACCTTTTCCACTACCTTGTTTGAAGAGCAAATCATATAGATGTAAAACTATGAACAATACAAGGAACCCTCATGATTCCAACAACTGAGGAGAAAACATATGCTATCCATTTCAGAGAGGTGATGAATTGAGGGTTCAGGATGACACATTTTGGGGAGTATATACATGTGTGTATATACATATATGTATATATACATATGTATATTTTACTATAAAGAGAGAGAGATCTACAGACACATAGCAGTCGAAGGAATTTGTTTTGTTTGACTGCAAATTTGTTACAAGAAATTTGCTTTTCTTTTTTTCTCCAATGGGGTGGAGAGGTGCAAGGGAGAGAAAATAGGGATGCTACAAATGAGAAGTGTTGTACTTCTTTCAGATGAGGTCACTGTATTATTAGTTTTCTTGACTTTTCCTTCATAAAAATGTTTTTAATGAGAACCTCTTGCAAATTTGGAGTAATCTAGAAATGTATATAATATAAAAACAAAACACAAAAAAACTTAGAAAAAATCCCACACATTATTCGCAAATAGCACAATCTTTTATAACTTCAAGCTTAATTGTTTGTACAGTAGTAGTTCTCCTTGCTCTCTATTGTGTCTGCTATAACTGCAGCATTTTCTATTTCTTGACAAAGGGAGAAAGGGAACAATTTTATTGTGATTTAAAAAAATAACATCTATTCAATGCCAGGCACTATGCTGAATGTTTCATATATTATTTCATTTGATCTTCACAATCACCTTGGGAGGTCGACGCTATTATTATCCCCATTTTACAGTTCAGGGAAAATGAGACAGGGGGTAAGTGACTTGACCAGGATCCCATAGCTAGTAAATGTCTGAGGCTAAATTAGGAATGCAGGTCTTCCCTACTCTAGGGCACAGTCTTCTATCCATTGCACCACTAATTGCATCTCATAGACATGTTCATTGCTTTCCATCTTTGTTCATGTCCACTTTCTATGCTAAAGCATTCTTCTTACCCCTAAATCACATCCCTTCTTTTTTGAAATCTTGCCCATCTTTTCTTCACTTTTAGTTCAATTCACCTAAATTAAGTTTAAAAAGCATTGATTATTACTGGCTATATTCAAGGCACAACGATAAGAGTTGTATATACAAGGAAAAAAAATTAAACTGCCCCTGCCCTCAAAGATAAACCACATACACAGATAAATAAATATATATGCAAATAATTTTGATTGAGCAAATAGTCAATCTACAATACTTAGTAAGCACTTACTACATGCCCATCATAGTGCCAGAAATAAAAACATCAAATGTTTCTCTCTAGGAGACAAGATAATACTTATGGAAATGAGACAAAATTAAACTCTAATGGGTCTGGGAAATTTTAATTTTAATCATTAAATTCCAATGGTCCAAATTCATCTTTAATGTCCAGCTCAAATGCTTCTTTCTTCATATACAGATTCTTTCAGTTAGACAATCTATCTTTTCTTGACCTTCCATAATTCCTTTGTACCACTTGAAAGATCTTATGTTTGAGTTGTAAACTTGTTACTAGAGTATAAGTCCCCTGAGAGAAGGGGCTTAAGTGCTTGATTAAGGGTTTTAATTAAGTGAATACTGTTGGTGGAAATCAGGTGTGAACTGATCCAATCATTCCAAAGGGCAATTTAGATTATGTCCATTGATCCATAAAACCATGCATACCCTTTGACTCAGCAATACCACTACTAGGTTTGTATCCTAAAGAAATGAGAAAAGGGGAGGGAACAAAGACCTATTTACACAAGAATATTTATAGCAACTCTTTTTGTAGTGGTTAAGAATTAGAAACTGAGGGGATACCCATCAGTTATGGAATGGCAAAACAAGCTATGATATATGATTGTAAATGGAACATTATTATGGTATAAGAAATGACAAGCAGGATGACTTCAGAAAAACCTGGAAAGACTTACATGAATTGATGCAGAGTGAAGTGAGAAGAAGCAGAAGAACCATACACAATAACAGCAATATCGTATGATGAATGACTTAGCTATTCTCAGCATTTACGATAGTCCAAGACAATTCTAAAAGACTAATGATGAAACATGCTGTCTGCCTCCAAAGAATTGTCTGAATACAAACTAAAACATTTTAATTTTATTCCATTCTTTTGTTGTTGCTGTCATTGTATCGTCTTGTACAAAATGACTTGTATGGAAATATTTCACGATTACACTGATGTATAATCTATAATACCATCTCAGGGAAAGGAAAGGGTAGGGAGGGAAAACAGAATTTGGAACTCAAAATTTAAGGAAAAAAATGAGACTTGTGGAGGGAAGAGTCAAGATGGTAGAATGAAGCCAGAAGCTGCTTAAGCTTTCCAGTTTCCCTTGAAAAAAACATGAAACCAAGCCCCTGAACAGAGTTTGGAACAACAGAGCCCAAGAAGGGATAGAATGACTTTCTAGCACAAAATAGGTTAGAAGGACTTCAAGAAAGGTCCATCTCACTGGGGTAGAAGGAGTGGTGCAGCCCAGCTAACACGGTGTCCAGGAAAGCCAATAGGAAGGTCTTAATCACAACAGATCAGCAACTGAAATCCTTTGTTTCAGTTCAGTAAAATAGCAGCAGGGCAAATAAGTGGAACAGCTTCTAATCTCAGCATAGAAGGCAAATTGCCAGCTGGGGAAACCAAGCTATCCCCAGCAGTGTGAGCAAGACACCAAACACAAGGCGCTCCCTGTGCTCAAAACCAAGGCTCAAATCTGCACAAGAAACTTGGAACAGTGTCCCATGTGCCCCACAAGGCAGAGTTCACCTTTAAAAGTCACAAAATAGGAAAAAAGAAAGAAAATGAGCAGGAAACAAACAGGGAATCTTGACTATAGCCATTAGTATAGACAAGAAAGACCAAAACACCAACTCACAAGAGGACAAAATATCTACACATGAAACTTCAAAGGAGGATATTCATTGTTCTCAAGCCCAAAAAGCCTTTTTGAAAGAATTCATAAAGGATTTTAAAAGTCAAATAAGAGAGGTAGAAGAAAAATTGGGGGAAAAAATGAGAGGTATGAAAGAGAGCATCAATAGCTTGAAAAAGGAAGGACAAACATAGACTGAGTTAACTAACAATTCCTTAAAAAATACAACTGGCAGGAGTAGCTAGGTGGTATAGTGGATAGAGCATCAACCTTGAAATCAGGAGGACCTGGGTTCAAATCTAGTCTCAGATACTTAATACTTTCTGGCTGTGTGACCCTAGGTAAGTCACTTGACCCCAATTGCCTCAGGGAAAAAAAAAAAGTATAATTGGCCAAATGCAAAAAAATGCACTGAAGAAAACAATTATAAAAGTAGAATTAATCAAATGGAAAAGGAGATACAAAAGCTAAGTGAAAAAAATCACATTAAAAACTAGAACTGGGCAAATGGAAGCTAAGGATTCCATGAGACAAGATTCAAGCTCAAAAGAATAAAAAAAAGAAGAAAATATAAAATAGCTCATTGGAAAAACAAATGACCTGGAAAATAGATACAGGAGAGACAATTTAAAAAATCATTGGATTATCTGAAACCCACAACCAAACAAAAGATGCTGAACAGGAAAAAAAACCCAACTAAATATTAAAAATTCTTTTAACATGTAATTGGGCAAAAATAAAATATTTTTTTAAAAAATAAAAATAAAGTGAAGAGAGGGATAGAGGAATATTGGAAAATAATGGTAAGAATGTATCTAAACATGCTTTTTGCATACTAAGAATTGAGGGAACTCTAAAATCTAAAGTAGAAAGCAAATAATAACCATATGCTATGTATGTCTTGAGAATATCTTAGTAAAAACAAATCAAAATCTTAATCTCTTTCAAAGAGCTTAGCCACCTTGGATAAAGATAAAAAGACAGGAATACACTCATGTTGTCATTTTTTAAATCCATATTTTCCATGAAACAAAATGAAAGTGATTTCTTTGAGGTGCTGAAGCTATAAAATTGGTTGAAAATAGTGTTAACTGGCTTAATAGGTAAAATAAAAGATTTTTCTTAGACATAATACAGTTAGAAAAAATTAATTGAATGCCTTTTCTGTAAGTCATGAAGAATTAATGGGTAATAAATAACACATGTAAATGCTGTTTTGAAAACTCTGAGAGAAATGATTGCTGCCATAAAAATACTCAGGGGCTGGAGACTTTTCCATTATCTGATCACTAGGTAGTTCAGCATATTGTCATTCTAAGCAATATTCTGAGTGGGTAATAAGATGAAATCACTTTCCATGAAATTTGGGAAAATGAGTAGGAGGCATGTTACTGTTGTGATAGAAATGATAAATGATTTAAAAAATAAAATGAAATTGAGAAAAGATGCAAAACAATCATCTTTGCCTACTGCATAAACGTTAGTTATTCTAAATGCTCACCCTCTAAAACAGAAATTCTTAACCTGGGATTATGTAGCTTGGTTATGGAGAGATTCCAGAGGGGTTTATGAACTTGGATTTGAAGAGAATTCATTTTTATTTTCATCATCTTCTATTTGAAATTTAGCATTTTCTTCAATTACCTATTTCAAAAAATTACTTCAAGCAGGCACCTATAGGTTTTTACCTGATCACCAACTGGTGATATATGACATAAAAGAGATTAAGAATTTCTGTTCTAAAGTATAGTTAGGTCACCCATTTTTTTCTGTCCCTCCTACCTCCTCTTTATCCAAAATCCTGACAAAAACAGCCTAATATCTGGATGTTTCCAGAGCTCCAGATTGCAATGAAATTGTATTAAGGGATAACAGTTATCACATGAAGCAGTCATTGGTGACATGGAGAGATGCTTAGATAAAAACTGTGAATTTGGCTGAATTAGCTTTTAGCTTTTTTTGCTGTACTTCTTCCCCCTATTTTTTTTTTTGGGGGGGGCACCTTGCTCTTTGCTGGCATGCATTTCCCTCAGCTTCCTAGGATCCTCATGCTGTTCAGTCAGTAAACTAATATTTATTAAATACCTTTTTATGCCAGGCACTCTGCTGAGCTCTGGAGAAGAAAAATAAGCAAATAAATACAAAATCAGTCCCTGCTCTCAAGGAGTTCACAGTCTAAGGAAGGAAACAACATGCAAAGTGCAATGCACAGACAAGATTTGTGCCAGATAAATCAGGAGTAGTCTCAGAAACAAGTCTTTAAAATGAAGTAGGACTAAGGGAAAAGGCTTCTGCTTAGGTCTCTGCTCTGCTCACTAAGCATCCTATGCCTTTCTTCCCATGTGCCTTTTTTTCATATGCCATAGTTTTCCCAGTACCTATGCCCACATTCAATAATGTGACTTGCCCAAGTTCGCACAAAAAATGACTAACAGCAAGATTCAAGCCCAAATGGTATAACTCCAATTTTGACACTTTCTGTTATTCTTTGACACTGCAGATAATTTGAGAAGAATGGGGATATAGGAGCTAAGGAAGAGTGAGGAGAGAGTTGAGGCTCATTGTAGAGGGCAGGAACTCTGAAAAGGTTTACTTAAATCAAGCTCAGCAAGGTACTTATAGTTAAGTATATACTTAGTACTTAGTATGGTAATATAATCATATTGAGGTATTTAAGGGAGCCTCAGACAGAACTCTTGGGCCACAGCTCTCAGACATAGTTCTCAGCCACAGACACAATGGAAGATGTCAGATTCCAGACTCCATCTTTGGCAACATGTGGCCCTGCTGCCTCTTTCACTCCTCCACTAACACCAAGGATTCGGGCTGATCCTGAGATTCTCCAGAGAGCTAGTCTGGACTTTACAACTCATGACTTAGCATAGCACTGCCTTACCTAAATCTCATTTATGAACAAGTCAAGATAACACCTTCATGAGGTCTTTGTTCCTCTTCAAGAATGGAGGATGAACAACAAGAAAGGGGAAGAAGATGAAAGAAAAAGGGAGTTGGGGGAAAAATTCACCTATTTTTGAAATCACTTTAAAATTGCGTGTTTAATTGTTGGTGGAGTTGTGAACTGATCCAACCATTCTGGAGAGCAACTTGGAACTAAGCCCAAAGGACTATCAAACTATCCATATCCTTGGATCCTGCAGTGTTTCTACTGGGCTTGTAACCCAAAGAGATCTTAAAGGAGGGAAAGGGAGCCACATGTGCAAAAATGTTTGTGGCAGCCCTTTTTGTAGTGGCAAGAAACTGGAAACTGAGTGGATGCCCATCAGTTGGAGAATGGCTGAATAAATTGTGGTATATGAATGTTATGCAATATTATTGTTCTATAAGAAGTGATCAGCAGGATGATTTCAGAAAGACCTAGAAAGAGACTTACATGAACTGATGCTAAGTGAAATGAACAGAACCAGGAGATCATTATATACTTCAACAAGATTACATGATGATCAATTATGATAGATGTGGCTCTTTCCAAAATTGAGATGATTGAGGCCAGTTCCAATGATCTTCTGATGCAGAGAGTCATCTACGCCCAGAGAGAGAATTGTGGGAACTGAGTGTGGACCACGACATAGCATTTTCACTCTCTTTGTTGTTGCTTGCCTGAATTTTGTTTTCTTATTTTTTTTCCTTTTTGATCTGGTTTTTCTTGCGCAGCAAGATAATTGTGTGTATATAGAGAGATAGATAGATAGATATTTTTACCATGTTTAACATATATGGGATTACTTGCCATTGAGGGGAGGAGGTGAGGGGAAGGGAGGAAATTTGGGACAAAAGGTTTTGCAAGAGTCAATGTTGAAAAATTATCCATGCATATGTTTTTAAAATAAAAGGCTTTTAATTAAAGAAAAAAAATGGGTGTTGATTGTTAAGTTCAAAATTGTACTTTGTTGTACTTTATTTATATTTTAGCTAGAGTCCTAACTTTCCCCCCTTATGTATGGTTTAACTTTCTGCTTACTGTCCATTAGGAATCATAAGATACAATACATATTCTACTGTATATTATATTATATATAATAGCCATATAATGTTTTCATTCTGAATGGTGTCTTGGCACTCTCAACTGGAAGGCACTTAAGTTTTGGGGTTTTGTTTTTTAGTATAACAATATTAGTCTACATGAATATGGAAAGCCTGCAATACATACATATATGTTTTCAATTAATGAGGGATTTTTCTCCCTTTTCTAAAAGATATTATTTATTTTTAACAGTCTATTTTATTTTTAGAGTTCCAAATTCTCTTTTCTGCCCCTTCCTCACTCATTGAGAAGACAAACAACATTAATTATACATGTAACATTATGCAAAAATATTCCCATATTACCTATATCCTCTCCCTCAACAAAAAGAAAGAAAAATAAGGTGAAAAGTTATGTTTTAATCTGCATTCAGAGTCAATCAGTTGTCTCTCTGGAGCATTTTTTTTTCATGATCCCTTGGGAATTGTCTTGGCTTATTGATGAGAATAGCTAATAGCTAAATCTTTCACAGATAATCATCATTACAATATTGACATTAATATATAAATGATCTGAATCAGGGAATTTTTAAATGAAATAGTTGTATCACTTTAACTTTCAATGTCATTTGACTTCAGGCACAGGCTTCAGGCAGGTTTTCAATAATGAAATCCAAGATCCCAACTGATATCTATTCTCATATTTTCTCTGTCTGTCTCTCTCCCCCTCTCTGTCTCTGTCTCTCCCTCTCCCTCCTCCTCTCTCTCCTCTCTCTTTCCCATCTCTCTCTTTCTTTCCCTCTCCTTCAGACTCAAGAATTTCTCTATGTAATGTAGAAATAAGTTCCTGACCTGCAAAAGTGACATCACTTTTATAGCAAAAATTTCCTAACAATGAAATTATACGTCCAAACATCACCCCCTTAAACCCCCCCCATTTTTTGGCTTAGGGAAAGCATCTATCTTTCTCCTAGTTTCTTCCTGAAACTCCCTCAAATACCAAGATCTGAAAGCATCTCCCTCCTACCTGAACCAAGTTTAACCCAATGGTTGTTCCGAATAAAGCTGTTTTTTTATGCAAAGCTATCTCATCTCTTTGTTTAAACTTTTATTTATGAATAGGTTTGTTCTATTAGCTTTTGACTTAAGACACTCAGTATTCCTCCCAGGCTCCTCTTTCACAGTTCCTGAGAGTTTAAGGCTTGGTTTCATGTGATCTATGTGCTTAGTATTTCTCCTGTTCTCTAAATTCCATTTTAATAATTTTAAAGAGATTAAAAATATAATAGTTTTATGATATTTGCCACATTTCAATCAATTTATTATTAAATATTATATTGAAATTCCATTAAGGAATACAAACATATGCCTTTCCCATTGAACATTGTAATGAAATACAGTATCACCTATCCTCTCAGCTTTGGCTACATCACATATGAGGATTGTGTTCAGCTCTAATCGGTTAATTTTAGAAAAATCATTGACAAGATGGAATGATTCCTGAAAAGGGTCATTAGGATGACAAAGGGACTCAGAACCACAGCAAAACTAATCTATCACTTGAGAATTGGGCATTTTTTAACCTGAAAAAAGAAGGGTTAGGAGAGGGTATAATAGCTAATTTTAACTATTGTATATGCATATTTTTACATAGAATAGAGATTAAATTTGGCTTATTAGATCATAGAGTTTGGAACTAGAGGCAGCCAAATGGTGCAGTGGAGCTGGAGTCAGGTCAACTTAATCTAGCCTGAGATACTTGTTCTTGTTGTTCAGTTGTTTTAATTATGTTACTCTTGACCCCACTTGGGTTTTCTAGGAAAAGATACTGTAATGGTGTGCCATTTCCTTCTCTAACTTGTTTTACAGATGTGTAAACTGAGGCAAACGGGGTTAAGTGTCTTATCCAGGGTCACACACTAGTAAATGTCTCAGACACTAGTAACTGCAATATGGACAAGTTACTTAACTCTTACGTATTTCAGCTTCTTCAACTATAAAATAGGGTGCTTATGAGATAAGATGAATGAAAAGCCCAAGACAGAATTTCTGTGAATTGAATTAATCAGTTTATTAATTAAGCTAGCTGATAACCAACAAATTGATGGTCAGTAGTTTCTCTCTATAATCAAACAAAACCATGGAGATTCCAGAGTGCTTAAATACCTTTGGAAAGAGGAGTGCCCCTGACAGGTGAAAATCAACCCTTATTGGTGAAACAATTAATGAGGGGGATGGACTTTTAAATGAGGAGGTGGGCTGAAAGCTTTCTGTTCCTCCTCCTGAGAATAAGCCTTGATTATAAGACTCAGCCACCTCAAGCAATCAGGACAGGGGAATCCATTTTTACCCAGACCATCCAGATTGGTTTTCTCCTTCATGAGCTGGGTCACCCTAAATTATAAAGGAGGGGTATGAGGATGTAAACCTAATGCCTTAGGGCTGAAATTCATTTAGATTAGATTCTGTTTAAACTTTAAACAAAAGTTAGGTCTCTTAGTTGGGTGAAATTCTGCCCAAGATCAAGAAGCTCGTTCCTGGAGGAAACATTACATTTTATGTATAAGTGTGTGTGTATGTATAATGTAATACATGTATAAATATGCACATGATAAGTGGATAATGCACATATATATGATGTTTACATATGACTATGATGTAAATTGTGTCCCCTTTAACCTTTGGGGAAGCCCTAAAACTTTGTCCCCCTTTTGGGGGAGAATTCCTGAATCTCAGACTCTCCCAGCTTCTTGGGAGGGGCCACACCCTTCTGTCCATAAGGGAAACTCCCAAGATAAGTAATCTCTTTTCAACTGGAAATCTAGGCCTGGGTCCTTGTCACTGAGTGACAAACTCCCAGTTAAGTAATCTCATTCAATTTTGAATTGAATTGAACCCCAAGCCTCAGCTGCTAATAAAAGACAACTCTGAACCTTGACTCTTTACAGATGTCCTAACAGTACTTTGCCCACTGTTGAAGATATTTTCTTCTGTGTAACCCACCTTTGCTATATTCCTTACCCACTAAGAAGTCTGTCTTCCTAGCAAGTTATATTTGGGTAGCTCTTGTTAGATTTTCCTGACATCACGCCTCTAATCCATTTTCTACATAAGTGATAAGTCTTTTAAGATGAATTGTCTTCCCATATTTCCTCTTCTCCAGGTTAAATATGCCCAATTCCTTCATCTGATCCCCATGTTATATTATATCTCCTTTTAGGCACTTTACCCCTCTGGTTGCCACACTTTCCAGTTTGTTGATATCCTCCTGGAGGGCAGTACTGAACAGAACATTCCAGATTGATGGGGGAACCCTGAAACTGTCCTCCTTGATCTTTGGGATTGTTATACCACAGTTTTATTTAACTGTCCTGACTCAGTTTTCCTGCACTAGTTTCCCTTGTCTCAGTTTCCTTAACTGTTCTGTCTCAATCCCCTAAGTTGTAAACCCACCCTGGGCCATTAAGACTGAGGACTATTTGCTCTAAGGTTACAAATTGTTAGCAAGATAAACAAGAGAGTAGACCTCCTGACTCTTTCCTGTCCTCAAGAATTTACAATATCCCTCTAAAATATTCTAAGATACCTCACTGATATCTTTATTTCTGTGTATTCAGACATCCTGTCTCTGGGTTTTTAGGATTTAAGGCCTCCCTCATCCTGACAGAAGTTTTCCTGCTTCTCACCCCTTCCTTTGTTTAGAGAAAAGGTATTTAAGAAGTTGGGGTTCCTCCATTCACTGCTGTCCGCTGGATTCTTTGAGATGACAGTCTCCTCCAGCCCTGGGACCAACATGGATTCCTTGGTCCCAGTATATCTTTATCTCTGTCTGACTGGATAATTTGAGACGAGAGTCCTGTCCAGTCAATTATACTCTCCCATTAATAAAATATTAAAAACTCTCTAATCTCTCTCCTGCCTCAGTTTCTCCAGCATTACAAGGTGAGCCCTGAAACTGTCCCGACAGGGACCATCTAAGCCTGGGGGCAGTGACAACATTGAAGTAATCTTATTCAATTGAAACTTCAGCCTCTGATTTCCTACTTAAAGGGCAATTTTAGGGCTCATTTCTCCACAAAGGCCCAAAGCAGGACCATGGCTTGTCAAGGAACCTCTCTCTCTTTGGCACAGCTGCCTGCGAGGACCCTGTGTCCACTGAGAAGACATTCTCTTTTCAGCATTAACCCCTCTTTCTCTCTTTACCAGGATTTCTCTGCTAGACCTTTACTTCTCTGTCAGGATCTCACTGAGCTTGTCAGCCTCCTAGCAAAGGCTGACTTCTCAGTAACAATAAACTTCTTTTTGCCATCTAACTTTTTGGGTTTGTGAATTCTTTCATGTTGGACCTGCTCCGAATGGGAGTTCCCACAACTCTCTGCACTGCACCAAACTTCATCAAGATGCGATTTGTTGATAGCGTACAATGGAACCATCATAATCTTCTATCTGGAAGCTATGCACACATTGACCATTCATCTTGAGCTTGAAATCTACTAAAAACTCCATTTTTTTTTTTTTTTTTTTTTTAGTGACTGTTGTCTAATATCTTTCCTCATCTTATCCTTAGGAAATTGGATTTTTTAAATATTCATGTGCAAGATTTTATATTTATCTCTGATGAATTTCACCCCTGATTTACTCCACTGCTCCAGTCTGTCCAGATCTTTTTGGATTCTTAGATGTCCCTCTTAACTTTATGTCATTTGCAAATTTGATGAATAAGCCATTACATATACAAGTAAATAACTATGCAAATAATTGCTGTTAAGAAATAAGGGTTAAATAAATGTCGAGAAAATGCTTAGCATAATCAAGATTAAATAGACTTAATCGATTTAAGAGAACAAACTGTTCTTAAAGGATTCTAAAAAAATCTATTTACATAATGATGATTTATATTCTAATTACAACTTATTTTTATCTGTTCATTAAAACAGGTCCCTGATGGGTATCTACCTTGCCACAACTTGTTAGTTTAGTTCAAGGACTAAAACAACTCTTATTCAAAAACTTTTTTTCTATTCTTCTTCTTTCCTAATTGACAGAACCACAGAATTTGAAAGTTATAAGGACTTAGATCATCCTTATCCTTCTATTCTTGTTTTAAGAAAGTCCCTCTTTCAGCACCCCAAGAAATAGTCAACTAGCCTTCACTTTAAAGCACAGTGAGAAACCCATTCCACTTGGGGCTAACTCTAATTGTGAAGAAATTTTTTGCTTCATCAGTTTAATTCCATTTAATTCAGTAAGCATTTATTAGGTACCTACTTTAAGGTAGGATAGCTTTGAAGATTTTATCCAAAGCCTTGCTAAAAGCCAGGTAAAATTAGACATACAACACTGAGCTTGCTCCACCAAACTAGGAACAATGTCAAAATGGAAGATGAGGTTATTCTACTGTAACTCATTTTGGGAAAGTTACTTATTAAAATCAGGATGGTTTCTAGCAGGAACTATGTGAATATAACCTTCCCAGTAGACTTAATGAGGATTTTGATGACAGCAGTCCCTAAGCTTGAGAAGTAGATTTGTTCATAAACAAAATATTGGGACTGTGTGAGCATCAGTCTGACCCTTGTAATTTCTTGTATGTGCTTTCTTGTGTTTATCCTGAATTTCTTATGTTCAGCCTAAACTACTTATCTGTCTCTGGTACAGTGAATGTAGGTGGTGAATCCCTTTTGAGATCTACAATCAGGTATATGTTGATTTGTTTCCTTATGTTATGGGACTCAAACTGAAAATCTAATTCTTGGGGATAGGTCTCAGGATTACTTTCTGCATGCTAGCATGTATGCAGTGTGTGATCAGTCTAGGGAAAATGAGAGCCACATATGAATATAGTGAAGAGCAAAATAGATTTTGCCAAGAGACAAAAAGAGTTGGGGGAGAGGAGTGGGTAAGGTTGTATGTCTCCAAGAGGCCAACAAATGCTAACGTGATTTTAGATTATATAATTTATTACATGATCATGTCATTTAGATTTCATGTGAGTTGTCTACATCTAGACTACTGTAACCACTTTTGGGAGGACATATTTTAGTAGGGAAACAATAGCATGAATGAATATTCAAAGGACTGTTGGGATTCAAGGGGAACCTCAAAAAGTTTGGGGTTCCAGACTACTGTTGTGAGGTGTATCAAAAGAATTAGCAGTCTGACCCATCTCCAAGTCAAGGGGAAAACTTTATTATAATATAATGCCAATTAAAGCAGCTAAGTTCTAAAAAAAAAAGATAACAAAGAACTAGGGGCAAGAAGATAAATTTACAGGAAAAAGAGAAACCAAGTGCTTCACTTCACTGATAGACTAAATTTTATAGCTTAGAGGTAAAGTTGAGGAGTGTTCTGGTTCTGACTTTGTGCACAGGTACAATACCCCTAATTCTCTGGCCAGAGCTCAAGGGGGAGAAATCTTCCACACGTGTGTTTTTACGCCTAAAACATCACTAGGTCAAGTGGCAGATACTCAATTTTGTTCTGCACTTGCGTCAACTTTAAGTACCTCATTATTGTTGTTCATTAATCTCAGAAACTCTGTTATCCCTGACCAATAGGCTATTATCTGACAGCTAGTGATATATGTAGCCAGAGCATCCTGGTCATAATAGAGTAAACTGGAGCAAGATAACCTATGGGAAGAAATTTATAATTTCTAACTATGTCATTCCCAAGACAAGGTGGTCTTGGGGTTATTGTTACATCTTACTTGTTACTCTTATTACTAGAAGCTGCACCACACCAGAACTATTATGGAGAAGAGGGCTATGTAATTCTAGAAGAACTAAGACCAATAAATGGAAATCTAAGGGAGATAGACTTCAGCTCAGCAGAAGAAAGAATATCCAAATAATAGATCTGTTCAATAATGGATAAATTATATCATATAATGATGAGTTCCATATGACTGGAAGAGTATAAAGATTAGATGACCATTCACTGGGGAATAGTATAAATACTTGGCATTTAGAAGTCATTTAATAAATGGTTTTGATTTATTGACATTAAAGAAGGAGATTCACACATTGATTTGAAAGTAGGACCAAGCAACCTTTAGTGTTTCTTTCAGCATTATTATTCAAAGTATAATGGAGCAGCCTACAGACTCTCAGAAGTATCAGTGAGTATATGAGAATCTTAAGCTCTGTGGGAGGGAAAATACATGCAAACACTTTCGAGTTTAATTTGTATTACTAACATTTTCTCTAGCAATTTCTTAAGTCTAGGCAATCAACAAAACAATAAGTCAAGCATTATCTATAGCACTTGCCAGTTGCCAACATGTAAATTATGATACTGAAAACGTAACAATCATCTCTTGAGTCAGAACAAGCTGGCTTTAGCATAGCCTCATACTCTAAATGTATAATCCTAGGAACTGTGTAAGATAGAGCTGTCAGGGTCATGTAGCCAGACTCTCTGGATGTGAAACTGTTCAGTCTGTTAAATCAACCCTTTTGGCTAACCACCTGACTTTATTTAAAAATTTCCAGAGAAAATAGTTCCTTTATCATCCAGATAAAATATTCTTGGTTTGACTTATCAGCTGGCTAATTAACTTATATGATGTGCATGAGTTGAGACATGGGACAGTAATTAGATGAACAGTTGCAAATGAAATTCTTCCCTAATGGCTAGAGCAAGGCTAGAGAATGGAAACATAGGATGGAAACTTATCTGTCAGGAATGCTTGGGACTCAGGTCAGCCTGAAGGAAGAAAGATGGATTGATGGGCATTAAGCAGCTTAGGTAGAGCTATAGAGAGAACACTTGCACCTGGAGTCAGGAATTTGTTACCCAGTCATTTCTGATTGGGTTTTTCTTGGCAAAGACACTATAGTGGTTCATCCTTGTTTTCTCCAGTTCCTTTTACATATGAGAAAGCTGAATAAACTGCTGAAGGTCTGAGGCTGAATTTGAGCTCCTGAGTTTTTCTGATTGAAAGCCTGTCATATTTTTCCACTGCACCACCTAGCTGCTCCTGGAGGCAGGAAGACAAGCTTAAATAAATTCTACCTCAGACACTTAACCAAGTGTGTGACACTGGCAAGATGTTTAACCTCTGTTTGCCTCAGTTCTCTCATCTGTAAAGTGGTGATAATAATAGTATCCATGTGCCACTTGAAAGGATAAGATTAGGTAATATGTATAAAGTGATTTGTAAACCTTAAAGCCTTGTATAAATGCTAAGCATGATTATTAGTTAATAATTAGTTATCATCATTATTATCAAGTGGAAGGGAAAAAAGATCTCTAAGAACTGGGGATCTCAAAAAGGAAACAAAATGTCAGGTGAATTATGATTAGAGTCCACTGATTTCTTAGCTATAATATAATTGCTTCCTCTGCCGAAAAGCCTGTGGACACAAGCATAAAATTTTACTGATTTAATTATTTAAAGTAATTGATAATGCAGTGTTTTTGGACAGCAGTTCCCATGATGAGAGATTCTTGATCCCCAAGAATGATCTGTGAAGGCCTTCTCCCTTGGGGGCTTCAGGTGTTAACAATTAACTTAAATTTCTTCAAAACAATTTTATCTCCTTTCTTATAATTCTAGAGTAATTGTATGATTGTTTTCTCAATGTCCTTGACTTCCCTTTTGATGAATGCTAGTGTTTTTCTGAAAAAAGACAAGTAAACAAACCAAAACCCATTCTTGGAAACATAAACTGTGGTTCAGACAGTATGTTACGGCTTTAGTCTGAGGTCTCTGTCAAAGACTGACCAATATGCTCATCTCTCTTGGCTCGTGGGTCCTCAGTTTTTCAGTTTCCCTGAAAGTGATTCAACTGGAATGGCCCCAACATGAGAAAACAACAGCTTTGGGGCATACCAGGCTGAAAGCATTCAGCAGAAAATAGCCAGTCACAAAACAGTGGCACAAAAATGGTTTAAGGCAATAGTCTAAGCAAATGGTTTCACTCTATCTATAGAGCTTAATACTGGAGGAAAATGGTTCATTCCTTTTTTAGAGATGATAGATTTAAGAGTGAAAGGTAACTTGGAGCGTTAATTCAATTTGACAGATAAGGAAACTAAGGCTCAGAATACCTATGATTTGTCCAAGGTCACATCACAATAGCATAGCCAGGATAGAAAAATTCTTATTGACACAGGGTAAAAAAACAATACTTTTATTTTTATGTTGTCATGTTTTTTTGTTTTTTTGTTTTTTTTTACATTTCAAAGCTCTTTCATATGCATAATACTTTTTTTTTACAACTATCCTATTAAATAGGATTATTTTAAAAATGGAGCCAGTCACTGCCTAACAGCTAGCATTTATTTAGCACCCACTATGTACCAGGTACTATGGAAAGTGCTTTATAAAAATTTCATTTAATCCTCACAACAATTGTGAGATATAGGTGCTATTATTTCCATTTAACAATTAAGGAAACTGAAACAGATTAGGATGAAGTGATTTTGTCCTGAGTAATACAGATAGTCAAATGTCTGAGGACATATTTGAACTCAGGACTTCCCAATTGCAGACCCAATGTTTTACTGATATACTGTGTCATGTAGTTGAGAAACATAATTCTAAAAGACTGTGACATGGCCAAAATCACATGGTTAGTTAATGATGTGTCCAATCTAGACTTCTAGCTTTTGGACACTCAATCTTCTGTCCTTCTTTTCCTCTATAAAATAGGGGGGATGATAGAGAAAAAAGAATTGGGTATATTAAATGCATCTGCAGGACACAAGTTAAAAGGAAAGAAGGGGTAAGGAGAATAAACATAAAAAAGTATGAAAATCCCAGTTCTGTAATGAAATAGGGTCTCTTGCATAAAATGACCAGCAGAAAGCTCTGTAGAAGCCTTTGCATCTGGCATCTTGTCCCCAGACCTCTGCAGATCAAAAGGGCAGCTTCCCTAGCTCACTGCAGACTTAAGCTGTCTTTTCTGCTCTCTCTTACTGATATCACTGCAGAAAACAAAAGCTATCTGCATTATTACTCAGTTATTTGGCTCTGCTGAACAGTTCTTCAGAATGCCTACAAGAGAATTTCAATCAAAATCAGCTTATCTATTCTTTATCCACTCCCAGAAAGGAGGGCCCACTGCCAGGGCTTCGGCAGCTGAGGGGACAAGCCCACAAAAGGGAAAAAGCCAATCTTTGCATTTATTCTTTTATTTCTACAAATACAGAGCTAGATATGTAGTCAAATAGTGCTCTCATAGGATGAGAAAATAACAGGATAATCCGGAAGGAGGGAATACAGTTTTCTCAATCCACTTTTGATTGCCTTCCTCTCCTGCTAGTTAGTTCAAGAGGAGGTTAAGGGGACTAGTCTTGATGATCAGGAGTTTTGTGCTAAATGATTGTCAAAGAGGAGAGATAACAAAACCAGGATGAACAAGGGCAACCAGATGTGTTTCCTCATATAATCCACCTCAAAAATTATTTCCTAGAAGACCCCCAAGTCCTTTTAGGACTCAATTTGAACTTTGACAGTTTTAGGAAAGTAACATCTCTTCAGAAGAAACAGTCTGGGAGAACCCCAATGTCTCAGGTTCTCATTAAGAGAATTGGGAAAAAGAAACCTGTCTTCAGCCTAGGGTGTGAATTTTTCTACATCAGAAACTTGAAAAATTTAGGGAACTCATAAGGTTAAATCACACAACCTAAGAGTTAGAACAATTCAGAAATCAACTTCCTTAGCTGGTAACCCAAATAAAAATATCCTTGATAACATCATACTAAGGTCTGATCCCATGATTTGCATATACTTTAAAAATGCTTATAAATATAATAATTACCAAATGGTATGGATTAAGTTTCCATTTCACACTGAGGGACAGGCACTGGATTTGTCAGCTCATTGATACAGGGAACTCCCATGTAGGTTGGTTCTTTCTCTACCACTTATCATCCTTGAGAATGGTCTGACAGATTAAGCAGCTGGCCCAGAGTCTCAAGGCCTGTATGTATCAGAGGCAAGACTTCAATCTTGGCCTTCTAAATTTGATATTGATTCTCTATCCATTTCCTTCTACCAAAATCACGATAATTGTGCTTTCACTTACATATACCTGCAACTATACATTCCCCAATTTTGGTAAACAGAACATAATTCACTAGGGACCATTAAACCAGTAAAGAATTTAGACACACAACCTTAGTGGCCAGAAACTGGAAAGTGAATGGATGCCCATCAATTGGAGAATGGCTGAATAAATTATAGTATGTGAGTGTTATGGAATATTATTGTTCTGTAAGAAATGACCAGCAGGATGATTTCAGAAAGGCCTGGAGAGACTTATACAAACTGATGCTGAATGAAATGAGCAGGACCAGGAGATCATTATTTACTTCAACAACAATACTAAACGATGATCAATTCTGATGGACCTGGCCATCCTCAGCAATGAGATGAACCAAATCAGTTCCACTAAAGCAGCAATGAATTGAACCAACTACACCCAGCAAAAGAACTCTGGGAGATGACTACAAACCATTACATAGAATTCCCAATCCCTCTAATTTTGTACGCCTGCATTTTTTATTTCCTTCACAGGCTAATTGTACACTATTTAAAGTCCGACTCTTTTTGTACAGCAAAATAACTGTATGGATATGTATACATATGTTGTATTTGACTTATACTTTAACATATTTAACATATATTGGTCAACCTGCCATCTGGGGGAGAGGGTGGGAGGAAGGAGGGGGAAAATTGGGACAAAAGGTTTTGCAATTGTCCATGCTGTAAAATTACTCATGCATATATCTTGTAAATTAAAAGCTATATAATAAAAAAAATTAAAAAAAAAGAATTTAGCCACAAACCTTTTCTTCGTTGGACTGAGCATTGAACCAATAAACAGACATTATGCCTCACCCCAAGGAGCATACAACCAAGGAGAATGCTGGATTGTGAGAAGCAAAAGAAAGGATGGCATAAAGAGGGCAGAACTTCTGGATTAGGAAGGATATGATTTATGCATTGTGGGGAGGGGGAGAGAATATAATCATTGCCAATCCCTAAAAATGCTACTGACATCTCATTGACAACAGAAATGATTCCCATATGTGGTGTAAAGCCAGAATGAAAATGAGTCTGAGCCTAAGAACTGTGGAAATAAACTGAAGCTTGCCAGAGTTTGGAGTTCTGAACTCTTGTTGGTTTGGAGGAGCTCAGTGAAAGACCCACATCATTATAGGCTGGGAGCAGCAAGAAGACAGCAGCTTGTATGGCTTTAAGTAAGTTTTCCAAACGAGGAAGTAAGCCATGTTTTAAGTACATCTGGCAGCACTGCAAACTCCTCTGGTCTGCCAAGAACAGAAGTTGACATCAGTATTAGTGATTACTATGATTATCTGCAATAATATACTATGATTTCTTATATTTGGGGCAGAATGGAAGCAAAGAGAAAGAAGTGGAAAACAGAAGTCATAGGTTTGCAATGGTCAAGGGACCATAATAGACTAAAGCAATTCCACTGTTGCTAAAAACAATCTCTATCCCTTGTTCATAGTAAGCTTGTCTGACAGTTTCCCAGTTTCTAACCAAATAGCTTGAATAAAGCCAGACTCCTGGGCTATTTGTATGTAGCAGGTGCATTCTGGGTACCCTTCCCAACCTCCAAGAGAGCTGTCACCATTCTTGGTGGCCACTTAGAAGCTCAGATAAGGGAGGGAGTATATAGGCTTCTGGCTATCTAAGACACATTACTAAATTGAGAACCCTTACTGGCCCAGAGCCAGATATCTGAGGAACAGACCAACCCCTCAGCTGAGCCTCTTCCTCCTGACTTTAAAACATGGCGTTGAGTTTCTGAGATGTTCAAAGAGGTGGGGTGCTCTTCTCCCAGCTGGGTGGTGAGCCATGAAAATAATCTAATAGAAGATAGCTACATGGAAAAATAGATAGGGAGCTCTGGTCTATCATTAGGAACACCCCAGTTCAAATCCAGCTTGAAATATTTGTTAGCTATGTGACCCTGGAAAGTGACTTAACCTTTGTCTGCCTCAGTTTCTTCATCTGTAAAAAGAGAATAAAAAGAGCACTGATCTCCCAGTGAGGAATAAAACGAGAATATTTGTGAAGTAGTTTACAAACCTTAAAGTATCATGTATTGTTCCTGCAAATTAGAGAGTAAGATTATCATCTCATTTTAAAATTGAGTAAAGTTCAAAGTCATATGTTTGATGTCAGTGTGTAGTGGGATGGGGATGCGGGGCACTCATCTTCTAGGTATTTGTATGGCCTTAAATTTGTATGGATCTAAATTTCCTGACATTAACAGGGAAGGAAGGGATTTTCTAAAGGATCTCCAAGGTTCCTTCCAGATCAAAAATTCAGATAGTGAGAAAAGGAAGAACATTGTCTTAACTAGTTCAAGAATGTCAGATGCATCCTGGTATGACTCTACATAAAGTGCCATTTTTAAAAGCACTAAAAACTCTGCTAAGAAAGTAAGAGAAGTTCGATGTATTTAAAAAAAAAACACTTTTGGGAATATATTTAACTATGACTTGAGGGTTTTTTTCCCCTTTGCTTCATATGTTATATCAGTTGCAGCCTTCCCCTCACCACACTTGAACTGCTTTCTGAAAGCTGATTATCCTTTGAGTCCCACAATCTTTTCTCCCATTTTCTTTAGGCACAAGTTTGCAAAAGATTTGAAAAGGAGAAAATAGAGAAACAAATAACTGGATGTAGTCATTGACTTAATCAGTCAAGGCAAATAGTTCTGCAGGGAAAAAAAGCTGAGCAGCAACAAATAAATAAAAGCTCTCAGGGCAATGAGAAGAACCAATTTCTATCAACTAATGCTGCAGTCAACAGCACAAGGAGAACATGTCCTTCTAATGATTTTTAGAAACAAATTCCCTGGTCATGCTTTATTACTATAATGACCATGGAATACTTAACAGAGAAAGAGGCATTATATTTATTCTCTCAGTATGCTATCAGTTATAATCCATGCTACTTAAGGGGAGATTAAGGATGATTTTAATTTTTAAGCAATTTAAAACACTTGGATATAAGGCTGATGTCCAAATTGCAGAGAATCATAATCCTGCACCCTGCCAAGTAGCTGATAGGAAAGTCTATGCTGATTGGTTAATATTATTAGCAACATTCTAATGCTTGCATATATTTCACTGGTATCTTCAAAAGATCTGCAGGTACCAAGTATCAGGAATAATATTTCAGATGTGACTATAATAGTAAATATATGAGTACTTATGAAAATGACTTGCCCAAAATTATATAACACATAAGGCTGGATTTGAACTCAGATTTTCCTGATTCTAGGTCTAGTGCTCTATTCCTTGTGTTACCTTGTTGCTTTACTCACTATCACTGAAATGTACCAGCATCATGGGTATTTATAAAAATACAGTTATGTGATAATGCTTATTTTGAAAATGCACATTTGTGTTTTGTGACTAATATGGGAAACAGTTTGAATGAATTTTGAGTTTGATCATATCCAATTTCCTCCTAAGAGAAACTTCAAGAATGCAGAAAACTGTACTACTTCACAATTTGTCACAAGCTGCAACCCTTCAGATGCCCACTTTCACAAACAAATCACAGGTCCCTTTCAAAGTATAGAGCGTCATGTTTGTTGTTTTAGCTTCTGATTCAGCAAGAGCTGTATTATAAAGAATGGTTGGATTGTACATAGTAATAACAATATTGTTTGATGAAGAACCATGAATAATTTAGCTATTTTCAACAAAACAATGATCCAAGATGATCCCAAAGGACTAATGATGAAGCATACTATGCCCCTCCAGAGAAAGAGCTGATAATAATTGAATACAAATTGAAGCATGCTATTTTCATTTTCATTTTTTTCCTTTTATTCAAGTCTTTTTATACAAAATAATATGAAAATGTTTTACATAATTGTCCATATATAACCTATATTTGATTGCTCATTTCTCAAGGATGGAAGGGAGGGGAAAGCAAGGGACAGAATTTGGAATTCCAAACTTTAAATAAAAATGTTTTTTTTTAAATTGAAAAAATAAAAATGTAAAAGCTAAAAGTAAACTAAATGTAAAAAGGAAGAGTTGATCTTCACCGTACCCACCATGATTATTGTTCCGGAAGTTTGGGGTTTTGTCCTGCCTAACTTTTTTTTTTTTTTTTACTATTTATTTATTTTAATATTATTTCCCCAAATATATGCAAACATAATTTTCAGCATTCACCTTTGCAAAACATTCTGTTCCAATTTTTTTCTTCTTTTTCTCTTCCTCCCTCCCTGAGACAAGTAACCTGATATAAGTTAAAAACATGTGCAATTCTTCTAAACATATTTCCATATTCGTCATGCTGTGCAAAAAAGAAATCAGATCAAAAGGAAAAAAAAAACACAAAGGAAAACAACAACAAAGGTTAGAATACTATACTTTTATCCATATTCAGTCTCCTTAGTTCTCTCTCTGGATGTGGATAGCATTTTCCATCACGAGTCTTTTGGATTTGCCTTGAATCACCTCATTGAAAAGAGTCTATCACAGGTGATCATCATATAATTTTGTTGTTATTGGATACATTGTTCTCTTGATTCTGCTCACTTCACTTAATATTAGTTCAGGTAAGTCTTTCCAGGCTTTTCTGAAATCAGTCTGCTTATCATTTCTTATAGAATAATGATAGTCCATTACTTTCATATATCATTCCTCAACTGATGGGCATCCATTCAGTTTTCAGTTCCTTGCCACTATAAAAAGAGCTGCCACAATCATTTTTGTACATGTGGGTCTTTTCCCCTCATTTATGATCTCTTTGGGATACAGATGCCGTAGACATTGTTGCATTGATCAAAGGATATACATAGCTTTATAGCCCTATGGGCATAATTCCTAAATTGTTTTCCAGAATGCTTGAATTATTTCACAACTCCATCAATGCATTAGTGTTCTACTTTTCCCACATCTCCTCCTACATTCATTATTCTCTTTTCCTGTTATCTTAGCCAATCTGAGAGGTATGAAGTGGTGCCACAAATTGTCTTCATTTGCATTTCTCTAATCAATAACAATTCCTTTGAGGAACTGCTTGTTGTATTATAAATTTGAGTCAGTTCTCTCTATATTTTTGAAATGAGGCCTTTATAAGAAATACAAGCTGTCATTTTTTTTAAAATCAGCTTTCTACTTCCCTTATAATCTTGGCTGCATTGGTTTTGTTTGTGCAAAACCTTTTAAATTTAATGCAATCAAAATTATTATTCATTTTTTTATGCCCAACTTTTGAGAAATTTTGCCAGCCAGGGCCCAAGGGAACTCAGATCAAATAGCAATGCAGTTATTTATTATAGTATTTATGCATTTCCTGTTTTAGGACTTGCACCTTTGCTACAAGGGCTTGCTGAAGCCTTTTCAGGGCTGCTCATCTGTCTTTGGTATTCACCTGATTCATTCAGCTCTCACTTATGACTCTGGTCCATATCCTGGTAAACTGTTTCAGCAGGTGGGTTAAACCAGTTGAAGGCAACTGATAGACCTCATTCCTGTTAGTAAGTTAGGAGAATATCCACTCCAAGTACAAGAAAACTTTCCCCAATGGAAGAGGATGAGAACAATTTATTCCAGCACTGTGGAGCATTTAGATTGTGGTCAAACATCAAAGATCCCAAAGTCACTTCCTGTATATCTCAACTCTTTCTATTTTAAAGAAACTAACCAGTTTACTTCACATTTGCTTCAAACGAACCAGCTTCAGGAAATCAGGCTAGGATGAGAAGACATAGCTCAAAGAATTGTCCCTAAAGGGTAATATAGATGGTATTGCATCAGTTCTACAAAGTTCCTAATTTTTTTTTTACCCAATTGCTATTTAATTTGAAAGAATTTATTAACACTACTATGAAGTCATTCTTTCAAGACAGAAATAACATATTTTAGAGTATTTTCTGTAATTTTTACATTGCATAGAACAATTCTGGGAATGTACCATCTACTGTCTGTGTCACCCTGGACAAGGTATTATCCTTGCACTTAACTTAGCTGTACTCTAAGCAATTTTATAAGACTATACAACTGCAAAGTGCTATTAATCTGTATTTGTAGGGCAAATTTTCTCATTTGTAATTTATACTAGCAAAATCACAGATATGTAATACCCTTTCCAGTGCTATTTCCTAACCTTTTTACTTTGGTATAGGGAGGCTCACTACTTCTAACTCAGGATTCTAGGGGTAGCCTTGAAGAGTTAGGATTTTTTTCCTTAAAATTATTTATCATGACCCCCCACCAATATGTATGTATCAACTGGTCACACAGAGTTAATTACTTTTTAGAAAATGATATTTACTAAAGTAGTATAATAGGGACAGTTGGCACAAAAATATCATTCACTTCCCCCAGAAAGCATAGGAAAACCAAGAGGAAAATGAGCTCAAGCTTATAAATCATATGTAGCAAAGAGGGAATTTAGCTCTGCAAGGGATTAATGTCCTTTTTTTTTTTTTTTTTCATCCAATGGCTCAAAGGAATTCATGCCTTTCCAACTTGATTAAGTTAGTGTTCCAAGCCCCCCTTAGTCTTTTGATTGATGCAAGTATCAGGACAGAGAGCTTCTTGTTAATTGCCTAAATTGTAGTTGGGGGTACATGAAACATACTTCTATTATCAGTATAATTTTAAAATCCTCATGTCTTTGTGTATTTAGTGCATGATCTAGTCAATGACTTTTTTCTCCTGTAAAAAGTAACTCTTAAACTTCAGTAGTGACCTCTCCATCAGTGGAGTTCTTTAAGTAGAAGTTAAGAATAATCATATAATACAGAGGAGATTCCTTCTCAGGATAGCTTCTGAATTCAGTAGATCATTGGAAAGATAGCTTATCTGACTTGGGAAGAGATCTCTTTGAATTTACCTTTAAGTCTTAAGACTAAAAACAACCAAGCAAAAAATCTTAAAACTACTTTGCATGAAGTCTCCCTTTTGTGTCTTTTCCTCTCTTAAGGAAGCCTAGAAAACAGTTTTTGTCAGACTTTTTTTTTTTTTTTTTTTTGCTTTTGTCAGCAGACAGAACAGCAAAGTTTCTGCTGTTTGATTCTTTCTGTTTACTATTAGCTGAAGAAAACTTGGAAAGAGAATACAAAGGTAGCAATAATGCTAGCTATAACTGCTTTCCTACAATTTTGATGGACCTTATTTAGCCATGTCAATTTAAAAGTAACTTGTGACCAATCAGGTTCTACTTGCTAATGAATATTTAATCAGCATTCAAAGGATTTATTTAATTAAAGTTTTACTATCTGGCTGTCAAAAGAATTTTGCATTTTCACTCGGCTCTGTAACTCCCAAGAAGCTTTAACATATTTTAAAATCTGATTTCTTTAAGATAGCATGTTCTTTTTACTTTTTAAATATATTTTATATATAAAAGAACAGTTTTATCTCATATGTTATATGAGTTACCTCATATGGGGGTTTAAAAATACTATGTCTTTCAAACAATATGACTTTTCAGTTGACTGTTTAGCCAGCAGCCAATCAAAATCAAGTTGCTTCTTGGGACTAACCTAGTCATTTTAATCCATGTATTTTATAGCCCCTTTCTGAATATTCCTCCATTTCCTCAAGTGGCAGGTTTTGATAGTGATAATATTCCCATTGACAGCCAAAAAAGCAGACTAATACCTACTAGTTATAAGGAAATATGAAATAGTGAGATAGCCTACCTCCAATTAGAAAAATGACAGAATTGCTGGCCTCTGACCTACTTCTGGATACCACTGATACTCTACTCTCATTCAGTAAGGAAAACAAGAAAGGCACAGAAGCATCAATCAAAAGTTTATTAGTGTCTCCCTTGTTGACTTTGACCTTCTGAGACTTGTCTGCCTGCAAATATTTCTCACAGCATCTGTCTTAATTGATCTTCTTGACTTTGGACCCTCTCTATTTTCTTGGACCCATGGTGTGTGCTACTTGATCTTCCATTACTGATTCCATTTAGTCGTTCCTGACCTATTTCTGCCAAATCCTTTTAGGATAAGACTAAGAGCTCTATTCATATAGAAAATATGAACAGAAGGCTTCCAATTGAATAAAGGCAAAACCACAAATAAAAATGCTCAAAAATACATGAGAAAACAATGCAAAGATGGCATTTAATACCTTTTTGCATTAGTTTGAGGAAGATTTCATTATATATGGCCTGTGAAGTAGGCTTTTAGGGGAACAATAGGAATAATGTAAATTAGAGAGATAGGTCATTCAATAAATAACTCAACAGTTTTATAGCTTGTGATAAATATAAATCTTAGAAACAACAGAGAGTGAAACAAACGGGGGGGGGGGGGGGGAGGGAAAGGGGAGGGGGACAGACAAGAGGTATTTTGACCAAGTTTTTGTTCCAGATTAGAAAATACTAGGTAGGAAACAGGTATTCAGAAATCCCTATTGTAACCAGCAGAGGTTTTCTGTCACTTTCATAAATCACTACATCCTGGTAAAGGGAAGTAAACATAATAAGGTTCATTTGAGTGACCTCAATGAATCATCAGGAAGAGTTGCCAGAACTGGAGCTAGAATGGAAGCAAAGCTCAAAGTCCCCATTGTTGTCTACTCTATTGATACTCTTACTATATCCATGGCATTCAGTTCCATTCACACACTTAGATAAATCTATGATTTTTTAATAGAATTCCACATAACAGTTTGAAATGGACAATTCTACCAAAAGTCGGATGGATAATGAGGGTAGAGGGTTTGGAAATATAACTCCTTTAAAAGAACAATATAAAAATGCATATATAAATACAGGATTTAATCCTCATGGTACAGCTTAGATAGTTATGATTCCACTATGCATCAGAGATGGATCAAATTAGAGTATATATATCTGTTTTCTCTTTGATTGCAGTACTTGCCTTTCAATATTAGAATGTCATAAGTACCACTTTATAGATCAAGTGAAAATACTACTCAATCATTTAATGACAAAGTACTGCTTATGACAAATTCAAAGTTTAAAGTTTCAGCTAAAAAATATCCTTCTGATCATTATACATGGCAACAAGAAGATTATACAATGATCAGTTCTGATGGACATGACTCTCTTCAACAATGAAATGATTCAAATCAGTTCCAATTGTTCAGTGACAAAGAGAGCCATATACATCCAGAGAGAGGACTATGGTAACTGAGTGTAATTCACAACATAGCATTTTCATTCTTTTTGTTGTTTGCTTGCATTTTATTTTGCTTCTCTGTTTTTCTTGTGTGGAACAATAATTGTATAAATATGTATAGATATATTGTATTTAACATATATTTCTACCATGTTTAACATATATTGGACTACTTGCCCTCTAGGGGAGGGTGTAGGGAAAGAGGGGAAATTTTGAACACAGGGTTTTGCAAGGATTAATATTGAAGAATTGTCCATGCATATGTTTTGAAAAATAAAAAGCTTTAATTAAAAAAAAAAGGAAAAATCCTTTTGAGTATATTTAGAATAAATGGACTAAAGATGAGGGGGAAAATTGTTGATTTCAGAAAGTCAATCTAAAAAGTTGTCTCTTAATTCATTATAGACTAGGTGATTTATATACAAATCTTAGAAAATAAAATTTATGTGGAGGTGGAAGGGAAAAGAAGATGGCATGATCATGGCTATTTAATATTTACAACACATAGGATATTCAAACCACTTTTTTTCTCAATACTATTTTGTTTTTCCAAATACACATAAAAATATTTTCAACATTCATTACTATTTTTAAAAAGTTATAACTTAACACACACCATATACAATTTGTAATTTTAGTTATCTTGAGTACATATCCAGTGATAAAAATATTAAGAAATATAATGAAATGTTTTGGCTTTGAATATACTTGAATTGTAGCTGATATACTAGAAGGTAAACACTATACACACACAGACACACATACACACACACACACACACACACACACACGAAATCATTCCACTAAGCAGTGTAGATTCTAAGGGGAAAATATATGCAATAGCTCATTCAAATATATAATTTCCATTTGGAGGTGGGTACAGACATGTCTTATGATGCTAATCTTAACTATATTTTTAAAAACTTGATGTGTTATGCGTTTTTTTGAAGTAAGGATGCAGTTAGGTAGCTCAGTGGAAAACTAGAGTTCAAATCAGTCCTTAGATAATTTACTGCGTGACCATGAAAAGTCACTTAACCCTAACTGCCTCCAAACCCCCCCCTCAAACCTATACACAGATACATTCTAGAACTGGGGTTATGCTTTAATTTCTATCATAATTATTGCCCTTTTTTCCTTGTTAAAAGGAACCTCTCAGTGGGCCAGAGTAAAATTCTGAGGAAAATTCATTTGAGTATTTCAGAGATGTGAGAAATATTAATACCCTCAACTTGTATAATGATGGTGATGATGATAATAGCACCTTGTATTTCAGTAGCCCTTTTTGACTTTTCAAAATACTTTAAAATATATTGTTTCATTTGATCTTCCCAAGAACCCTGTGAGACGGGACAGTTTTATTATTCCTATTTTATAGATGAGAAAACTGAGGATCAGAAAGGTTGAACTATTTGCCTTTGGTTTTTATTAGCTAGTTAAGTATGGGAGCTGGGACTGAAGGCTCAGCCTTCTGGTATACATTTATACATTAGTTTACCTATAGTCAAAGTGTGATATAAAGAAGCATTGGCTATGTACTCAGAGGACCTCAATTCTGTAGTGGTTCTATCTAGTGGGGAGATCTTGGAAAAGTAATTATCTTCTGGACTTTAGTTTCTCTATAGTTGTTGACAATCTTACAGCTTTATTGTGAGATTCCAATGAGATAATATATGAAAAAGGTTGCTCCCAACTATAAGCACTGAATAATATGCATTACTCTCTGTCTTAAAAAAAAAAAAAAAACTTAAGAAACTGTAAAAAAAACTCAAACAATGCAAATCTTTGCATCCCTTCTTTTCCAACTTCCAATACCTCCTACAGAATCGATAAACAGTATTAATTAATGATAGTGTCATTCATAAGGTTGTGGACAGGACTGACAAAGGGAGCTTCCATGGCCTCTACCATTGCAAGCCAATGTTTTATACTTATAGATGGTTGCAAAAAGTGTTGAAAAGTGAATTGCTTTAACGTCACAAAGAGTTGGGATCTCCTGGCTCCAAGGCCAGCATTTATTGGATGTCTTACATTGCCTTTCTAATATTCTAATATAATTCATAATCACTATGATGGTGTGTTCATTGCAGATACTTGGAAATCTGCTTCCATTTTGTTAACATGGAACATAATTTTCTGTATGACTACTAAGCTAAGAATTTAGCCATAATCCTTACTGAAAAATAAACATACAATTGTCTGTACATGTTGCTGCTCAGTTTTCAGTCATGTCTGACTCTTTGTGGCTCCATTTGGATTTTCTTGGCAAAGATTTTGGAATGATTTGCCATTTTTTTCCCCAGCTCATTTTATAAATGAGAAAATGGAGACAAACAGGTTTATGTGACTTACCTAGAGTCAAACAAGCTACTAAGTGTCTGAGGCCAGATTTGAACTTAAGAAGATGAATCTTCCTGATTTTAAGCTTGCTATTTTATATGCTATACCACCAAGCTTCCCTATGTAGATGCTGGCTACTGTTATTACTATTCTTACTATTCTTATCTCATACTCTAACTCTTCTGAGACAAATTCAGTTAAGATTAGAGCTTAGGACAAAGAGATTTTAATCTGTTGGAGGAGTGAAGTATGTAGTAGACAGAATTGTACTTCAAGTTAAAAGGACTTAGGTTAAAATATTATCTTTGATACTTATTAGCTATGTGATTAATGAAATTTCATGTAAATTCTTGGCTTTGTTCCTCATCAATAAAATGAAGGGATTACATTACATGGCTTTTCCAGCTCCAAATCTATATATAATCTTATGATCCAAGTGACTATGAGTGATAGAGTTCAGTTAATCAATTAATATTTAGACTGTCTACTTATCAATAAGAAACAAATAATAATTTTAACAAGAGGATCTGTTAACATAAGGCACTGTACTGGGGTATTCATGGAACTACAAGATAGCTCGATATACAAAAAGAGCCTTGGCTCAAGATGCAACAAATCTTGGTCTTAAGTCCTAACTGCTACAATTAGCTGTTACCATCCCCATCAAGCCATCCCTCTTCCCCTCTCTTAGTTTTATTATCTATAGGTCTTAAGTCCTAACTGCCACAATTAGCTGTTACCATCCCCGTCAAGCCATCTCTCTTCCCCTCTCTTAGTTTTATTATCTATAAGATGAAGATGGAAAGAACTAGACAATCTCAGAGGTCCTACTCTCTGAATTTAAGCTTCCATCATGATTCCTTCCCTCTCCTTACCATATCCTATAAACAATAAATAATTCCTAACTGCAAGACCTCAAATGGGTTTTATCTTCTACCAGTGTGTCCAGCACCAATTAGGAGACCTCAAATGGGTTTTATCTTCTACCAGTGTGTCCAGCACCAATTAGGAGTCCAAAGAAAATTAATAAAATAACTGCCCTAAAAGAATGTATAATCTAATTAGGAATATTATGGAGTATGTGGGAATTGAATTGGGCACTGAAGAATATGGAGTAAAGGGAAAAGGGAAGATGTAGTTGTTTGGTGGTGTGAGGGTTTAAAGTAGGTAAGACCAAATGATACACTTTTACTGATCGTGTTCTGCCTTGAACACGCTAGAACAGAACACCCACTACTGTCTTTTTTCAGAGTTGGGCCCAATTATGAGCCTCCAAGGGCATGAATTCAGTTAGCATGGAGCAGCTGGAGGGGAGGAAAAGTAAGGAATAAGATACCAGGCAGTTCAAGCCTGGAATGAAAATACATATTTTAAACAAAAACAACAGAGATGACAAATCCTATTGCGTGTGGTGGAATATGTCTTGGCAGTCTTGTCTATTAACTCATTTATAAGGTTTTCTTTTAGTCTTTAAAAATTATTATTAAAGAAATAAAACAAAACTCTTCAACTTGTACCTCCTGAGCCTACAAATTAAGCTTACAAATATGGAGAACCTACTTCACATTCAGTCTTCAGGGAATTATTGAAAATTTACTCAGCTAATATTTTCAGAGAAAGTCAATTTATTTCAACCAAGTGGAGATTTAAAAACATCAGGGAGCCATCTGGTGGCTTGATTGCCTTCTAATTAAAATCCCTCTCTTGAGTACAAAATTTCCTTTCTGTGTATTCTATTGCTGAAACTAATGGTTCAGTACAGTGTGTAACTAAGAAAGAATGGAATATTCTTATGGTGTAGGAAAAATAAAATAATGACATTTAGAATCGATCCAATAAAAGTTGAATTAGTCTGCATTCTGGGAAGGCTTTAATATATGTGTACATGTCATTTTTGTTTCCTCTATCAGCATTAAAGAAAAAAATGAGTTGAATTATGCTAGTGAATGATGGCAGTTTATGGAAAACATGTTTACCTTGCAATCATGTTTAGAACTCTTTCCTCCTCTCTTCCCCACTCCATTTCACAGAAAGCAAATTACTTTTACCAAGTAAAAAAGCAGCCAGAATCACAAATTCACAGAATCTCAGAAATTGAAGAGACCTTAGATGCCCTCTATGCTAAAACATACCTGAACAAAAATTCCCTTGCCATCATGCCTGCCTGCTGAAGAACCCAAGTAAGGGAAATTCTCCACTTGAAGGTAGTCCATTTAATTTTTTTAATGGATCTAATTGTGAGGCCATCTTTCATTATTTCAAAACTACCTCCTACATCAAATTAGTCTATAATGACAGGCATTGTGCTAGGCCCAAGGGATACAAGTACAAAGAATGAAATTCCTACTTGCAAAGAATTTACATTCTGAAAGGGAATAACAAGTATATATAAAACAAATATAAAATAAATAAATAAAATATATATAAAAATAGTTAAATACAATCTTATAACTCCTATTCATTTTTCCTTTTCCTAGATAAACTTAATTAAGCCCTTTTATACTTAGAAACCCTTCAGATATTTGAAGGTAGCTCTCACACATTCAAGATTTGTCTTTACAAGAGCCTTGCATTCAATTTTCTGTGCTTTCCATGTAGCCATTCTTTTCAGCCAACTCGTTATTTTTCTTCTTCAAAGCCTACCTTCCTTAAAGAGTAGCTCAGGTCCCATATCCTCCAGAAATCTTTTTTCAGTTTTTTTTTTAATTGAAATGGTCTAGAGATACTATCATCATCCTGGTTGATCTTTTGAGGAACAGATCTGATAAAACATGGCAGTCCAAAATGGACAAGATGCCAAATGGGGACAATGAAACTATGTCCTCCCTAGTTCTGCATAATACACATCTTTTCATTTAGACTTTTTTCACATTAGAGCTTTAAGCTATCATATTATATTTTTGATTCATATTGCTGTGACAGTCACTAAAACTGTCACATCTTTTTCAGATGAACTACTGTTTAAATATGTTCTACTCACCTTGGAGATGCAAACTTTTTTTAACCTAAGAGAAAGGATTGACATTTATATTTATCCTTATAAATTTCATCTTTCCCTATAAATTTCATCCTATTAAATTTGTCTCAACAGCTTAGCCTGTCAAACTCTTTTTAGATCTTTACTCTTTCTTTCTCCTCACTACATTGTCATCGTAACAGAAGAAACTGAAGGAGGCATACAAGTAGAAACAAAGTCTAAATCACCAGCCAATAAATAGTTTACAATTCTGGGATATAATCAAATTAGAGACTTTCCAGGGTATTGTAATCACTCAATGTGTTTGAGGGTACACAATAAAATAGTTCCACTCAGTCAAGTCAATTTCATACTGTATCTTTTGAATATGGCTAATTAAAAAGTCTTTATTGATTAATACACATGGTCTTTCTTTGAGGTTCTTATGCAGAGATCATTAATGATTTTGGCAAAGGATGGGAATTTCTTTACTGTTGAAATGCCTTTTTTTGCTCTAACCTACTCTTTGAAGGAGGAAATAGATGTTATCCTCTTGTTTGGAAAAACTGGGGACAGTCACTGTTTTTAGAAATTGTACCTGTTTTAAAAATTGTATTGAACTCTTTGACTAAGAGATCTTCCTTCTAAGGATCCCCTAATGCTGCCTTCTTATCAGCTTTTCCCACCAGTCCAACTGCCTCCCTAGAGATAATGGTCTTTTATGAGGAAATCCCAGTTCCCAGGGTGAAAACTTAATTATATAGGTACCACTGGCAAACCTTCAGTACAAGGGGTTAAGAGTCAGCATTTCCATTCTCAACTTTTGCTAACTTTGCTACATAAATGAACCAGAAACTTGGCACAGACATGGAAACTTAGCAGGTAATTTTTCATGTGACTTCCAAAACCACCCTCTATTTAAGCTGTAAAAATTCTAAAAATAGATCCCAGTGCTTTTTAAAGATATTTGATTCTTTAAAATATAATTCAAGTCAAGTGCACTATTTAGAAACCATAAGTACTGTAGTATATGAATGATAAGACAATGATGACGTAAAAGTACTGTGCTTTGAACTTGATTTTATATAAATGTAGTTTATTATTCAACTTACAAAAATAAAAAGTACAACAAAAAATGTCATTTCACAATCCTAGGCCTTATGAATTCTTGTAAATCTTACTACTTGTCATGGAATCTTAGGCCCAGAAGAACTTAGGCTCATACAGCATATTCTCTAGGGTGACTCCTATCATTTTTTCCTTCAATCACTACTACCTTTTATTCCAGACTAAAATAGTCTAAGGGAATATTGGGGAGAGGAATTAAAGGGAGACTATCTATCACATAGCTTATATAAAGGAATAAAGATGGGACTCAGAATGTCAAGTCTGGGAAATAGGCAATAGTTCAGCTACAATGATTTATTAAGAAAAATATTGTGAAATGAAAATTTAGAGAGATTTTGGAGCTTTTAGAAGATCTGAAGTTTGTAGAAGATCTCAAATACAGGATTGGGGAAATTGTATTTTATCCCAGACCAAATTTCTTCTTTGATCTGTGAACCTAAATAGAAAACTTGAATATTTTTGCTAACCTTTGGTTTCCTTTGTAATTTTCTGTATTTAATTTAATTTATTTTAAAACCTTCCTCATGTGCTTCACCACACTGCCCAAAGGGATTTATAACACAAAAAAGGTTAGGAACCTTTATCCTAGAGGTATTAGTAAGTTTCTGAAGATTTTAGAGTAAAGTGATAACATGATCAGACTGAACTTTAGGAAGATGGTCTTAGCACTTATTTAGAGGATGGATCAGAGAAAGGAGGACTAAGGGAGAGGAAAAAAGAAGTGAGATTAAATTAGTGTCTATATTATTGAATTAATATTTAAAAGAGATGATCTATTCAATTCAATAAGCATTTACCAAGCATCTATTAGACATAAATGTAATGGACTATATATAGCATAACAAAGAGCCATTTCTGAACAGTGTTGTAGATGGAGTCTTGGGAGCAGAATTATTTGTATCCATGCCTTGCCAAGAGGTAGTCAATGAACTTCTGTTGAAGTGATGGCTGGTATAATATACCTTCTTCCTCTGACTCAGTATCTGATCCTTCTTTCTATAATAATAGCATGGTTTGTTTTATGTATGTGCCCAGTGAGCTAAGAATGAAACCCCTTTTTATCCCCAACCTAGAGATCATTACATACAAAGGACATTGAATTTCAAGTGGAATAAATACATAGGAGGTTACAATTTAAAATGGAGGTCTGGGGGTTCCACCGCCATTTTAGGCTGACCAGTTACCACTATAACACTGAAGTGGGACAAGTAACTGCCACTTCCAAATATTTTTTCCTTCTTAAATGAAACAAGAATAGGGAAAGGCAACAACATAGGCTTGTTCTTGTCTATTCTGATCTTTGACCCAAACTTTGCAAAGTTCTCTCAATTAGGGGTGATTATTGTTGCCCAAATCATTTTCATTCATGTGTGACTATAATCCCATGTGTTTTCTTGTCAAAGATAATGAAGAAGTTAGCCATTTCCTTCTCCAGTTCATTTTACAGAAAAGAAAACTGAGGGAATCAGGGTTATGTGACATGCTCAAGGTCACACATCCAGTGTTTGAGCCAGATTTGAGCTTAGGAAGATGCACCTTTCAGCTTCAGGCCTCGCACTCTCTCCACCTGGTTGTCCGATTGGACAAACCTACTATCTACTCGAGAAATAGGAATTCTGAGGCTCAAAGAACTCAATGGAACTCAAATAGCTTTGTATCCTTTCTCTAATAATTCTATTAAATGATTTAATTTTTGTAAGTCTGTTGAAGAATTATATTTTCTGTACTTCTTCAACTCTTCTTTCCCTCCAAATAATCTTCAAACTTGGTGTTCTAAACTGATAAGACACACACAATGTTGGAAATAAAAAGTCAAGAATAATAATCCTTGACAATAAGAAACTAATATTTTACTAGGAGCAAGGAAGTTGAGGAGAGGGACATTTTGTTTCTGGAATTAATTAGAATAATTTAAGAAAAATGGTAATTTCTTAAGGTAAAATAAAAAAAAAATTCTCCAAATTGGAGTCAAATTGGCAGCTTAAACACTTCTGTGTAAGATAAGTACTCTATCTTTTCTTAGAAGTACCACTCAAAGATCAATAGTTATTTTCTTATGTACTTAGTTTTTAAAAGTTCTTAAGTGGATTAAAGTTATCAATGTTATACAATTCTAATCTTAAGTAGATTAAATTTATCCATGCCAATTTGTTGGATATAGCAAAGAAAGTCCAAATTCTCATTGATTAGATGAGAAAAGATCTACATATTTAAATGGTTAATCTATTGTACAGTAAGAAAAATTAAGCAGAATCTTAGAATTCCCCTTTTGGGAGAATCTTTGGCTAAGAAAAAATTAAGAATTCTGTTGATGTTATTAGAAGGATAACTGGGAAGGCAGTTTCAAAAGAAAAATCTTCCATGCCCAGAATCTAATGTTCAATGCAGAACCTGAAGACACAGGGCATATCTCCTATTGCTTATAGAAGAAACAAATTGCTTTTTATCTTTTAAGATAAAATATGAATTTTTTTCTTCCACTAACCTGAAATTTGGGTCAATGCCACATGGGATTACAGTCACATGTGAATGAAAATGACTTGGGCAACAATAATAACCCTTAATTGAGAGAACTTTGCAAAGTTTGGGTCAAAGATCAGAATGGACAAGAACAAGCCTACTTTGTTGCTTTTCCCTATCCTTGTTTCATTTAAGAAGGAAAAAATATTTGGAAGTGGCAAATAAGTGGAAGTGGTCTGTAGAACTTTTTCCCTGTAGAGTAAATTTAATTGTTGACATTCTATTCATTTTACTTCTATTTTCAGTTTTTAAAGAAGCATTTTCAATTTGTATATTGTATTTCTTAATATTACAAACAAGAATTTTACTAGATTTCTTCAAAGTAGTATCCAAGTTAAAATTAAATATTTATCAAAATGATATATTGTTACACTACTCTTTTATGAAATTCAATTTTACTGTGAATCATCTCTATGTTAATCAGAATTCCTAGGTTTTTCAGCTATTTATCTTTACAATATTATTGTTATTATATACATTGTTCTCCTCATTTTACTTTGCATCAGTTCATATAAGTCCTCCCAACTTTCTCATAAACAATTACTTTCATAATTTCCTGTAATTTTTATATACCATAACTTGGTTAGCGTTTTCCATTGGCTCCCTCAAATTCTAGTTCTTTGCCATCACAAATAGAATGACTATAAATATTTTAAAAATATTAGTCATTTTCCTCTTTCCTTGATTATATCATAGTGTCAATCTAATATTGGTATTGTTGAATTTAAAGGGTTTATGAAGCTTCATAGCTTTGGGGACATCATTTCAAATTGCTTTCCAAAATGACTGAACTAGTTCACAGTTTTACAAACAATGCATTATGCCCATGGCCACTCCAGAATTTGTCATTTACTCTTTTTATTACCTTTGCCAAACTGATGGATATGAGGTGATATCTTAGAATTGTTTCAATTTACATTTCTGTAATTATTAATGATTTAAATTTTTTCATATGTTTATAAATACAATGGATTTTTTCCCTACCTGTTCATATGCCCAGATTATTTATCAATTGGGGAATGACTTTTATCCTTATGAATTTCAATCAATTTCCTATATATCTTATGAGATTTTATCCAAGAAACTTGCTCTAACGGGTTTTTGCCAACATCTTGCCTCTTTTCTAATTTTAGCTGAATTGTTTTTCCTTGTGCACAAATTTTATATAATCAAAATTATCCATTTTACTTTTCATGAGCCTCTTTCATCCTCTTCTATTTTATTACTCTCAATAAGACTTAAATACCAATGTTTTCTTTCATTGAGTTAAATGTATATTTGTCAATAAAATAAATATAAAGCTGTAAACTTTAAAAGGGGGAAGATCAAGAAATTTGGGTTCTAGTTTCTGGTCTTCTAGGAATAAGCTAAATGATCTCAGAAAGTTACTTAGCCTCTGTTCTTTGATATGTTCATTCATAAAAATGAGGAAATTGGACTTTTGATCCTATAAACTATATATAAGAGCATTTGGGTGCTTCCCAACAAAGCTCCTACCTGTTTAATAGCAAAACACCTAGTAATGAGCTATACTATGTTCCCTGGTAGCCAATGAGATGAAAATCAACATGTAGGGGAAAACCTATAAGTGCAGTTAGTGTAGTCCCTATAGTATATAATAGCAGATTAATTTCAGTAGTCTTAACTTGTATTCTACCTATTAACCTTGCTATGAGGTCATGTGTGTGTGTGTGGTTGTTTTTGCAGTAGTAAATAAAGACATACAAAAATAAATCTTTTGCTTTTCTGACACAGATTTTGGACAAAAATAAACCTTTGAAGCCTACTGCTTTAGGTTGACTTTCTCCCATTTCATTCCACCTGAGAACCATATTGCTTCCTTTGGTCTTACAAAAACTCTGCTTTTATGTGTCATTTATTTTAGATCAACCATTAACCAAACAAAATATCAGAAAACAGGCCCAGGTGGAAGATGGGGGTAGAGGAGTATCATAGTTGTGCCAATCTCTAAGGGAAAGTATGAAAAATATGGCAGCGAGGGTAAGATGATCGTAAACCACATATTCTCTAACTAGAAATCCCAAAAAGTTGGGAGTGAGGAAAGCTGTGAGAGAAGTGAGCATGTCACTTTATGAACCACAGTTCAGAAAATTGATAGGTTGTTAGCTACATTCACACAGTATAGGTTGTAAAAACGGGCAAAAATAGATTATATGGAGTTGTATTGCAAAGATAATGCTGTCTTTTCTTCAGGTTTTGGTGGGGTGTGGTGTGGTGTTGTGTGTGTGTGTGTGTGTGTGTGTGTGTGTGTGTGTGTGTTTTGAAACTTGTCTTTCTCAGTATTCCCTATAGGAGGAGCCTCTGTACTGTAATGCTATCATGGGTAGAACTTTGATTTTCTCAGAAATTAGCATTTGCCATGTCATCCAAAGTGACTAAAATGGGGCACAGCTGTCAGTTTTGCCATTAGACACCAGCCAGCCATTTATGCAGTCACTACTCCAGAAGTTTTTATTAGGACACAACTAACAAAGACACAGAGGAAAACAGAGGAAGTTTTCAGTAATCAGGGATCTTGTGAGTATATATAGGCATCAGATTTGTAATTCTGATTACAGAAAAGAATCAAGAGTAACACATACGATTGGAGATTCCCTTTACTTGGAACAAAAACTTAACTCAACAGGCTGGTTTCTGACCAAAGTTAATTTTTTCCCCCACACATAACATTTTAATCGAGGTTTTACAATTTTCTTTTCTCACTTTTTCTGGATTCTCAAAGGAGACTTAATCTTCAATTAATGTGAAAACATATTACTGCAGGATGAAGGATATAAAGCTTTATTTTTTGCTGCTTACCACATTTTTTCTAATTTTACCAACCTATAACTTTTGAACTGCATGAAAAAAAGAGAAATTTATTTTGCAATTAGTTTAGTACAGGATGATGACAGCATGTAAATTGGGCGATAGAAACTGGAGGGGGGTGAACATTGCATTTACATCAGGCTATTAAAACACTAAATTGAGAGAAACAAATGCTTGCAATTCAGTTCAGTGAAGCAAACACTTATTAACTACCTACTATGTACAAGGCACTATGGGATGTGCTACATATATAAACGCTCAATAAGATTTCATTTTTGGACATCTTTCTCTCTGTTCCTCCCCTAAACTGCTCTCCTTTTAACCTCCCTAATTTTGTAAATAGTATCACTCCACACCAAATCAACTCAGTTATCTTTGACTCCTTGCTTTTCTTGGATGTCTACATCTACCTGAAAATATATGTCACATCTGTTCCATCCTTTTTGTTCCCATTGTTGCTACAGTAGATCAAGTTCTTATAAATGCTCTTTTAGACTATATTTTAATAGCTTCCTAATTGGTCTACTTAACTACATCTTTCTTCCCTCCAACCATCTTTCACACTGGTGCCTATTTAATATTGATCTGTGCTCCCATGACTTCAGAGAGGTTTGCTTCTAATGGATGGCCTTTTCCTGGTCTGACTGAATCTACTTCTCTTGCCTTTTCACAGTGTTCCTCTATGTGTACTTTATATTCTGGCCAAACTGGGTTACTCATCATTCTCCACTCTTTTCCTACAATTGATCATCTCTTAATCTCTGTACCAAATACAAATTTGGAATGGACTAATGCCAACTATCCCCCTATTGAAGTTCTTCCCTTTTTTAATCCAATCTACTAAGCATATACTTAGAAGGCACAGTAGCCAGAGTGGTAGACTTAAAGAAGTCTCATCTATATGAGTTCAAATCTTGCCTCAAACATATAACAGCCATGTGACCTTAGACAAGTCACTTATCCCTGTTTGCCATCCTCATCTCCATCCACTGGTTTCCTTTGAGTTTCTACCAAATCTCATTTTCTGCAATAACCTTTTCTCTATCTAGCTTAAAGGTAGTTGGGTGGCACAATGGAGGGAGTGCATAGCCTAAGTCAGGGAGACTTATTTTCCTGAGATCAAATATGGCCTCAGACACTTCCTTACTGTGTGATCCTTGGTATATCACTTCATCCTGTTTGCCTCCGCTTCCTCCTTTGTAAAATGAGTTGGAGAAGGAAATGGTAAACCACTTCAGTGTCTTTGTCAAGAAATCTAAATGGAGTTACAAAGAGTTAAACATGACTGCAAAATAACCAAAAAGAATCCTATTTAATGTTAGCACCTTCCTCTGAGATTATCTCCAATTTATCCTTTTTATATCATCTACATACATCATTATTTCACCATTAGACCTTGAGTTCCTCAAGAGCAAAGATTATTGTTCTGTCTTTCATTGTATCTCTTGAGCTTTCTAAGGGTAGGCAGTATTTTTTCATTTTGCCTCTGTATCTCCATACCTAGATCAGTGTCCTGTGCATGTCATTCAGTCATGTCCAACTCTGCATGATCCCATTTGGGGTTTTCTTCGCAAATTGTTTGCCATTTCCTCCTCCAGCTCATTTTACAGAGGAAGAAATTGAGGCAAACAGGGTGAAGCGACTTGCCAGGATCACATGATTAGGAAGTGTCTCAGACCAGATTTGAACTAGGAAAAATGAGTCTTCCTTATTCAAGTCCTAGCACTCAATTCATTGTGCTACTTTGTTACCTTTAAGAAGGTTATTGTAGAAGATGAGATTTTACCAGAGACTTGAAAGAAGCTAATGAGGAGGAGGGAGAGAATTCCTAGCATGGGAATCAGCTAATGAAAATGCACAGGGTAAGGAGACAGAGTAATGTGTGCAAGGAGACCCAAAAGTTACTGGCTCAGAATATGTGACAGTAAGTTATAAGAAGACTGTCAAGATGGGAAGAATACAGGATGTCAGGGCTTTAAAAGCCAAATAGAGGATTTTATATTTAATCCTGAAAGTAATAGAAAGTTACTAGTGTTTATTAAATGGAGGGGAGGATGTTCAGACTTGAATGTTAGGAAAATCAATCTGATGGTTAAGTAGAAAATGGATCTGAGTAAGGGAAAAACTTGAGGCAGAGAGATTCACTAGAAAACTATTTTGCAATAGTCTGATTATGAGGTAATGAGGGCTTAGACCATAGTAGTGACAGAATCAAAGGAGTAATGTGATCATATATAAGAAGATGTTAATGAGAGTAGACATGACAGGACTTGGCAATTGATTGTCAATGTGGGATTAGAGAGAGAAATCAAGGATGATGCTTAAGCCATGAGCTTGCATGACTGGGAGGATAATGTTACCTTCATCAATGATAGGAAAACTAGAAAGAGGGGAAGGATCTTTGGAGGGAATGAGGGAGAGAGAGATAATGAGTTCAGTTTTGGTAATGTTGAATAAAATAAAAGGAACTATGCAAATACAAAGCATTTTAATGCAAAAATCTGGAAATCTTTTAACCTTTATATTTAAATTCTGATTTCAGATTCCTCCAAATCTTTTTAAGCCAAATACTAGCTACTTTTGCAATGGGAGTTGGTTATAGGTGTGAGACTTTTCTCAGAAACATCTCAACTAGCCTTCTGAAAGATAAAAGTTTCATAGATGAGATAGATACTTTTAATCAGTCTTAGATACACTATGCAGTTTCCCCCAATAAGACTATTTTCCATATTGGGTGGTGCACAGCCATTTCCACTTAAGGTATCCAACTGTAGACTTTGTTCCAAATATAGAGTTCATATGATTATACTATTGTATATACTATACATAGTATATAATATACTATTATATTGATTATACTATATCTGCCATTTTGACAAAGACTCAGTGATTTTACAGGGGAGTCAGGGACCATCCAATTATATAAGCTGAACTAGGTAAAAAATCTCTAGAAGAAAGGCAACTAAAAACCAAGACTATAACACAAGCATTCCTCCTCTTAACTCTTATGCCTTTTCTTTAACCGCATCATTTTCTAGACTCATAAATTTCTTCATGGTAAATATAGAATAATAACAATCTTAAGAGTTGATTAAGATTTGAGATCTAGGCTTCCTCTCTATTCCAAGAATCCCTCAAACATTATCACTAACAAATAATAGTAAACTCTTACTCTCATGGAATAGCCCATTTCATTTTCAAAATCTAATTCAGATTTTTTTAAAAATTTGCTTAATCAAGCTACATGCTCGATCCCCTAACTTTCCAGATCTATATTCCATACTGGTCTTTCACCCATGCTCCAAGCCTACACACATCTTCCTAATGGTTAATTTTTTTCTCACCCTCCCCCCCCACAATAAATAAGTATTTCTTTCCTCTCCTTCAAATCCCCAGAAATTTAGTTAAAAAAGAAAAAAAAACATGTAACAGAAATGCACAATCAAGCAAAACAAATTTCCACATTGTCCTTGCCAAAAAAGGATAATTGTCATTTTATGTCTTGACTCTGTCACCTCCCTAGCAAGATGTGGGCCATCACATATTTGTGTGTGTGTGTGTATACACACATGTATATATACATATGTATATATGTATGTATATAAAATGTGTACATACATACACATATATAAATTATAAGATGCATCAGGCAGAAACTATTTTTGCTTTAGCGATTAGCACAATGTTTGGGACATTTAGTAAGAGTTTAGAAAATGCCTACTGACTGACTCCTCAAACTGCCCTAACTTTGATCTCAGCTATTTCTGCCAATGGGATCACCACTGGCAGATCATGTTGGTCTCTTCCCTAGTTAATGTCTCCCTTTCAAAACACAGACACACACACACAGACACACACACACACACACACACACACACACACCCCTCAATCATGTAACAATTCCCTTCACATTTTCCCCATGTTTTCACAGCCAAGATTTCCCCCAAGCAATAATACATTTCATCTTTACAAATCTAACTTGAAAAAAAAGAAGCCAAACTCTTTCCATTTATATAATTGTAAAGATTCCAGGCACAGTGTGGGCTTTTCCCTGGAGACTCCACCCCACCTCAGGTTCTCATCCAATTACCCCCTCCCCACCAGACAAAATGACTCAGTGAGGAGGAAGGATTAAGAAAAAAAAGAGGTATAAGGCTTTTTACCTGGGCTGACACTTTCCTAATATATCCCTTTCCTCCTCCTCATGTATCAGTTCTTCATGTTCTCAGAGATATGGTACCTGCTCTTTTTTACAATAGCTTCAAGTGGGGGACTGTGCATAAGGTGATTTTGATTGGTGTTTTCTGTATCCTCACTACTTGTTCTCCCAAAGCTTGACAGCTTTGCAATCAATGTCATACACCATTGGGATAGTCTTTACTTAATTTATTTGGTATCAGTTTTCTTACAAATCACTTCCAGGTCTACAACTTTATAAAAAATGTTTTTTTTTTTTAATGAAATAGTTCAATTCACTAAGCTCCTATAGATTTACTAAATGCTTAGAAACATATATTTCTATATGATCTTTCCATATTACATTTATGCCTCTTCCATAATCACTCTCTTGAATATGCTTAGTCTTTTAAGCAAAATGGTAAAGTGAATAAGGTGATGTAATAGATAGAGTGCAAGCTCTAGAATCAGGAAGTTATTTAACCCTTTTGGATGCAATTCCTCATCTGTAAAATGAGCTGGAGTAGGATGCTAAATAAATTCAGTATCTTTGCCAAGAAAATCCCAAATGGGATCACAAAGAGACAGATATGGCTTAAATGACTAAACAACAACATAGTGAGTAGAATAGTGGTTTTAGAGTGAAGAAGACCTAAATTTAAAATCTTGTTTCAGACACTGTGGATTCCTAAGAAAGTCACAATCTCTCCCAGTTGCAGTTTCCTCATCTGTAAGATGGGCATAATAATAATTACTTTAAAGCATTATTGAGAGGATCAAAAGAGATAACATAAAAATGCTTTTCAAACTTTAAAGCACTTTCTAAATGAAAATTTTATGAAATTACATATTGCTTCTTTGTAAATAAGTTCCAATTCAATCAGTCCAAATTTCTAATTTTGGGGGGCCCAGAGTACACTCTTTTCAAGAATCTGAATAAACTCATTGTGTTACCTTTAGCGAGCCATTGAACATCTTTCTGTGAATCAGTTTCTTCAGCTATAAAATCAGGGGGCTGGCCTAGATGCTCCCTTAGGCCCCTCCTTTCTAGTTCTGAATCCAATATTCTATCTCCACACATTAATGTTTTATGATCCTACAAGTCTGAATAAATTACATGGTATAAATTGTTACCATCTGCAAGTGGTGAGTCTCCAAGCATCATGCCAAGAATTAATACTCATCATTAGAGCTAGAATGGACTATAAAGAATATCTTAACTAGTGCAACTTTCCATTTTACACTTAGGAAGTTAAGACCCAAAGATTTATGGAAAGTGATTTGCCCAAAGTCACATAGTTAGTAATTGGCAGAGCTAATATTCAAAACCAGGTCCTCTGTAAAGTCACTGTTTTTTTGTCACTATACTAAACTGCCTCCCTCTAATCAATCCATACACACTTATTAAGCGCCTACTATGTGCCAAGCACTGGTGGGGCTGGGAAGATAAAAATGACAAAACAGCCTCAAAAGAAACTAAATTGTCAGGAGACATTATACTCGGATCAACAACAACAACAAAATAAATATGTATGTAATATAATATAATATATAAATACATTTATATATGACTATATATATGTATTTATATATATTACATATGTAGTTATATATTTTTTTATATATGTATATAAATAAATATTTATATTTAACTATGTGATGGGAGGATAAACAGGAAAGACTTCAAATGGAAAAGACTATTTGAAATGAGTCTTGAAGGAAGTAAATAATATAACAGAGGAAATAAAGAATAGCTAAGTAGCACAGTGGATGGAGCGCCAGGCCTGAAATCAGGAAAATTCATCTTCCTGAGTTCAAATCCAGTTTCAGATACTTACTAGCTGTGTGATCATGGACAAGTCAATTAACCCTGTTTGCCTCACTTTACTCATCTATAAAATGAGCTGGAGAAGGAAAATGCCAAACCACCCCAGTATCTTTGCCAAGAAACCCCCCAAAAAGAGTCATGAAGAGTTAGCTGTAGTGGAAACAATCGAACAACATCAATGGTACAAGTCTTGGAAAGAGCAGTTTCATTCCATTCCAACAAGTTTTATCATCCTAATTGTATTACATCTGAGGAGAGGCATAGAATAGGGAACAAATAGAAACACAAAATAATTTTAATATTTCCATGTAAAAACATCTCCCTCCCTTTGCTGGGAGACAGCATGGCATAATTGCTAGAATGCTGGACTTGGGGTAAGAAAGACCCCAGGTGTGAACCCTGCTTCAGAAAATTAGCTGCATAAACTTGGATAAAACTTTTCCCCTAAGTACTTTTGGAAAATTTGAAAATTTTCAGCTGGAGAAATCAGGAAGGACCTGGTTTTGAACACTAGCTCTCTGGATTTACCATCTATGCGACTGGGCAAATCACTGAGAATAAGAGATTTCAATAAGAGAGGATAAGGAAGGAGTACATTTCAGGCATGGACCATAAAATAAAGTGAAGTTAGAGATGGAGGTTGGAATCATATTATGCAACACAGATGTCTAGAAAGTTTGAATCAGATGTGGCCATCACACCCTGAAGAAACTGTGACCATTAACATTCATTTAAAGAGGAAGAACCATGGCTATCGTCATCGAGGTTGTGCTGAGACATATCTAATACACTCTATGCACTTCTATGGTATGGAGAGTATCAAATGCTAGATTTGGTTATTTAAATTTAAATTTATATGCAATCTCAGATAAGGATACCCCAGTGATGGTCTCGTTTTCCTCTCACAGATGGTAGAATTAAACTTGTATCTCCAAAAAGCCACTGAATCAGTAATTAAGTTAGAGTAATCCCTTTTTCTCATGCTGTAGTCCAAATGATTACTGTCATTGAGATGAGAATCATTTCTTGAAGAGACAAAATAGAGTGAATCCAAATCATAGATAACAGGATCAACTCTAGTCATTTCAGTGATATAATGATAGCAATCTAAGATGCTCTGCACAAAGAAGTAACCGACATACATAAAATTTGGCATATGAGCAGCTGAAAATCCCTTATCCATCAACAAGAATAATAATGATTGTCATATTTGTAATGCTTTAAAGTCTACAAAATGTTTTACATGTGGTATCTCAGTTGAGATGCAGAATAGTACTCTCAGGTAGGTACATTAAATATTATCATCCTACTTAAATTTTTTTATAATAGCTTTTTATTTTCAAAATACATGCAAAGATAGTTTTCGACATTCACTCTAGCAAAACCTTTTGTTCCAAATTTTTCTCCTTCCATTTCCCTCATCCTCTTCCCCTGGAAAGCAAGTAATCCAATATAGGTTGAACATATGCAGTTTTTCTAAACATATTTCCACATTTGTCATGCTGCACAGGAAAATATATCCTATCTTTTAAGTGATTTGGGTTCATAAAGAGTAAGCGGCTTGCTCCCATGATCACCTAGCTAGTTAAGAGTCAGGAGGATTCAAATCCAAGGCTTCCTGACTGTATATCCAACATGCTATCTACTTATGCCAAAAGCCTCCCCAAGAACAACACATTTTTGAATATATTGATTTAGACAGTCTAGGGCAGAGAAAAGATAAACTTGAGAGATGGATAAATTACATTGTATTTGACTTTTAGTTCTTAGAATGCTGCCAATGCTAGTAAATTATCTATTCACCTTGTTATTTCTTCTTGACTGACTGTTTCACCCTTCCATTCAACTTCTTTTTTTTTTTTTTTTTTTTGGCCAGGCTCTAGCAATTAATTTCCTGTTCTTTGCAGGCTTGGGACAGCCTGTTCCAGATACTGGTACTTTTTTTTTATCCTCAATCCTTCAACGTTTTTTTGCTTCCCTGAAACACTCACATCTTTGTGAAGAAAATGGGAGAGAACATGATGCCAATTGGATTAGCAACTTAAAAGACTCAAAATCAAAATTACCTAGCCCAAATCTCAGTCCAGTTAAAACAGAATGACATGATGCTACAAAAGAGAGTTAATCTTCCCATTTCTGCTTCCTAACACATACAGTTATGTTGTTGATGTACAATATTATCTTCAATTCTTCAAGACCCTATTTGGGATTCTTGCCAAAGGTACTGAACTGGTTTGTCATTTCCTCCAATTCATTTTACAGAGGAAGAAACTGAGGTAAACATGGTTAAATTACTTGCCTGGGGTCATATAGCTAAGGCCAGATTTAAACTCAAGAATATAAATTTTACTGACTTCAGACTGGCACTCTATCCACTGCGTCAACTTAGCTGTTCACACAGTTATAGTATTAATTTAATTTCGCATAACCCTGAATAATCTCCTTTTTTAAGAAAGAAGGAACAAATGGCAGCCTAATAAATAGATTTCAAACATTATATTAACAACATATTTTTATTATTATACTCTAGGATCAGTATGTAGGCATTCAGTCTCTAGGTACTTCAACATGTACAGTCAGAGAATCATTTATTTATTGCCCATTGTCCTTCCTTCTTTTCTATGGTCCAGCCATACTGGTATTGCTTTTGCACACATACCTTTGTGCTAGAAATGTCCAGTGCGATATTTGAAGGGATTCCCTCCTCAGTTCCTATCTCAAAGAATGTCTTACTTATCTTATTATTATTATTATTATTATTTGCTGAGGCAATTGGGGTTAAGTGACTTGCCCAGGGTCACACAGCCAGGAAGTTTCTGAAACCAGATCTGAATTTGGGTCCTTCTGACTTCAGGGCTGGTGCTCTAACCACTGTGCCACCTCATTGCCCAAATGTCTTACTTTTTAAAAGAATAAGCTCAAGAGAGACAGTGTTGTATGGTAGATAGAGAGTAGCTTTGGAGTTAGGAACAGGTGTGCACAAGTTCTAACTCTAGTGTATATTGACTTTGTAATTTTACACTATGGATAAATCCCTAAGATCATAAATTATAGAGAAGGTATTGGCAAATTTCTTCTTCGTTAGCAAAAGGGATTTGCTCATGATGAGTTTCCTATACCAATGAAATTTCAGTATGTCTTTTTTAAGTCAATAAAAGAGTTTACTCAAGCTCCACCTTCTTCATGAAGCTTTTGCTGATCCCTTCTCTCCTACTTTATCCTCTTAATGGCTAGTGCCCAACTTTTCTAAATACTCTGTATTTATTTGATCATATTGAGTGGGATCTCTTAGAGATTTTGAGTAGCCAGAGTGAGGAAAAAGATAATTTTTGTATATAATGTAATATACCATACATTGATATATCATAAGATATAATAATATTCATTCTACATATACTTCTCTATGTACATGTTTTCCTCTTCAGTATAACCTGGAGTACAGAGACTATTACATTTTTGTCATTTTGTTGAAGTATTTCTTTGAAAGGTAGAGAAAGTGTAGCAGAACTTCATGGCTAGCTAACCCTGCAAGTAAATTAAATCCTCAAGTCTTGTTGAATGAAATGTATTCTTTCCTGACTTCTACAGAACAGACTTCCTAAGCAATTTCATTTCCTTTGAATTTATGAGCATCTGGAATTATCTGAAGTACAATTATATTTGTGATAAAAGGCCAAGCACTCAGCTGATAAACTGAAATATGTTGCTTAACTAATATATTCCTAGAAGGTAGCTGGAACTTAAGTGATAAAGCAAGCTGTAACTTAGGTGAATCAACTCTGGACTATTTATCAGGAACTTAAAACTATCTAAAACATAATACCCTTTCCCATTATAATTCAATTCAGCCTAGCAATTATAAAGGGGTTTATTCTGTGTCTGTAGGATCATTGCATGGGAGTAATGTTATGGAACATAAGGAACAATAAATGACATTTAACTCATGTTATAAGTGTACAATAAGGGATAAATTATGCATAGGATCAATTGTAAAGCAAATTCTATTCTGAAAAATTAAAAGGTAACAGATGCACAAAGATGTCTCACCTAATGAGCTCAAAGTACTTGAATCTATAGCTTTAGAATTCTGTCAGCAATCTTTGTTATATAATGTAGACTATATAGGATATCTGGCTTACCAGATTCTCTGCTTTGATACAGAGATCATCATAAAGAAATCTGTCATTTTTATGAATGTCAATAGTCAAGAGATTTAAAGAGAATGTGATCCCAGTTTTCAAATATAGTTAAAAAGACTAACATATGGAAGAGGAAATAGCCTTCTTCTGGCAGAATTAGGACAGTAGATGTAAGTTACAAAGGGCAAGTTTTGGTTTTTTAATATAAGGAAAAGGAAAATTTCCCTAATGCTTAGGGTTTTCAAAAACAAACAGAATGGCAATATTATGAAGTAGATGAGTTTCTTGTCTAAATGAGCACTCATTGGACTAGCTATAAAAGGGTACTCATGCTTCAGGTAAAGGAAAACCTAGATAACTTAGAACAATCCACACAATTTTATGATGTCATTCTATGGGTAATAGACACATGGTAATTGAATCTGGGTAATATGTAACTTTCTGTTATGATACATTCTGTTCTCAATGTAGACATTTCAGTAGTGTGCATATCCTCTCTTCTTCACAGTTTAAGAGCCTAGAGATTCCTTCTTGCTCAATGCTTTCATTTGCCACTAATCATTTTAAATTGATTTTAGCAAATGTTTCTGAAGTTTTCTGAAATTTCTGAAATGTTTCTTTTAGACTCTTTTAAACCTAACCAGTAACATTTTTATGGAATTCATGTTGAGTTTATATGGATTATGTTAGATTTAAAAATTTTTGTTTTAAGGTGACTTTATTAAAATTGTGTAAATTAAAAGTAAAAAAAAATGTATGCAGAGCTCCATTGTTTATAGAATTACAAGCCAATAGTCTCTTTAGAGGGGCTAGTTTGTTGTTCAGCAAAGTGACTTGGGCCACTTTCTACTTATAATTTTAGGGACTGACTTCTATAGATTTCAGGTTCTTCACTGGCAGAATAAGAGGTTTGGAAGAAATAACCTATAATGTTCCTTGCAGTCCTAAATTAGGATTCTATAAAAGCTATGTGCCTGAACACATATGTATGTGTGTATGTGTATGCCTTGTGTATATACATATTTCAAAGGGGCTGAGAAGATCTAGAGAATAATGATTTGGCTCTCTGGGAAGACTGAATCAATTATGGAATTTGTAAATTTGAATTCAGTGACTTTATTCCAATGACTTTTCCCCATAATATAATTTTATATAATTGAACTAAACTCCAAAAGCATCTGGACCACGCATGTTAGACAAAGAAAATCTTAATAGAAACCATTTTAATTTCATTCTGTGAAAGACACTTAACACATTATTACCATCATTTCATTCAAAGATCTATTCAGGGTCTGCTATAACCAAACAATAACAGAAATCATTCAGTTTAACTGCAAGTTGTGGGTACAACTCATCTAATTTGTGAAGCCTCGGGTATATAAATTCAAGTCTTAGGTTTTCACAACCTTTGGCTATGTATTGTATACTTGTTCTAATTCTTCTTAAACTGTTAGTTTTAAAATATTCATGTGAAATCATGAGTCAGCCTTGCTTCTCATTTCTTTGTTTAATATTTTATTGATCCTATTCATTTTCTATCACTTTCAGTTTTCAACACATCTCTCCTCTCATAAATCAATTCCTTATAACAACAGAAAAAAAGAGGCAAAATTGATGGGGTATACAATAATCTGCACCTATTTTCTACCATCTTGCTACTAAAAGAAGGGAAACATGTACCACCATTAGTCTTTCCATCTAATCTGAATTCTGATTTTCTTTTGTGTTTTATTAAAGCTTTTTATTTTTCAAAACATATGCATGGATAATTCTTCTACATTAATCCTTGCAAAACCTTGTGTTCTAATTTTTCCGCTCTTCCCCTACCCCCTTCCCTAGATGACAAGTAGTCCATAAATTCTGATTTTCTTAAAGTTTTATTTTAAAATACTTATTGTATTCATTATTTATATTCTTCTTTTGGTTTTGCTTTCTTCACTTTCAATCCATTCATATAAAACACTTTTAAATTTCATATTCACTTTTTCTCATAAAATTATAAGATCCATGTAGTACGGCTTGGTCACCTGTTCCCTAATCAGTGAATGTCCACTTTTTGTTTCCAGTTTTATGCTATTACAAAAAAATGGTACTATAAATAATCTAGTGCATATAGAAACTTTCCTTTCCATGCACACCCATGGAGCTATAAAAGCAATAGCAGGAGTGCAAAAGCAATAGCAGGAATGCAACCGTTTGCCTCTTTCTCTTGTATTCTCATAGGAATGGCTGAAATTACACCACCTGCTAACTTCTAATCTGTTTATGTTTTTATCTTGGCTTAGGTTTTAAGAATCTCTTATAGGAAATTGATAGCATTGAGAAAAAAAGGTAATAATCAATGATCTCCCACCCTCTTCTTTATAAGGAGGTTCAGATCATTTATATTTTAGTGTCCACCCAAGCAAATGCTTCAAACTGGCATGGAAATAATTCTATATTCTAGAACATTATGCCACTGGAGCACAAGTTCTGATGATTCTAGACTTTTGAGTATAACCTTAATGATCTTCTGTCATTTCTTCTATCATATTCCTTGAAAGTAGGAAATGTTTCATCTTTGACTCTGTATCTCTAATGCCTAGTCCAAAGTACCTGCCACATATTAGATAGTTTAAGTATTGTTTTTTGCTCGATTAAACAGTGTAGTTAAACTTACAGAATTCATCATTATGGTGACTGTAGGCCAATGAATTGTTTGGCATAATACTCTTAAAGATCATCCAAAGTTGTAATTTGCAATGGAAAAACCCACAATAAGGAACTCAAAAGTCTTTGAGGTATCAAAGTAAATGTGAAAGAAGATATACTTTGATAAATCAATCAGTCAATATTTATTAAGCACCTATTACATGCCAGGCAATGTGCTAAGCGCTGGAGATAAGAGACATAAAACATTTCTTTGAGGAGCTGACCATAGAAAATAATTACAATTGATAGGAGGTCTTGAAGGGATTATGAATAGAAGAGTATAAAAGATTGAGAAAAATCACAGATCTTTCAAAGATAAGGCATTTGCTCTATTTGCTGTCAGAATGACCTAATAAGCAGTTGGATGGCACCACAGCACATGATGTACTGGGCTTGGACTCAGGGAAGATTCATTTTCCTGAATTCAAATCTAGCCTCAGATACTTACTAGCTGCGTAACATTGGAAAAGTCATTTAACTCTATTTTTCTCTAGTTCCTCAGTGGTTAAAAAAAAAAAAAAAAAGAGCTGGAGAAGGAAATGGCAAACCACTACAGTATTTTTACCCTCCCCCCAAAAAAAAACCCAGATATGACTGAAATGATTCAGCAACAATAAAACTGACCTTAGTGATTTCACTTCTATGAAACTTAGCTCCTTATCTGCTCAAAAAAGGTAGTGAGAATATAGCCTCTGGACTCCTAATGAGCACTGCTAACATTCTAAAATTTTTTATTCTATGTGAGGACTTTGAAGTTTCCTGCTGCTGCTTGCTGTGAAATCTAGGTGTGAGACAGTGAATCAGATCCACCAAAAGTTTCAGCTCAATTGACTCTGATGATGTTATATAAATGCAAGGATGATATTAATTGTGCAACATTAATTTGTAAAGGAGTTAACTGCATTGACCATCATTTGCTTATTTAATAACCAATGGATGTAATGGGCTGAGGCTTGAGTTGATGCACTGAGGTCCCAAGCACCTGAGGCTAAATAGTAATTGGACCATACTCTATTAATATATATGCTGGGAGAAAGAATGGCCCAGTCCACTCTTTGTGCAAGTCCTGATGTGTTGCATAGGAAATGATGTTTTTGGTGGGTGGAGGCAAGGGAGTGGGAAGAGAAGCAGAAGGAGAGATTGCTGGCTGGCGTCTTGACACAGCTGCTCGCATTGCCATTGCCATGGCCTTTCATCTCCAATCCCCCTCTGCTAGCTGGCTTCCTGTCACAGCTGCCCATATTGCTTTCGCAACCCCACCTCACCTCTACTGAGAATAAAGATTGAAGATTTTTCCCTTAACCTGAATTCCTGACTCTGGTTGATTTTAAATACACGGTCATCACAAATGGAGATTCTTTGATTACTTCAAGAAATGAAAACCAAATTTTAGTTTTGAGTGCTAATCAAGACTGACCAGTGAAAGCTTCTTTTGACTTCCCCAATATTTAGAAGAAATCTGACTATTCTTTAATGATATACATAATGGAATGAGAACTATAGCAGATAATTGCAAACAATCTTTGCAGATCATGCCTAATGACACCCTCAAACAAGCCACTGAGAGGTTGGCTCACTAGACTAAAGCAGAGGCTCTCACTCATTTTTGTGATGGGCCCAGCTAACAGTCTAGTGAAGTCTATGAACATTTTCTCAGAATGTTTTTAAATACATAAAATAATGAGGCATAGGTTTACAAATATGTTGAAATATAGTTATTCTATTACTCTGTATCATTAGAAATTAAAAGACCCTTATGAATTCCTACAAGTTTGAAGTATAAGTGGAAAAAGTCTGTAACTAAAGACATAGAAGTAAAGATACAAGAAATATATCACAGCAAATCTACAATTAGGCCAAAATGTAAAGATAAAACAATTTAGATTTTATGGTGTAGTTAAAAACCAATGGGACTTAGAACTCCAGTTGTGCTATGTACTAGCCATGTGTGTAATATTTAACTTCTGAAAATGAATCTTTGTTGGTAAAATGGGGGTAAGACTATTTAATTTGGGAAGAAAGTTCTTTGTAAATCATAAAATGTGAGTTCCTGTTAAAAAGGACATTTAATGAATTAAAAGGTATTGGCACAAAAATCAATAATCAGGTCATGGCAAAATGACTTTGTTCAAAGCTGGACTAATCAGTTTCCTCAACTACAAAATAGAATGGTGGTCTAGATTGCCCATATAATCTGCCTAGTTCTACCTCTAGCACTCAGAATCTTTCACTAGAGAAATTTCTAGTCAGAAAAACTTGGCTCAATCAGCTTGACTTTTAGTAAATCAGCTACAAATCCAAAGGTACACAAATCCTTCCTGATGAACAAATAGTTCTGGCTAAAGATCCATTGGCTGTTTAGGGAGCTCAACATAGGTTATTTTTTCAGAATGAATAAGCTTCCGATTGCCTGCAGAGCCCTCTGCCCTCTTTCATCACAGTGATCTTCAACTCAATGTTAAGGAATCAATTATTCATTCATTTTAATCACATTGGGAAGCGAATGGCTCTCAGCTTGTCAGTTTCTTGATCAGTTATCTGCCTAGAGGAAATGATCAGCTTTCCCTACTTGTGATAGAGTTGCTAAAGTTGCTCAGAGATAATACAGATCAATGCCCACATTTTGTCAATGAATTAAATTGAATTGGTTATCAGAGAATTAGATGATTTTTCTAAGGTCACAAAGATAATTAGTGACAAAACTTGAACTAAAACCTAGATCTTTTTATTTCCAGTATAGCAGTCTTCACTCCCTACCATTTTGGACAAAAGCTTAACTTAACTTTTTATTCATAAATCCCATTTTGTATTCATCAGTGAAGTTGTGTGAGGAAAGAGAAGAACTTTAGCCCTCTCCACTCTTCCCTCCCCGCAGGTTGCTCATATAAATAATGCCTGCATACAACAAAGATTGTCAAGTTTTGAGAAAGGATTTTGCAAAGTCTCAATTTGACCCCCAATTTTGATCCCACCTTTGTCTCACTAGAATTCTATGAAATTTCTTTATTTTATCTTATTTGGGGAAATTCACATCAAATACAGCAACTCCTCATTTTATAGTTCACATCCCTCAGATTCCTTGTGAATGAATAAATTATATTTGCTATTTACTAAGTGTTGTGGCTATGCATAAAAGAATGGGATAAACCTTATATTCAAGAAACTTAGATTCTAATAGGAATATAGGAACGGTGGATAGAAAAAGGTATTCCGTGGTCAGGAAATCATAGAGATGGATCAGAGAGTTAATTTCTAGAAGTAATGATAATGCTCTTTTGATTATTATTCCCAGAACAAGGTGAAGGAGTGGGATGAGTTGATAGGTAGAATTACACAGTGTCAGAAAAAATGCCCAGAAGATAGCTGGTGCTGAAAACATGGTTCCCTGCTGTCAGCTATGGAAGTTTGAATTCACTGAATCGTTGATAAGGATAACTCAACTCCAAGATTATTGTTTTTTCTTCCTGGATTCCTTCTTTCCTCTCTTTCCCCCTTTCTATCCTTTCTCTTTCTGGAATAAACATAATAAACATAAACATCCACTAATAACTTGTATTAACAAACATTAAAACATATTCAGGGTTACAAAGCATTTTTCTTACCACAATCCTGTGAGGTGGAGAGTGCAAGCACTGCTTACATTTTCAAGATAAGAAAAATAAAGCCCAAGATGGGTTAAGTCCCAGCTTAACTCCTCAACCTCAAAAAGGATCTTGTAACTGAAAGGGGGTGTTATTTATTATGATTTATTATCAGTAAACATTTGATTTATATGCCACCTGAGATCATGTAAAAATTTCTTGGGCAAAAAGGGATTGCAAGCAGAAAAAGTTTAAGTCCTCAGTTAAGTGACTTGTCCATAGGCATCAAAACTGAAACTTGGATTCCAATTCTCAGATCCTAAGCCTTTTCTAACTTATGAATATAGAACGTTTTACAATAATATTTGTATAGTGCTTCAGAATTTTCTCATTGTTTTGGGCCTAATGGCCAAAGAATGCATCCTCTAGTGGCCAATCAATTTATGATACTTCTTTCCACACTGAGCTGGGTTGGTCCTTGGGTCCTTTAGTTACCTCTGGTACCTCTGGGTACCAGATAACTAGAATGCAAATTTCAAAGCTGAGCAAACTGAGTCATTGAGGATATGACTTCTGGATTCTGGTGTTCTAGAAGGTTCATCCTCAGGGCAGATAGTAACAAGATGTCAAGAAGCTAATCAGAATTCAGTATCTCTTTTTTTTCTTTTTAAGTTTTCTGTGCAATTTATGGATTTTTTGGTGTGTTAACATGAGAGAAAATAAGAACAAATTAGCAACATTTCTGTATTGAAATTCACCCCTGGGTATTATTGTTTTCTTTGTTTATTAACTGCCCAAAGCATTTAAGTTGCTAGTTGTATTCTAGGGAAAAAGAAAAGGGACAAATAATCTCCATCTTATTATATGCTCTGCTTTCATTTCCTATGCATAATTCCCACCTACATCAGAAGAAGATTGTGCAGGTTATTAGCTTGGAATATTAACTAAATTGGCCAACAGCAGAGAAGAAGTCAATTCTGTCTGACGTAAAGTATTTAAAGAAAATTAACCTGTCCTTATAAATTGTTAGCCTTTGTTTCCTTACCTAAAAAAGAAAATTTGCAATTATTATTAGAATTATTGGTCATTATTATCAATTTGTTCTATTTACTAGCCAGTTTATGTTTTTAGCCTAATTAATACAAACAACTTGAATTTGGCCAATAGATAATAAGTAGAATTTATATTGCTCTAGAAAAAGATATCCTTTTTCTATTATGACCATTTTTGTTGAAATATGAAACTATTTCTTAGGTTTATTATAATATTGAATATGTTTATATCTTATGGCACTTGAATTTCTGTGGCAGTTTTAAACTAGTGGTCTTCAACAAACTGTTTATCCTTTAACAGTGCTAAAAGTCCCCTTTTATTGTACATTTCTTCTTGTAGAGGGAAAAGTATACTAAGATGATTGTGAGGTTGAAAGAGAAAATAAAAGCATCACTTGTTCATAGATTTCAAAAATTACTTTCATTCTCAGGCAGGCTGTATTATTTCCTTGACATTCCAAAGACTGAATTAGTGCTACTATCGAGCAGGTAAACACAAGATGGCAAGTAGCAGCACTCCCCTCTCCTTTGACACACACCTTGAACCTCTCAGATCTCTGTCTCTGCTTCAAGTTTATCCTTGACAGCCATCATTGAGGAATCAATCCATATGGAGATGTGACCTGGCAGAGGCTTCTTTGAGTTATACTACCCCTATTTCTTCAGTAGCCACAGTTCCTGAAGACCTGAAAAGATGTTCTTGACAATCAAACTCCTTGTTGCTGTCAAATGGTTCAATGCCAGAAAATAATGTAATCCTATTAATGATTTTTACAGACATTAAGGAATATGCTCTGTGAATCTTTTCAATTTAACTTATAAGTTTAAAAACTCCTTTTTTGTGTGTCCCTTGTTAGAATGTAAGCTCTTTGAGAGCAAAGATTGCCTGTCATTTTGGTTTGTATTCCTAGCAATGATCACAATATTTATTTTACACACAATAACTACTTTTTTCATTCATTAATAAATGCTTTTTAATTTCATTCATAGACCATAGGAATTTAAATAGAATATATCTCAAAAATCATCCATTACAACCTCTTTATTTTAATTAATTAATTCTTAAAGTGTTGTCCTAAAGGTATGAAGATTTTTCCAAATAGATTGTAGAAGGATGACAGGTAAAAATGTTTCACCTAAACAGTTCTTTGCCCACCAGTCTTCTCTATTTGTTGAGTTGTAAACTGGCATTTGTCCAAATCAAATTTTGACAAAACCTCAAAAAAAGTTCATCTTTTATTACCAAAGGTGATAAAACTTCCTAAAAAATCTATAAACTTAAATTTTTTTTCTTACATCTTCCTGATTCCTCATTCTTAGACCTCCAGCTCTTTAACTGTTGACTTATATTCTCTATCAAAACTGAAGCATAGTTTGGATTAGGAAAAACTATATCACAATGCTAATTTAATACAATTTACTAAAGATCTATGTCTATGGATTTTCCTCCATCAAAAAGTGTTATACTTTAAAATTTTAATAACAATTAGATATCAGATGTCAGAATCAAAATAAATGTATACATTAAATATACATAATATATAAATATAACATTATATATAAAATAAAAAGTACTTTCGAAATTGATATATGGTTAAAGAGAGATATGCACAGCCAGCTTTCAAAAGAATTACAAAATATAATAGATATACACAGGATTTTTCTAAATCACTAAAATAAGAGAAAAAATCAAAACACCTATGAGGTTACAATTCATTCCTAGAAAACTGGCGAAGATAATAAAAGATTGAAATAGTTGATGCTGAAGGATTATGGAAAAGTAGACACATTAATACACTATTGGTGGAACTAAGAATTGGGCTAGCAGTTCTGGAAAGCTGTTTGGAAGAGTGTTAAAAAAGTGACTTGAGTGTCCATACTATTTATCCCAAAGATCAGTGACAAAAAGTAAAGTCCATATACATTCATAGTAGCATTTCCAGCAAAGAACTAGAAATGGCTACATTTCCATCAATTAGAGAATGGCTAAACAAATTGTGGTCCATTTTACTGCAGTTTACAAGTAAGAATTGACAAATATGATGAATGCAGAGAAGCACTGGAACTAATGCATAGTGAAGTAAATAAGAAGAAAATAAACCCAATGACTATTACAATGCAAATGAAACGACAACAATAAAGCAATCAAAACTGAATGCTATGAAATTACAATGACCAAGATTGACCTCGAAGAATAGATATGAGAATACATTTCCTTTTCTTTTTTTTTTAAGGGTGGAAGAACTATTGGTTAGGAACTCTATAGATAATGGATTTTGTTATTGAATTGTTTTCAGTCATATCTGACTCTTCACGATCCCATTTCGGGTTTTCTTGTCAAAGATACCAGAGACAGATAAAGGAACAAGATAAGTAATTTTCTAATAAACTGGATAATATGTTGGTTATTTTAGCTATATTCCCCCACCTCTTTTTATTATTTGATATGTGGAGAATTATATATTTGGAAATATAGGTAATATAAAACAAAAGATTTCAATAAAATTTTAACTAGGTATCAAAAATTTCCTACTAAAACAGTTAATTTTTATCAATTGTACTGAGAATTATTTGTAGTCATAAACATATAGGTTATAGATGTATGTATACATATATAAATACATATATATACCTATATCTCAACATATATAAACATATGTGTATATATACAGATATGTCTATATCTATTTGTCTATCCATCAATTCCTTCCTGAAGCTTAGGAAGCACAGTTGGTTAACAAGAAGTAGTAAGATGCTAACAGAACAAGAAACATATTGACAATGAGGAAAAATGGGAGGTAAAGCCAGCCAAGACTATAAAGAACAAAGCACAATGTTTCCCTCAATTCTAAGAAATCCATAGTGATAACAAGAAACTGGAATCAAATAGTGGCCATCAATTAGAGAATACTAAATAAGTTGTAACATATGAATAGAATGGAATATTATCACACTTCAAGAAATGACAAACAGAAATAATTCACAGAACTCAGAGGAAATTGGGAAGATAATTAACCAATGGAGACAGAACAAAGTAAGTACAACTTGGGGAAATAGATGAGTCATAGCTTTCAGACTTCACTAATTGTAATGGCCAATCATGGTTCCAAAAAATAGATTTCATTTCCTTTCTTTCAACAGGAAGATTTCAGGTATAGAATATTGTTATGTGCTGTCCAATGAAGTGAACAGGAGTCAGTTTTCATTAACTATTTTTCTTTGTTTCAAAGAAAGGCTCAGTGGGAGCAACTGCATGGAAATTAGTTTTGTTATTTACAAAAAAGAATAAATAAAACAGACAATAAGAATTATTGGCAATTCTCCACAGAAAAATACTTTAAAAGCAAATCAAACTGTAGTCACAAGAATGTTCAAAGTCAAGTGCTGTATTGCATAATTACTAGAAAAATGACTGGCCTACTGAATTTCTAGATGGATGATTCTATACTTTTGCTAACCCTAGAGTTTTGGATTTTTTTTTTTTAGAGAAATAAGACAAACTCTACTCCAGGTCAATGTGGTAAGTAATAATATAATAGGATTTAGAGCTGGAAAAGACCTTAGAGGTGCAGTTAGCCTTCCATAATGCAACTTCCCCACTGTGGTTTTGATATATCATGGATCAGCATAAAAATTAAATGGGACTTATAACCTGTATAGGATCACTTGCCATCTAGATGGAGGAGGAAAGGGAAGGAGGGGAAAAAATTGAAAACCAAAATCTTATAAAAGTAAATGTTGAAAACAAAAAAAAATCCAAAGAAATTTAATGAGAATCTGGGGGGAATTTTGAAGAAAACATAGGCAACATGTAAAGGACAGCAGATGACACAGAAAAAGTTATTTTTCATACAATATTTTAATTTAACATTCACTTCCATATAGCTTACTCTACCAAATACTTAAATCAGATTTTACAAAAAAGTACTTTAAACACCCCATATAATAATAAAAAAAAACACGCTTTTTTTTTCTGGTACAAATTAAAGGCCAAAATATTTTACATGGACTTTCTTGCTCATGAAGATGTCTCCGATCCCTATAATATAGAAGAAATGAGGGTAATTCAATACCCTCATTTTACAGCCAAGGAAACTGACACAGAAGTCATCATGTGCTTATGAGTTTCACAGCCACAATGCAACTAAAAAGCAAAGCAAACCATTTAGCAATAACAGACTTGGCATTCCAGGAGTTAGCTATTTCCCTCACTGCCTTAAATTTTATGTTTATTCTTCACTGTTGCAATTAAAGACCTCTGGGAAAGGTACATTTCATTTCCTTTGTTATAGCTCTAACAAAATTTTAGAATGTTTCATAATTTGTTTATGATAATTATGTGTGGGTTATCAACTAAGCCTCTCACCAGCATTCTCAAGATACTGAAAAAATAATGCTACAGTATTAAATTTAGTGCTAGGTATTTTTTCTTTTATCTGTATTGCCAAAAGCATTTATGGTGTTACCTCAGTACATGTCATTAGTTGCTTCCAAAAGGCATGAAAAGTGGCAAAACAAGTGCTAAATTCTCCCCATTAGGGGAAAAGTTTAACCATCCCTCAGAGAGTCAAGTGGGGCTTCCAGCTGGGAAGAAACAAGCCAGCTTAGTCCAACTTAGCCAGACTCCTCCCTTCTTGACCCAATTTTCTTTCTCCCTCCCCTCTCCATGCCATCCAAGCTTTCTGGGGTTGGGAGGAGGAGGGAGTGCATTTGGATCTGGAGGCAGTAACTATTATCCTGTGTGCCATCTGAAGGTTGGGGTTGCCAGGAGTCCCAAATCCCTTGCCACTGTCCCTGTTGCTCATGCCATCATTGCTGCTCCTGCAGGAACTTCCCACTGCAACATCTTGAGCTGCAACCTGATAGTCCTGCCCAACACAACCTTGGCTAGGGAGAAGCTGCCTGTGGCTGAGGGCAATAGCAGCAATGGCGATGGCTAGGTAGCAGATGGTTACATATGGCCAACCTCACATCCCTACTGCTCAACCAAGATGATAATCAAGGGTCATGAGTGCTGAGCAACTGCCAAGTGCTGAAGCATTTTTTTTCTCCTTAAAATACACAGAATACTTATTTGACAAGTTTTGAAGCAGATAAATGCTGAAGACCACTGTATATATATTAACCTGTTGCCCGAGAAAGATTTTCATTTTTTTTCCTAACTTTTCCTTTATGATCAATATGATTTAGTAAAATGTAAACTCCTTGACGGCAGCAATTATTTCCCATTTTGTCTTTACATCCCCAGGACTAACACAACAATCTGTATACAATAATCTTAGTAGATGATTGTTGTATTTAATACAATTTTAAAAGCAATAATGGTTCATTTCCCTAGCTTCAGTTCTTCCACTTAATATCTTCTATAAGTTCAAGTCAGTGAAATGACCTCTCAGAATCAGGTATTTCACCAGTAAAGAGAAGAAGGTTGAGTAGAGACAATACTTTCAAAGACATTTTCCAGATCTATCATCTTTTTCAGCTAATCATAATTTCATTTTCATTCCTTTCCTTTTATCTGCATTATATCTTAGGATTTTATATGACTCAAGTAAAAGTCTTGACTTTAATGTACAGTCTTGCTGTTTGCCTTTCAGAAGCAAAAGCACATGTTTCATATAAGTCCTGCTTCAAATCTGTCCCTCTTAACTCTTCCCCTCCTTTTTGTGAGGTATTAGGTATTCTAAACATGGGAGCAGTAAAATACTTTTTCAGTCTGGTAAATACATGGCATTAATCTGGAGTTACTAATGTCGATTTTCTCCACCAGAAGAAATATAACTTTACTGTTTCACCGAATTGTCAGATTATCAAAAGAGATAGTTGTTTACTATAGTCAACAGATGCATTGCAATTCAGTTGAGGGAAGCTTTAGCTGCAAGTAGGAAATGAAATGACTGATGCATGAAATGATACAGATGCATTTTTAATACACTCTCTTATGATAAAAGTAGTAAATCAACAATGTTATTTTAGGAATGCTTTATTTTATTAAACACACACACACACACACACACACACACACACACACACACACAGAGGCTGGTGCGCCTATACATATACACACTCACCCAAAGTAGGTGATCAATTGGATCTGTCAGTTTTGTATTTTTTTTCCTTTGGAATCAAAGGTGACACCATCAATTCTGTCAGCTACTGGAGCCAAAAGCTGTGAGACAGCAAGGCCAGAGGTGATTCCAATAGAGAAATGGCTACAGAAAAATCTGTGTCACTTTTCTCAAGTGGTGCTGACAGCTTTATGTTTAAGACCTCTGGAGAAGGGTGGTCTTATGGGGTTTGTATATTTTTTATTCTCTAAATACATGAACTACATATTTAGTTTTGTTTTCTGAACACTATACTAGCGTGTTCAGCTTCTTTTTCCTTATCACTAATGTATAAGAAAAAGACACTTCAGAGTGGCTGATGATGAACTAGTCTTGAAACCAGAGTAACCCTCATTGGAGCCCTATTTTTTAGCACAGAACAAGCTACTTGGACTACATAGTACCTTATGCAATTCTGAAGATTACAGAGCAGTTGCTGATAAGTGTTAGTAAAGGGAGTTTCCTCCTAGCTTTTTGGCTGGATGGATTTTTAAAAAAAAGGATCCAGGACTAAATTTACATACTTAATTACTTAAGCATTATTTCCTCAATATCTTGAGAGTGCTGGTAAGAGGGTTAACTCATAAAATATGCATACTTAACATAAACAAATGAAATGATGGATCCAAAGTCAAACAATTTTTTTTAAAAGGCAGAGAATCTCATATGTACTCTCATTGTTTAGAATTTAACAAGCTATGATTACACACCTGCTTTATGCAGGCACTGTTTTAGGCAATGGGAATATGGAAACAAATGAAACAGGGGAGGATTTTTTTGGGGGGAGGAGATGCTCTCTGTATACCCCTCTGATATTTCTGTAATTCAAAGATTTCCCCTATGTGTCAATAAATTCTTCCCCTAAGTGGAAAAAGAAAGATGACATTTTGTGACCTAAGATCAGTCATCAGTACATATGCTGTCCTTAGTACACAAAGATAATGTTACTAAACACACAAATGCAAAATTGCTATTCCTAAAACATTGGTTGAACCCATATGATTCCTGGATCAGGAGTTCTAACAACAATCTAATGCCTTAGGATAAAATAAATTCCAAATCTTTTGTCTTTCACAGTTAATCTCCAATTCAACTTTTTGGGCTTTTGTACATTATTCCTCTCCACAGAAGCTACTCTCTGATCTACCCAAATGGCTTACTAACTGTTCTTCATATAGGAAATTCCATGTCCTATTTCCATACCTTTCCATATGCTGCCTCCCATACATAGAATGCATTCCTTTCTCACCTCTTTCCCTTTTAGAATCCCTACTTGTCTCTATCTTTAAAGCTTAATTCAAGTACTATCTCCTACATCCTGATTTCTCCAGTTGCGAATTCCCCTCCCAACCCCAAGTTATTTTGTATTTACCTATCTGCATATAAAAAGGCACCATGATAGAGCCCAAAGAAAAAAATGACTCTGGAGTTAGAGACCTAAGTGCAAATGCTGTCCTTATATGACTTTGGGTAAGTTATTGTTGGGCCTCAGTTTCCCTTTTGTAAAATGAAAAGATTGGACTAGATGGATTGTGAAATCTTAGATAATTGTCCACAATAGAATGTAAGTTTCTTGAAGGCAAAGATTCCTCATTTTATCTTTAGATCTCCCATGCCTAGTACTATACTTGACACATCATGTTTTTCAGAAAGTTGTGTCATTTCAGTCACATTCAGCTTTTCATGAATGCATTAAGGTTTTGATGGCATAAATATTGGATGGTTTGCCATTTCCTTCTCCAGCTTATTTTATAGATGAGGAAACTGAGGCAACAGGATTAAGTGATTTGCCTAGGAACACACAGCTAGAAAGTGTCTGTGGCTGGATTTGAACTCAGCATTCTAACTATTGTAGCACCTAGCCAATGATACGTAGTAAGCTTTTAATAAATTGCTTGTTGAATTTAATACTAGATAGATAAAGAACTGTTTTTTAGTTCAAGAACTATGAGTAGATTTCTTTGAACCATTCCCTTTCCTTGTGTCAGTCTCCTTGTGACAAATAGGTCCTAGTGGTTTTTATTTCCCACTTGGCTGCTCTCTTGGTCTTCATGATCGCTAGAAACTCATCATTCTGTGAGATAAAATCAACTCTGTAAAGCAAATCTCCCCAGATCATTTCCTAAGCAGCTACTTGGTTCTATCACTCCTTGAGGGTAGGGATTGTTTTATACTTTTTTTGTACCCCCACTGCTTATGAGAGTGTCTGGTACATAATAGGTATTGAATAAATGTTTATTAACTCTGATTCTTCATGACAGTCTGGGTCCATAGAAAAAATTATTTTTACATTAGCATGAATTGAACCAGCTGTTACAGTCTTAGCCCCAGATGCTAACAGTAATATGTAGAAGTTGAAGGGAAAACCATCTTGGATTGATATAAAGAGTTTCCTAACAATTTGAACACATCATATCTCTCCTCTCAAAAAAAAAAAATGAAACAAATTTCCATTAGTTCAATCAAGTTCCCCAAATGAACTGGAAGCATTCAAGTAAAAGAGGTTAGATGATCTATTGGCAAGTGATTCATGCTTCTGGAAGGGTTGACTAGTATTCATCTGAGATCACTTCCAACTCTATGATACTCATCATCTTAGATTAATACACTGACAATATAATGTGTGATAGGGCAAAGAGAAACACATTCAAAGATGCAGAAAATTAGAAAAACAATACATTTCAGTTGATATTAGAATTATCAGGGATAGCTTCATGAAACTGAGACTTGAAGGAAGAGAAAGATGAAGAGGGATGCATTTTAGGTATGGGAAAAAGCTAACTTAAATGTTATGGAGGCAGAATGTGGTATGTTAAGATCAGCTAATGTAACTTAGTTTGGCTAAACTGAATGGGCAATATGATGGAGGAAGGAGGGAAGGGGAGTAGTATGAAATCAGTAATACCATCTGCTACAGAGTAGCAACTGTATGAGCAAAAAAGAAAGGTAGATTCAATTCAAAAGATATTTCAGAGGTAGAATCTTTTTGTACTATGAAACTGATAGGTTGTGGAGTTTGGAAGAGTCAAAGATGAAGCCAAGATTTTGAATTTATGTACCTTGGAAGACAATGGTTCCATAAATAGGTTAGAGAAATTTTGTGGATGGGCAGGTTTAGGATAGATAATGTTTCATTTTAGACATATTGAGTTTGAGGTTGGGGGAGATGAACAACAGATGTTGGAGATAAGGAATGGAATTCAGGAATAAGTTGGAAAGATGTATAAATTTGTGAGTCATGTACATAGAATTGGTAATTGAACTCATGGGAGTAGATAAGGTTGAGACATATCTCCCTAACTCACCAATGGGTTTGAAGCCTATTGGTTACTCTCAATCTGGGTTACCTTTATGCTGAGATAGATAAAATAGAGTTCATCTCAGAGGGTAGGCACTAGCATTTAGGGGAAACTAGGAAAATCTTCATGCAGAAGGTAGGATTTTAGCTTAAAATTTAAGAAAGGCAGGAAAGCTAGAAAATGGAGGTGAGTAGGCAAAGTATTTCAGGCATTTGAAATTTAGCTGAAAAGCACTATATTTTGCCTAGCAATTAATATTTCTTTAAATCTTGTCATAAATTAAATCTTTTCTTTAAAAAAGTTAAAGTAAACTAAGTGATTTATGCTTGCTTAGCTAAAAACAGCTTATAAAGAAAATAAAGTATATGCTTTTTGACTCAGTTATTGCTGAAATTTTTATGACCATATCTATTACACATATCTATTACCTTTCCAAATTGCCAGGTTAGTACCCAAATTGAAGTCATGGTGCCTAAGAGAAAATAGTGATTGAAAGGCATATTTCACATGCAGAGAAAAAGCAAACATCTCAAGCATATTCTGTCAAACAATTGTAACAAACCTAATACATCAATTCACTCTTTGAACTAAACCTAAATCAAATAGAGATTCTATTCAGTATGAGGCCCTACCCTGACATGTAAACTCTGAGAAGGCAAGTTCATTCTTTTATAGCAAATTATTCATAGTACATACCTCAAAGTCATGTAAATGGATCATTAGTGAGTCATTTAATCATGATAAAGTGGGGATGAAGCAGTGAAACTAGTGCTAGGCCTGGATTCAGAAAGACCTGAGTTTAAATTTGTTCTAAGACATTTACTACTTGTAAATGGACAAGTTATTTAACTTGGGAAAAGGAAATGGCAAAGTACTCTACTCCTTTTGCTAAGAAAAGCCAATAAAAGGTCACAAAGAGTGAGGCATGACTGCATAATAGTTGAAAAATAGTCTGCTTCTGAATTTGAAGCTGTGAATCTTCAAATCAGGTGAAATCATGGAGCATTTATTAAGTACCAGCTATATGCCAGGCAATGTGTTAAGACTGAAGATATAAAGACAAAAACAATACCTGTTCTAAAGGAGCCTAATGGGCAAGATAACATACAATCATGTACAAATAAAATGCATATATTGGTTACATTGATAATAATCTTAGAGGGAAAGGCCTTTTTTTGGTAGAACATGGGATTTTATTTTAATTTTTTTTTTTAGATTTTAGCTGGCTTTTTCAATTTTTTAACCTTTTAAAAATAATAGCTTATTTTTTTCCAAATACATGCCAAGATAGTATTCAACATTCGCCTTCACAAAACCTTGTACACCAAATTTTTCTCCCTCCCTCCCTCCTCTACCCCTTCCCTATATAGCAAGCAATTCACTATAGGTTAAATATATACAATTAGAAAGTGGAATTTTAGGCTAGATTCAAAAAAGCCAAGGAAATCAGAAGCCAGAGTTGAGAAGGGAAATCATTTTGAGGATGGGGGATGTGAAATTATGCTGCTGTCATTTTTAAAAGGTGCAAACTAGGAAAAAGATTATGATATATATATAAATATATATGTATATTTATATGTATGCATATGGTATACATATATGTGCCCATATGTGTATGCATGTGTGTATACATGCACACACATATAGTTTAGCTTAAACTGTAAGGTAACTTCTTATAAGCTAAATTATAACTTAAAAATTTTCATTATACATTTGTTATTGTTCTTTGGTCAGTGGCTGGTAAAGAAAGGGGAATACGTGGAGGGGTAAAAATGGAACTGTAGGAGTGGCTGAAATGTATTCCTTGCTATTTTCAAGGAAATCAAATGGGAATCTTAGAACTGTTCAGGGGTTGTGAGAATCAGGTGAGTCTATTTTTTTGGTGTCTATTTATCTCCTCCTCCTCCCCCTCTCCCTCTTCCCTCCCTCCCTCCCTTCTTCTCTTCCTCTCCCTCTCCCCCTCTCTCCCTCTTTCTCTCTTTCCCTCTCTCTCTCCTTCTTCCTTTCCCTCTCCCTCTCTCTTTCTCTCTCTCTCTTCTCCCCTTCTCCCCTTCTCACTCCTCCGATCAAGAAATTTAAGTAACTCCCTATTTATTGTAGGATCAAATACAAATTCCTTGGTTTAACACGTGGCCACATGTAGTTCCTATGTGCACACCTCATTATCGCTATAGTCTGTGCCCAATCTCCCCATTAAGCACTGTATCTATTTGTGGGAGAATGTGTCTCATACTTAAGTGGGAGAAATATTTTGTAGCTATTGATATTAGGGCAACTTAGTATCTAAGCAAGTTAAGTGACTCAGTTCACTTAAGTTAAATTATCACCCTCTTTATTTACCCTGAAAATTGAACAAAGATGGCCTTCCTTGCTCATTGTATGCTAATAGTATCACTCATGGTCATAGTATGAAGCAGTGTCTTTTTTTAAATAAAAAAAAATACAATAGAGATTTTTAGAAACATTATTAAATATACATATACCTCCTTTGGTTTGCTTTACAGATCTGATTGTGAGAGACAAAGATTTAGTCAAGATTAGAGAATCATCCTCAATATTTCAACCATCTTCCACATGCTGCAAGAATGAGCAAATCCTAAAGATGCTGACATCTCAGTCATATATTGAGGACTCAGTGGGAATTTATCATAAAAATGAGGATCTTTAGACTCCTACAGATAAAAAGCAAAGAAATGAAGTAAAATGAAGAAAGTACAGCTGAAGAAAAAGCAGCTGTCAAAATCCTTAGCAAAACAAAACAAACAAAATAAAAGTAGATAACCCAAGAAGTATGATAGTAAATAGAAGGCATTTTGTCAAACTATGTGACATTTTCTCCTGGAATGGAATCGATAAATCCAAGAGGATAGAAGCTCTAGAATCATTATGGCTCTTATCTCAAAAAGATGATTTTTTAAAAAATGTGATAAACTGATATAAAACTTCCTATGGGGTGTTCCTCCAACTGGCACTTGTACTTGTAGGTTAGAGTCCCAGAGGATGGCTGCTGCCTCCAAGCTGAAGAGGAGTACCTTGTGTACTCACTCCTAAAACTATAGCTCATTAGGGATTGCTGATGTGCTGTGTTTTCACAATAAACCAACAGGCACAATTAATTCACAGCAAAGCCATTTACTAAGATGCCCCATTAAAATGAATAGCTACAAAATATTCCTCTCACATAAGTCTGAGACACATTCTCCAAGAAGTAGCCAAAATGTTTGGTGGGAAGATTGGGCACAAATTTAGACTATAGTGATAATGAGGCATATATATATACATGGGAAGCACGTGATCAAATGTTGAATTTGTATTTGTATTTGGTCCTATGGGAAATGAGAAATCATTTAAACTTCTTGAGGGGAAGAGGGGGAAAGAGGGAAAGGGAGAGGAAAAAATATAAGAGAGAAAGGAAGGGGGGAGAAGAATTGAAGAGTAAAGATACCAAACAGATAGAACGTCCTAATTCACACAACCCCCCAAAAGTTCTATGATTCCCATATGATATCCTTAAAAATAACAACCCATCCATTTCAACCATTCCTATTATTCCATTTTTACCCCTCCATGTATTCCCCTTTCTTCACCAGCCACTGGACAAAGAACAATAACAACTGTACATTCTGTGGCTTATGACCACATATAGGATTTCTATGATCTTTTTGGATCAAAAATGTATAATTCAGTGACTAAAACAGTATTTCTAAAAACAGAATTTTAATAGCCCACACTTCTAAATGAGAGACCTGGTTCAACTTACTATTGGTTAAGTAAAAAAAATTGAACTGCTTGGGGAGACAGATATTTTATAAAAGTTAATAATAGTGCAAGTGTCTCATTTAACTGTGATGGTTATCTCAAAGAATGAATCTTGAGACTTCCATTCAGTCAATAGATACTTGAGAAAAATGATAATACTCAGCAATCATGATTGCTAAGGTCCCTTCCAGGGCTAAGAATCTGTAATTCTATCATTTTTCTTTTTTAAGGGAAGCAGATACATAGTATTTCTCTTAAAATTAATTTAAAAGATCAAAGCTTTAAAAATCTCTAGGTATCCTGAATGTTGCATAATTTTAGCAACTAATCTTGGTTCTAAAAAAGATAGAAGAAAATGTCCTTCACTCCCTTCTTTAAGTAGATTTAAAGTTACAGGTGTGGATCATGGAATATACTATCAAACTTAGTTGATCGGCCATTTTTATTTAATTGCTTGCCTGCCTGCCTGCTTGCTTTCCTTTCTTCCTTCTTTCCTTCCTTCTTTTTTTGTTAATGCCTTATTAGAAGAACTGCTTCTTGGTGTAATGCAGGAAGGAGGATATATTTGGAAGTTAAAATGGTATAATATGAAAGATTATAAATTCAAAATATTTAAAGTAAGTCACAAGTTATCAAATCCTGTTTGTAGATGCTGTTTTGGGGATAATTTTAAAGCACATATGAAATTTTGAATAACAGGTAGTTTTTGAACAATAGAAGCAACATATCATAAATAAGAATGGAGTACTACGGTTGGGGTCAGGAAGATCTGCTTTCAAATTACACTTCTCAAACTTTACTAATAACTTTTTGATCTTATCTAAGTCACTTCTGCGTGTTTCAGGCAATTTCCCTAGAATTTATTTATTTAGAGAAGATATTATTTGAATTGCTTGAGGAACTTCCACACTGGGAGTTCCCTATGTTCCTGAAATCCCAGATCCCAATTTTTATATCTTGGGTTTGGATGAAATCTCACATTTCTTCTATTTTGCTTTTGTGTGTGTGTGTGTGTGTGTGTGTGTGTGTGTGTGTGTGTGTGTTGATGATGTAGTAGTATGCATTATTATTATTATGCATAATGTTTCTCAGGTAAATTAAACTATTTTAATCTTAGGGATTAGGGTACAAGAAAGGAAGAAATCCTTTTTTTAGTATGCTGGCAGATACAGACCTTATTATCCTAAAACCAACCCAAGAAAGAACAATCCAGATGATTGAGTGCTCAAATTACCAATAAGAAATGCCCTAGTGTTGATTCTAGCATTACTAGTTTGATATTTCCTTGGTTAATGCCATGAGCCCAGTAGGTTCAGCTTCAGCATTATCCTTGAGATTTTTTTTTTATGTCCTCCTCACACACATCTCTAGAAGTACAGTTCCAGGACTCCATTAAAACTCTCCACTACTTAAAAGTATTCTCTCTGGGTATATGGCAAAATAACTAGAAAGTTCCAGAGATACTACTTGTAATAACAACAACAACGACAACAATAATAAAATAGCTAACATTTACATAATGCTTGAAGGTTTAATATCTCTGGCTTTATCTTTACAATCACCTGGGAGACTGGTACTATTACCATTCCAATTTTACAGAGGACAGAGGTCAAATCACTTGTCTAAGAGTTATGCAGTTAATGTCTGAAGGAAAAATGGAACTCAGCTCTTCCTGCGTCTAAGTCCCAAACTCTCCATCCTCTTCCCAAAGTACCAGCATCACAAAAAATCCCTTCAGTCATAGGAAATCTACCTGTGATACTTTTGAGAAAAATTTTATTACCTGGTTCTTGTTTTTGTGCTTCGTCTTCTCAACAATATGATTGGTATTTCTCAAGAATATGTACTAAGGCACATGCAATCACCTTATAAAGTAGGCTCAAATCATTCTAAATTACTTGATTTTGTTTTTTTCTTGACATAATACATTTTGATCTCAATGTCACTTTCTATCACAATAAAATCTCACACTTTTCATACTGTAGCCAGGCCTCCACTGTAAGAAAAAAATAATCTTAGCTGGGGTATAATATTTTCCTTTTCTAATTCTTATTTACTGTGATCAAAAGTTTGAAAAATGGCAACTAGAGGAGTGATAAAGATGAAAGAATAATCTTTGGAACAGTGGAAAAAATGGCATATAGTTATTTTTACTAGAATGGTTCACTTTAGGACCTTGGGTAGGAAAATGAGCCATTTTAATCAGGTTGATAAATGATAGCTTCAAGCAGTTCCTCAAATTCTTGTGTAGTCACAGCCATTTCCATTCTTCAGTCATGACATCTCCAATCTTCCATACAGTTACATACTCCTGATAGCAACATTATCTTTGCCATTTTCAATAAACAGTTATTTAATAACTTCTGTGTTATGATAAGAGCAGCTTGCCTCCCAGTCTTCCTGACTTAAGTGTAAGGATGAGGCTGGGCTAATCGTTTAGTTTCTCAATGACCAAGGCAACTATCAAAGATGTTGCAAAGCAGGTGCTATGCTGCTCTACCTTAGTAAAAGAAGTTTACTTATTGGGAGAATCCTGGACCAAGGAAATCACAATTTTAAATAAAAAAAAATTCTAAGGCATTGATTTTGCTAAGCACTAGGTAGAGGAAAAGACTTGATCTCCTCAAGATAATAGTCTCTGAAGCTGCAACATTATTGGAAAGATTAATATTCAAAAAAATCTAAGCATCAATATTCCATGCCAGATAAGTGCTAAATGAGATGTCACTCAATTGTGAGTCAGGAGAATTAGGTTCTAGGATTGAATTATTGTCACCTTGGACCTTTGTTTTAATTCCCCAGGACTCAGTTTTATTTTTTTTTTAATGAGGAAGGAAAGATATAAAAGCCTTGAATGTCCCTTCCAATTAAAAAAAAAATTCTATGTGTCTTTATGAGTAGTACAGAGAATGAATACGAGAGGTTGTTGTGGGCTCAAAGGGTTGGAGAAGACTTCCTAAAAGAAATAGGAGGGACTTTAAATGAATTTTTAAGCAAAAGAATGAAAGGAAAAATAAAAAGGAGAAAGAGAACCTTCTTGGGGAAAGGTCAAAGACAAAAGCTTAGGGGCAGGAATTTAAAGGGCATATAAGGATGACAGTGAAATTCATTTGGCTGGAGAACAAGGTAAGTAGAGGTATATCTGGAAGCTTTCAAAAAAAAAAAGCAAGAAAAGAAAAAGAAGCTAACAGAGCAATAAATGAATTGACTTCCTTATTTTTTACTATTACTGTTTTCAACGCACTATACTAGATACTAGAGACACAAGGATAAAATAATTAAGACAAGATCCATGCCTTTGTGAAGTTTATGCCCTCATCAAGAGGCAACCAGGTGGTGCAATGGATAATCTGGTCTGGACTTAGAAGGCATGAGTTCAAATCCAGACTTCGATACTCACTAGTTGAGTGATCCTGAGCAAGTCACTTAACCCTGTTCATCTCCGTTTCCTCATCTGTAAAATGAGCTGGAGAAGGAAATAGCAAACCATTCTAGCCTTTTTGCCAAGAAAACCCAAATGGAGACACAAAGGGTCAGGGTCAGCTATGACTGAATAACACTACCAGTTCTAGTAGAGGGAATGAGAAAAGTATACAGATCAATGTAATATAATCTAATAGTTTAGTAACTAGAAGACAGCATATCCCAGACTCTTTTCAGATCCTCTTCTTTTCTCTATCTAAACTTTTTCCCTTGGTCATTGTTTCTGCTTCCAAAGGCTCCATTATGGTTCTTAAATCTTGATGTCTAGCTTTAATCTGTACTCTGAATACCAGCCTAACATCCCCAAATGCCTGCTCCTGCTTATCCAATCAGGGACACAAACCCAACATGATCAAAGCAATTTTTTCCCTTAAGCTTAACTCTACTTTATAATTTCTCGCTGATAGAACCTCATCTTCCCCATTATACAGGTTTGAAGTCTGTGCTATTTTTGATTTTTTTTCCATTTCCTTCATCCAATCATTCACCAAGTCTTGTTCTTCTTCTGTATCTTTCACCATAATATTTCTCCTTTCCTATGGTCACATCACCACTACCCTCATTGACATCCTCATTGCTCTTCACCTAGACTACTAATATCCTCCCAATAATTTTCTCCAACTTCAGTCTTTTTTTCTTCCACAATCTATCAAAATAATAGTCCTAATCCTCAAGTCTGACCATATCACACTTTCCCAAGAACTTTCCCCAAACTCATTGATTTTAGGATCAGATATCAATCCCTTGACTTGATGCTTATGGCCATTTCAATCTGACTTCACTTTGACTTACCAGCTTCATTTCACATGATTCCTTTCACACAGATAACATGGCAGAATTGGATTACGAAAACAGTAGATTTCTGAATCCCACTGTGGATAGGAACAGAATGTGGGGGAAATCAGCAGAAGGATGAGGGATGAAGGAGCTAGATGCTGGCCACTCATATAATATTAAATTCACCTAGACTTATCTAGTCCATGTCTTATGATGCTCCCAGTTAATGTCAGTCTCCACTAGTATTAAGTTTACATTCCTTCTTTCTTCTGGAGCTCACCAAAATATTTCACCTGAAGACATTCCATCTTATGTCACCCTCTGGAAGACCAGCAGTTTCTTCACACTCACTCCATGGCACACAGGGCTAGGAAGAAGAATTGCCATGCTTCCCACTCTCCAATGCTAACTATAAAACGTTCTTTCTGCTACCATTATTTAGTAACTACCCTTATTCCTTTAATAATAATAATGATAGTCATGAGTTAGAGCTAGAACTTATATAGTGCCTATTGTGTTCCAGGCACTATAGTAAATGCTTTACAAATATTATCTCACTTGATCCTTACAAGAAACCTGGGAGGTAGGTATTATTATTATCCCCATTCTACAGAGAGAGAAACTGAGGCAAGCAGCTATTAAGGAATTAACCCAAGTATAAATAGCTAGTAAATATCCGAGATTGGATTTGCATTCAGATCTTCCTGATTCCAAGTACAACACTATAAGTGGAAGCATCTATTGGCTTTAGATTCTTGCAGCTACCACTTCTGTGGTCTCTTCTCATCTTCCCAGCAGATTTAGGGCCTGACTCATAGATTTCTTTTTTACAATGATTCTTGCTTCCATTAAATACTCTAAGTCAATGCTAGAGGTTGCTCAACTTCTATGCTTTCTTTTTCAACTTTACTTCAAACATACATAAAAATGGTCATACCCTAGACACATTTTATCCACTCCCCACTTCTACACAATTGAATTCTCTTCAAATGTCAAAATTCATGATTATTGCTCTGTATATAGCAGTGGACTTAATAAATGCTGGTTCAGTTGAATTTGTCAAATTGAAATGTAGAAAAAATTTTCAATGGGAAGTAAAATATGAAGAAACTGTTCTAAGTATGGGATTTGTCAGTGTGCAAAGTCACAGCAAATGAAAAGAACCAGGCAAGATAAGGAAAGTAATATGCAAATTAGGTCAGAAAAGTAGGTTGGAGCTAGAATTGGAGGACCTTGAAAAACCAGCCTAAAACATTTATATTATATTCAGTAAGCAATGGGAATTTGAAAAAAAAAGCTGAAGATTTTTGAGGTGGGAGACATAATTAGATTTATACATTATGAAAATTGCTCTGGCAGTGGTGTGAAGGATAAATCAAAAGGGAAAACACTGACATCAGGGAGACAAGTAATTTTTCACTATTTTCTGAAATACCCCTTTCACCATCACTATAAAGGTGCTTCCTGGAAGATCCTAAATTCCTTCTATAGAGACCTGGAGACATGAAGACCCATCATTGGTATTTCATTTTGTGTCACTTATTACTTTTTAAATATTTTCTATACATGTATACATGTATGTTTTTTCTATACATGTATGTTTTTAGTTTATTTTGTAATATGTTTCCAAGTCTTTTAAATGATGTATATCGGTTTTACCAAAATATTCATATTCTGTGCTCTCAACTCTAATTCAGCAAAATACATACATATATTTTTGTTCATCAAAAAATTCAGACAACTCAATCTGTACCAATAGAACATGAATATGAAGACTGCAGAATTTCCTAGAACTACTAAATCCATAAAATAGAATTTATCTCTTTTGCCACTGTGTCAGTTTCTTAGAAATACACTAATTAGTGTATTTCTAAGAATTAGTTTGCCAATAGATTCATTCGTCTTTATTTTTCTCGCCTTTTTAATTCAATGAGGTTGAAATTAGTGAAAGAATCTTTCCCAAAGCAAAAAAATTAATAGCGGGTACCAAGAAGTCAACCTCTGAAGATGGCACAGTTATACCAACCTTATCATGGACATGCAGTACTGATTATAAGACATGCTGACACAAAACTTCACACTTTATATTTTCTTCACATAGCAAAAGTATGAAGATGATAAAATGAAAGATTATTTCCATTTTACAGATGAGAAAACTGATTATCAGAAACCCTAATGATTTGCCAGTAGTCACACAGAGAATCATACAGGACAGAGGAACTTGGTCTCCTAAGTCTATAAAATTTAAGAGTTCCAAAAGACCTTAAACATTCTATACTTTTCATTTTAAAAGAGAAAGAAATGAAGGTGTGGAGCAGTAAAAAGTTAACTAAAACCCTGGCTTTTTGGTTCCAACTCCATTTGTCTTTGCACTATGTCACACTGCCTTAGCACAGTGCATGGCACATAAGCATTTCTACTGCATCTATTATTTCCTTCTCTTCCCTTTTTCCTCTCTTTTATTATAAAATACAAAATTACTAATTTATATGTAAATGCATTATAGTACCTTGTATAGAAACATCTCTTTCCCCTCTATTACCAGGCTTAGTTACTTGCAAAACGCTTTCCACTGGGAGTAGAAATGTGTGCTCTAATTAAAACTGGCTCTGGGAACACATTGTATGATTTATAAATATAATATCAACAGGAAAGCTGCACCGGCAACCCCCCACATACAGTGAACTATTCGAAAACAATTTCTGGCACAACAAGCCTGTGGAGTAGATGAACCACATTTGCTTTTAGAAGCTGCTTAAATGTTCACTTCTCTTCCATTCCTGACACAATTAAAAAAAAAAAAAGATTTATCTTCATGTTGAACTAGTTGTTCAAATATTAGTGATATCAGTAGCAGCAGAAATATTAAAAATGTACCTTAAGGTATTTATGTTGATTTCACTTGGAAATAGGCATAAAGTGCCAATGTGTAATTATTAGTAAAAAATGAATTCATTTATGTATGCATTCAACTTATATCTGTAGTGTGACGCTCTGGGCTAGGATGCCATAAAAGAATTCTAAGGTATTCAGTTTGGCTCCTCTCTGACACATGGGGATGGCACATCAGTTATTATTTAGCAAGTTTTTCATAAACAGAGCCACAAATTCCTAGAATTGAATGGGGCCTTAGAGAAGGTCTCATCAGACCAATATCTCAACAGTAGGCCATTGTGGAATAGTGAAATCAGGAGCTAAGAAATTATCACTTGTACAGTCAAAGGCAAATCACTTAACTATTCTCTAAGAATTACTGCAAGATACTTATGATCATGGTTTTGTATTTCATTTTTCACCTAGCTATATTCAGTTCTCACTCTGATTTTCAATATTTATAATAATTTTCTAGGTAAAGCTGTTATTTATATCAAAAAACCAAAATCTTTTCCCCTAACATATAATCAGTTGTTTAAAAAGAAAGTAATATCTTGATCAAAAGCATATTTTTTGACATTCAGGTACATCTCAACATTTAGGATATAATATCCCCAGAAATTGACATATGAAATAAATCCATCACATTTTCTCTAAACATATCAGAACCAGAATGTTTTGTGGTTGGGCCAAAGATTGCTGGGCTTAGATTAAACATACCCAGGTTTAAAGCTCTTGCTCATTAGCTCTTTGATGGTGGGCCAAATACCTCAGTTTCCAGATCTTTAATATAATTAAGGGGGTAGGTACATCATTAAAGGTTCTTGACCTCTTTTTGCATCATAGACTCCTTGGCAGTCTGGAAAAACTTATGGATGCTTTTTCAGAATAATATTTTTAAATGCATAAAATTAGAAAGTAAACCAATTACATTGAAATATAGTTATAATATTTTAAAAATAAGATTTCTAAGTCACTTTCAGTTCTAACAGTGTATGATTCATAAAACACACACACACACACACATACACACGATCACTACCACTAATCACAACGAACAACTAGTTAGTGCAGTGGATAGAGTACTAAATTTAGATTCTGGAAGATTTGAGTTCAGTTGTTAACTATGTGACTGGACAAGCCACTTAAACCTCTGTTTGCCTCAGTTTCCTTATCTGTAAAACAGAGATGATAATAGCATGCCTATCTTCTAGAATTATTTTTAGAATAAAATGAAATAATATATGTAAAGCCCTTTTTAAAACACTATAAAATGCTAGCTATCATTAACAAGAACAAATCTTTTCCTTTTTAATGCCTGGTCATACAGAAATACCAAGGACAGGATTTCAAATCCCACCTATATAAATAATGCCAGTAACTTGCCCTTTCTAGGAAGCAGGTATCTCACTTGCAAAATGAGGGGATTGTTGGAGTATGTAGTTTTTGAGGATCCTAGTTAGAACTCCAAGACTATGAGCTGTTTATCCTAAATGGCTTAATGATAATAATGGGATACTGCTAACAAAAATTAGAAAACTGACAAGATCGAATCATAAATAAAAATAAAAAACACTTAAAAATAGAAATAACAACCTCTCGGTTTTCAGCAACACAAGACAATAGTCTTTATAAGTTAAACCACTTAATAGCCATTTAAAAAGGTAATTGGGGGGGGGATTATATTTCACATATTAGTTCTGAATTTCAGCCACTAAGAGATGGCTTCTTGGAAACTAAAACCTCCCAAACACAAATATTGTAACATGCAGTCCCACAGCATGAAATTTAAATTCACCACAATGATTTGGAAACCTGGATCTTCCTAATGCCTTCCACAAAAGAAGCCATCTGCCCCAGAGCCAAGCAGATTTAGAAGGGAACTGAGATCAGACTTGAAAGAAAGTAACAAACACTATTAAAGCTGACAAGAAAAGAGACTATCTACTCAGAGCACTGTCTCTATGTCTTCTAAGTGGCATGATGAATATGAACATTAGGGCTGTTACTTTCAGTAATTTCTATACCAATAATTAATTCATAGCAATTAAAGGGGCATAGTAGAAAAAAGATGATAAGGAGGAAGTGGATTGCTTGACCTTTTTGAAGTTTGTATTAAAATGTTTTAAGTTTATTTTTATTACATACTAATGCGTTTTTATTTTATTTTATTATATTCTAATATACTTAATAATTAGATCTGGACTGAAAAACTGAAGTGAAGGAGAAGTCTTTTGAGGATGTGCTTTTAATTAATAATGATGATAATGATAATAGCTAGCATTTTATGTTTTAGGACTTGCAAAGTAAAGTGCTTTGCAAATATTAGCTCATTTGTTCCTCACAATAACCTGGGAGACAGGTGTTTCTATTATCCCCATTTTGCAGGTGAGTGAATTGAGACAAATTAAATGATTTGTCTAAGGCTGGATTGGTACTCAGGTTTTCCTTACTTTGGAATTAAGTACTCTGGTTATCTAGCTGTGTATATGTATATGTATATATGTATAACATATATATATGATATATATATGTGAAGAAATCCATTAGCTAGCATAATAACTATGAATTACATATAAATAGATACTTGGTTGAAATATAATAATAAAAATAATAGGTTGCCACTTAAAGTTGGCAACATGCTTTGCATATATCTCGTTTGCTGTGTTGAGGAACAAATCACAACCTTGTACTGGTAAGGTAGATAATATTATTCTCTCTATTTTATAGATGAGGAAACTGAGGAAAACAAGGTTAAGTAACTTGCTCACAATCACACAGCTAGTAAGTGTTTGAGGTCAGATCTGAACTTAGAATTTTTTTATTCTAAAAGGTAGTCTATCTTAAGAAATTTAAACATTACCTTTCTCCCATCTGATTTATACTAGTAATTTGCCTGCCAAAAAATTTCATAGATTGATCAGAGGTAAAATTTCAACTCAAATCACATTTGAATGATCATGAAGTCTTTAATAGTTGAGATTTTACTCAACAGGTAAATAAGAAAAAATATACCCCACAATGGAGGACTCAAATGAGAGGGATATGGTAGCTGTGGGAATTGTATACCATAGGAAGAAATAGGAAAAATGGAGAACCAAGAAGTAGGATGGTGTACTGGAAAAGGAAATAGGTAATGTTGGAGTCAGGGGTTCTAGATTCAATAATTCTGTGACCATGTCAAAGACATTCAAAATGCCTAAGCCTCTTTGCCTTTTTCATTTAGTATTCTAGAGCCATATTTACAAACATAATGTTTTTTGTTTTTATTTTTTTCTCCACCATCTTACCCAAAAGATGCTGTTACACAAGTTTCAATTATCTATATCAGGGATTTTAAATTTTTTGAATCATTGTTCCTTTGGCAGTCTGAGAAAGTCTTTGTCCCTCTTCTGAAAATAATGCTTTAAAAATTATAATTTAATAAAATGGTAAATTTCAGATAGAGGCTAATGAAAATAAAGCTGTAATTAGTACATGGTCAACTTTTTGCTTGTACTCATTTTTACTACAGCACGAGTCAAAAAGTCATAAATTCAGAGATGGAAAGGACTTGAAAGGCTATGGAGTCCAACCTATATATTTTACCACTATGGAAATAAGCAAATTTCCAAGGGTCTCATAACCATGAAATATGTGTGTCAAAATTTGAACTTGTCTTCTAGATTCTAAGATAGCAGTCTACCAAGTTTCCCATAAAATGTTGTTTCTTTTTATCTTTGACAAATAATAAACCCAATTCTAGCAATTCCTTTATTTGCCTTTTCTAGGAGAATCTTATAGTCAGAAATGAGGTATTCTCATTCTCAAATAAAATATCTATATTTATAAAGATTTAGCCATAGCACCAAATGACAGAAACTTCATTTTAACTTTAAATGCCACTACTCTCCCAATTTATTCATTCCTACTCAAGTGTTTTCCCCTCAAATACTTTAATACAAAGACATAAAGCATGTCCTTAAATGCTAATGAGAAATGGGAAAAATGCTGTACTAAGCAGTTATTTTCACATACATCCTCCCAAGTTAAATTGCAAACATCTGTATGGAAAAAAGTACATTGATAAAAGTAAATCAGGCTTAACATTAATTCTTCTAAAATGCTGTGGAAATTCGAAGCTGAAAAATTCATTCTGAATGATTACACCTAAATTGATCATTTGAAACTATACAAAACTCTGTTACAGCCATTTGCAGAACACCATGCTCAACATTTCCCTTTGAGTACATAATGAGAAAGTTTTTTTTTCTATTCTTTTCTCCCATAATGTCACTAGGGTGCTCCAGTTGACCAAGATGCAATATTTATTAAAAGCATTTGTAGGCTATAGATCTCAATTTCAAATGAGAATTTAAAAATCTGATCTTTTTTTCTAGATATATCATCTTGTACTTGAATTCTCAGCTCTTTCATTCTTCTACCTCTTCCTACAGCCTGATAATTTCCATTCTAACTATAAAGCAAAAGTATGTAATGAAAAGGCTATAAATTGATTCTTGTTAGTACTTTCCTAAGATAGGTGTGAGTTCTCCATGTAGAGAGCTAACCTCAGGAGAAAAAAATGGAAAAGTACATTATAATGCCATAATAGTCACATGTGTTCCATTCTTCCCCACAGTCTTAAAAACAAATATAATAGGATTTTCTTTCTAAAATAAGATAAATTAATATTTCTACAAAAGCCTTAAATGCTATGAAGTATATATAAATGCACCCTTGATGAAGCCTTTCTGCAAAAGCTGGTTGATGAAAGTGTCAGAGCACTTCTAAAGTCTATTACTACAAAAACAATATTCAATATTGTACTTACAGCTGCATAACCAAGTATAAGTGGTTTGGGCTTTCGTAAATATCTTCCAGAGCAACGATATTTTCATGTTTAATTCTAAAAATTGAAAGGAGAGAAAAAAATTAAAGCAACTTGTCATTAAATTTTAAATGAACAAAATTCCATATTAAAGGAAAAAACACAATTCTACTACTAGCAACTAATAGTTCCTTTCTTATACTTTTATATCGCCGGCGCTTAATAAAAGTTCATTCACTTGAATCCTGGCTTTGCCATTTAAAACTTATGTGACCTTAAGTACCTCTTTAATTAATCTGGGTCTCAATTTCCTCATCTGTAATATGAAGGGAGAATAACTCTACATGGTTTTTACAACTCCTTGAATCTATTGATTGTATGAAATAGATCAAATTGTGTAAATATGTATATATATATATACATATATATATGTATCTTTATTTGTGTGTGTGCATAAAGGTATGTGTGTGTATATATATAATCATATATATGTATGCCCACAATCTTAAATGTATTTTTTCCCTCAGAATTCTACTAATTTATTTCAATAATCCCAGTCTTATTTAGATATTGGGAATGGGAAAATCAGGGTGGGGGATGGGGAGAGACATAGGAGAGGGAAAGACATCATAAATCTAAGTCCATGTACCAACAGCATCACATGAGGCAGAAAACAAACTATCCTACTAGGTGCCAAATAAGGAAAAAGAGATCTACACATGGATGTGCATTGGCTGCCCTTAGTGGGTCACTATTGTCATATACTTGTTATTATTGTGCCAGGATGTGGGACAGAAAAAAAAATCTAAGGGGGCTTACAGACTAAGAAGAATCCCCTCCTAAATGTCATTTGAGCTCAGAACCTTGAGTTTTCCAGAAAAGAAACATTTCATTAGCCAATGTGCTAATTAATTGTTCACAGAAAATCCTCTCTCTCAGGGTTTTACTGCTCCACAGTTTCAGATGCATTCAGCTGATGTAGCATCTTCACTAAAGGCTGCTGATGCTTAACAGCAAAAACACTATATTATTTAATTAGGGGAAATGGAGGAAGTTTTTCTAAATTCTCTTCCTTCTTCCCTCTACAATCACATGGTCTAATAAATTACACTACATCCAAGTAGATCCCAAAAGAATTAAGATGAAATAAATGTTGTTACTAGTTTTCCTAGTTAATACAATTTGCTGATAAATTAAACAGAGGGAATTATATTCAATTCACATTTCACCTGTGTCTATCAGAAAATGCCAATTTTATTTATCATCAAATTGACTTTAAAAGGTTTACTGTGAGACACCAGAGGAAGAATTATATCAGTAATATCAGAAAAACATTATATTGATCTTACAAAATGAGTCAGTGAGTAAACCAGGAAATATCAGTTAATTTGGGACTGCCCAAATTCCAGATAGTCTTGGAAGGTGAAAAGAAATACCTGCATGATTTCCTGAGCCAGGGAATTATATTTCTAGTAATACATCTGAGAACATATTAAGCAGATCTTTTTTTTTGGTGGGGGGAGAGTGGGGAGGGTGGGAGTTGTCTATCTTGTTTTTAAACAATCTGCATCATGTTATTGGCTCATACTGAGTCTGTGGTAAATTAAAGCCCCCAGCACTTTTTACCTGATGCTAAATCAGAATTCTCTATTATGTGCTGTACTTGAACAAGTGAGAATTTTAATCTATATGTAACACTTTAGTTTTATTTCTGTTATGGTTCAGCGCTGCCTAATGGGCTGGGGTTTTAAGTATATCAGGAGCATTTCAGATCTTGATTATATCCTCAGTTTTATTCATTATCCCAGTATCCCACCTGAAAATTTATGTAACTACCTTCTAGATTTTATCCAAGTGGTTGAAAACAAAGATTAACAGAAGTATAGACAAAGTAAATGGTATTCTAATAAAGGCATTCATGCCAGTTCACGCCTAACAATTATTCAAATGATTGAATGAGCCAGCTGCAAACTCACCAGATTGACAAGTGTTACTTTGCCAGAGTCAGTGGGGAGAAAAAGGGAGAGTCCAGAATTCTCCGTTTCCCATCAAATGAAGGTCAAACTACTTAACATGCTATTTGAAGGTATTCCACAATCTGGCTCCAATTTATCTCTCCACCTTTATCTAACACAATTCCATACTTTATCATTTCATATTCCAGAGAAACTAGTCTAGTTATCTGTCCAAGAGCCCTGTCTTAGCTTAACATCCTAGTTTTTCTTGTGCCTGGAATCCATTCTCTCTGTGATTATTAGAAGCTACTTAGCTCTATGAGGCCTTCCCTGGATATTCCATATTTCATCCATTAGAAGCGACCTCCTTCACTCTCATCTGATCTCATAGCAATTTGCACTGCTCTTATACATTTACCATATTCTAATTTGCCTTATTTTTTGTGCCCACACCTTTCCCTTTCTACTTAATTGTAAGCTTCTTAAGGCAAGAATTGTTTCCTTGTTTTTGTAGCAAAGATAGCAGGGTATCTTAGAGGCAAATCTAATTGGCTTGTAATAGCTGATTGCTAGATTTTTATTATGAATATTTCCACTTCAGAAATCAGCAAACACTATAAATTAGGACTTGGATTATAGTCTTTTTGATTTCTAGACCAAAAGTGATGGAGAGCATGTTAATAATGCCTATTAAACTTTAAAATGTGTTGTGCATATATTATTTTGAGAGTCAGTTATTAAATGTTTGCAGCACATTCCTGAGTATTTACAAGGATAATGGAATAAACTATTTCCTTCTCCATTGGATTAAGGCAAACAGAGATTGACTTATCTGGAATCATATACTGAGTAAATATCTGAGGCTGGATTTGAACTTAGACTTTCCTTATTCCAGGCCTGGTGCTCTATCCACTGAACTACCGAGCTATCCCATGTTGATGTTTTACTTTGGCTTAAAAGTAGAGATAATCCAACCATTCTGGAGAGCAATTTGAAACTATGTTCAAAGAGCTATCAGATTGTACATACCCTTTGATCTAGCATTATTTCTACTGGTCTTGTATCCCAAAGAGATCTTAAAGAAGAGAAAGGGACCCACATATGCAAAAATGTTTGTGGCAGCCCTTTTTGTAGTGGCAAGAAATTGAGTGGATGCCCATCAGTTGGAGAATGGCTGAATGACTTATAGTATATGAATGTAATGTAATAATATTGTTCTGTTAGAAATGACCAACAGGATGATTTTAGAGAGTCCTGGAGAGAGTTACATGAACTGATGTAGAGTGAAATGAGCAGAACCAGGACAGCATCGTACCCAACAACTTGATTATACAATGATCAACTCTGATGGATGTGACTCTTTTCAACAAGATGATTCAGGCCAGTTCCAATTGTTTAGTGATGAAGAGAGCCATGTACACCCAGAGAGAGGACTGTGAGAACTGAGTATAAATCACAACATAGCATTTTCACTCTTTTTGTCATTGTTTGCATTTTATTTTTTCTCATTTTTTTCCTTTTTGATTTGATTTTTCTTGTGCAGCAAGATAATTGTATAAATATGTATGCATATATTGGACATATTGGATTACTCGTTATCTAGGGGAGGGGGAAGGAAGGAGGGGAATTGGAACACAAGGTTTTGCAAGGATTAATGTTGAAAATTTATCCATGCATATCTTTTGAAAATTAAAAAGCTTTAATAAAAATAAATTAATAAATGCCAAAATATAGTCAATATAGGGGGAAATGCAGTGGGCTAACGAGGTCATTTTTTGATGGGTTGCTTTAGCACAGAGATGCTTTCACGCTCAGCTATTGAAGGAATATTTGAAATTTCTACAAGAGTTAACAGAAAGATTTCATGAGCATAGATCTTTCAGTGGACACCTTGTTAAACAAAGAGGAATAGGATGTTAGATATGTGCAGACAGCAAAGGTCTGGACACTTGTACTGCTTCAACCCTATGGATCAAACCAATCATGGACTCCCAGAAAGTAGGCATCTCCCAGGTTCTCCAAGTCTTACTAATTGATAAGACCAAAGTACTTATTGGCCCTGACACTTGCCTTGCTGCTCTCTCTACCTTTAGGACTTTCTACTCTTTGCATCAGTCCTGCAGTTCATCTCTTTTTTATATGTTGTCTCCCTAATTAGGGTGTCAGCACCTAGAGGACAGGGAACATCTCTCTTTTTTTAAGGCACATAGTAAGTTCTCAAACAATAATTTCTTCATTCATTCAAGCCACAACCTTTCCTTCTAAAAGAACGTTTCAAGTGAAGTAAAAATCTGACAACTATAAAAGTGCCACTAAAGGAACTGTCATCATATCACTAAGGGCACCTTTACAAGGCAGAAAATGGCATTTAATTTTCATTTCATTTGGTAAAGTTCCCAGGCCTAGTAGGCACAAAAAAGCATTAGCCACTGCCTGTGCATGCAGCATATGTTTATAAGGACAGATACAGAATTTTGAATGTAGAGAGGTGTTTACTAAATGTTTGTTAAGCTTGTAAAATTAAAATCACCTTCAACTTTTACCCTGGAAACACATGAGGAAAAGGGGGGGAAAAGCTAAAAAGCCTAAAGGTAAAAAGCAGATTGTTTGGATGCAGAGAACTCTCTACATGGTTCCTGACTCAGCCAAAAGAGGATACCCTCTGCCAGGGCCAGGGATCCATTTGAAAATGACATCATTTTTAAAAAGTCATCACCAAGAGCACAGCCCAGCATCAAGCCAAAGGCTATTCAATTGATAATAGTGTCATAGCATCACAAACAGTTTAATTCTGGATGTTTTATTAAGATGATGCATCCTCTCTCCCCCAGCCCAGTCCTTCTCACAGTGCCAGGATCTAGGCTGTATTGTTCAGTCTAATCGGTGGGTCTCTGGATTTTCTCAATTCTGATTCTCTGCAGCCCATCAAAAAAGATGGAATATGGCAAAATCTATAAGTTGCTCAGAGAGTAAAAGATATCCCTTTTCTTTATTCCACAGAGATGAACACCTTATTGTTGCTCTCTTTTCAAGCTGAGAGTAGAATGCATGAGATTAAGGAGGGGAATATACTTTAATCAGGAAGGGGCAGATCAGGACAAGGTGCTTAGCAGGGAGGGGTAGCTGGAGAAGCAGATGGTGGCTAAGAAGAGACAAGGGCAGTTCTGATCCTGTTGACAGGGTCACAGAGAGGAGAGGTTTTTCTACCTTCCATCTGCTGCCCAGATGTTTGGGGAGAACTTCCCAGCCCTTTTCCAGGGTCATGTTCCCTAATTTGAAAAACACAACCCTGAGGATAAAGATATAGAAGAGGAAGAGAGGTAAGAGATCAAGGCTGGTAGTCCCTCTCAAAGCCATTACCATTAAATGCTTTTTAGGTATGGGGAAACATCCTATTCATCAAAATAAGTATTCTACCCAGTAACACTGAACTATTTAAGAAAAGCTCTAGAATTTTGGCAAATGATTTCTCCTGTCTAGATAAAATATTATATTCTCCTGGGATTTTACACACTATCAAATTAATCCCTCCTCTCTTAAAAATAGATTATTATATTTAAAATATGGGATTCTGGCCATATAAGGGAATATAGATATTAAGAAAAAGCTTGTGTCAAAACAGGGAGAAAAGATGTGGCATTTATATAGGCTAATTTATTTAGTTGACTTGATCACTGATCATTGGGATTGATGTGAAGAATAATAGGGGTCTATGCTTTCCTCACTTTTACCTAACCTGAAAGGAGTGGAGTCAAAATCATCCCACACTAAGACTCTTTGCTTTAGTCCCTTCAAATTCACTCTTCACTTTGATCAAAAAGGACATTTAGCCCTCAGGACCAGAGGTCAGACCTTTAGGGACACCATGGCTTCAATGAGATAATTTTTCTAGGGGAAACCAAGTGATTTAAAAAGTTTTAGTATTATATTTAGGAGAATTGAGCGGTCATCCCTGACCATAATCTTCATGTGACACTATCACCCTCCAAAATCTAGTCTTCATCAATACCATATTCCTATATTTTTCCTTTCTTTAACTTCAGTCTTGACCCTATGTTCCAATTCAACCATTTACAATTAGCTACTGCCCTGAATCTTTTGCTCCCTGATTCTCTCACCAGCCCCAACTCCAAACTAATCCTACCATCCACCTTCTTCTTTCCTATTCATGCTAAATGTTAATGCCAAAAATCAAGCCAGCAGGACAACTATATTTACTACAGATTTATGTTTTCTAATCTCACCTAGGTGCTCACTGCTACATAGCAAACTTTGTAATCTGCTCTGACCTATTCTATCATCCTTTGCACAGCAGCTGTTCCAAACCTCTTCTCCTCTCAAACCGTCTCTTCTTAGATATACAGAACTTCATCTCTTAGTTGAATGATGGGGAAATAGAAGCTTAATACAACAAACTTCTTTATTAGTATTCCAATGCTCAAAATCAAAGGGATGCCCATCAATTGGGGAATGGCTACACAAGCTGTGGTATATGGTTGCAATGGAACATTATTGTGCTATAAGAAATGACAAGGATTATTTCAGAAAAACCTGGAGAGACATGAAATGATGCAAAATGAAGTGAACAGAATTAGGAAAACAATGTGCATGGCAACAGCAATATTGTACAATGAAGAACTGTGAATGATTTAGCTATTTTGAGCTAATATATTGATCCAAGACAATCCCTTTATCAATCCAACTCTTCAATAGTTCTATTTTCTACCTTCTACAACAAGCCTTTCCTATATTCAATGCCCTTTACATTTTCCCCCACAATTACTACTAAACTAGAATACTCTCTAGCCTCTTGAACATACCACATGCTTTCCCACCTCCTCAATTTTTCTCACATTGTTCTTTGAGTATGGAATATTTTCTTCTGAATTTCCCTACTGAATTCACACCTATCCTTAAAAACCCTACTCTACCTACTTCTTTTAGAAAAGTTTCTCTGATTCTATTCTGGACAAAGACAACCACACCTCTTATCCCCAAACAATCATACAGTGCTTTGTCCTGTCCCATTCTAATGTACTTTGCAGGTTATAGTGCATATCATAGTTATTTGTGCTTTATCCACTTATTAAATTCTATGCTCAGTGAAGATATAGGATCTATATCCTAACTAAACTTTTTTGATCACAAGTTGTCTGAATATGATATAAATATAATCTAAATACTGAATAAATGAATGATTTTTCAACAAGACAAGTCAGTATAAAATAATATGATTGTCAAGTTGGAAATAGCTACATAATAGCTCATTTAATGCAAAGGCTACCAAAAAAACCATGAATTCTATTTGTAATATCCACCTGAAGATCTGAAAGACAAAAAAACTTACTACTCTCTAAAGCAACCCATTCCATTTTTTAAAAAAGCTCTAATAACTAAATAATTTATTAATAGTCATAAATGATTATACTGTATATATAATTAACCATATAATAATTAGATAACAATCTCTTTCTCTTGAACAGAAATATTCTTTTTCCACCCATTTTTCTACCTTCCCTCTAATCCCTTTTCAGTTTAAAAACAATCCTCTACTTACAAGACACCTGACAGCACTATTCCACACCTAATATAGAACCATATGGAGTTTTCCTGCTTCAAAGCAAAATTATATTATCTTGTGCACTTCCACACAGTCTTATTTAAAAAACACAAAAGACTCCAAAATTAGATTTTCAGAGTCATGAAGAATCAAAGTTTTCCATCTGGGAGAAGATTTAGAGGAAAGCACATGATCTACTATGAATGATAGACCAGCCACTTGGGGCTACACTGGAGTAATTGGACCAAGAAAAATTGGATGAGAGAAAGTTTTCTAGAAGCTGTAATATTACTTCTTTTGTTTTTTCTGCTTTTTAATCCATACTTCTAAATGATAAAGCGCCATAATAAAAAAAATAAATCAGCCCTAGGTAAACATTTTAATGATCAAATTAACAAGCATTTATTAACACCTACTTTGTGTTAAGCATTGTTCTAAGAAAAACAAAAAAAGTGTGGTCCCTTCTTTCAAGGATCTTACAAGCTAACTGGGGAAACAAAATGAAAACAGGAAAGCACAAGCAAGCTATTGATATAAATTGGAAATAATCAAGAGAGGGAAGGACCAGAATTAAATGAGTTTGGGAAAGTTTTCTTTCAGAGGGTGGGGACATTAGCTGAGTCTTGCAGGAATACACAGTAGCCATGAGGTAGAAAAGAGAAAGGGAGAGCACAAAACATAATGTGTGAAGAACAGCAAGAAGACCAGTATTACTAAATCGCAGCGGGGGAGGGAGGGACATAAAATGACTGTGAAAGTAAAGAGGGGCCAGATTATGTGGGATTTTCAACACCAATCAAAGGATTTCATATTTGACCCTAAGGATAATTGGAGGGAACCACTTGAGTTTATTGAAAATGAAGGTGATATGATCAGACTTGTACTTTAGGAAGATCAATCTGACAGAGGATCGACCAGAATGAGAAGAAACTAACTAATAAGCTATTACAATAGTCTAGCTGAGAGGTAATAGGAACCTGTGCTTGGGTGATGACAGTGTTGAAGGAGAGAAGGAAGCATAAAATTCCACATATATACTCCCTCTAAATAACCAGATCACAGTATATCCATTCCCATGAATCCTGTGCATCTTTCCTCTTTGATTCCCTAACATTTGTCACAGAATCTTAGTGGCTGTTCTCTAATTTTGTCAGCATTACTTGAATGATGGGTAAATAGAAGCTTATATGTATGCCCATCAATTCCTGCCCTTCCTATCTCCTAGTCTGGTCATATGCCTCTTAATGATATGTTTTATGCTGTTTCTCAGGAACAGTTCTAGTTGGAAATATGTTGCAACATACTCATGCCTTCCCATGTATATTTTGGCTAATTCTTAACTTTGTTTTGTCAGAGAGTCTTCTGTGTCTTGGAATCAGAAACAATGAGAAAACCAAGATGGTTAATGAAGGAGGCAGACAAAATTGATCTGAATACTATAAATAAATAAAGCATTTAAGATCAAATGAGTGTGAAACTCTAATTCTGGCTCAATATTCAGTAGGGGGGAATTAGAAATAAGGAGCTAGATGAAGGCTGAAACAATAGTCCAGGTAAGAATTAATAAGTGTCAGAACTAGGATGGTGGTTTTGAGAGTAAGAGGGAGATAAGACATGAGAGAGATCATGGAGGTACAATCAATAGAATTTGCAATTAATTAGATTCAGAAAATGAGTAAGAAGTAAAAAATGACTTTGAGGTTTCTTTAGGGTTTAGGTGACTGAGAGAAGAATGATACCATTTTCAGAAATAGGAAATTGCAAGGGGAGAGAATCTGACAAGTTTAGTTTTGAACATAGTTTGATGTTCCTATGGGATAGCCAAGGGCAGATGCTCAGCAGATATTTGAATATATATATGGGTACAGAACTCCAGGGAGAGACTGGGTTGAAGGTATAGATTTGGAAGCCATCTGCACAGAAAAGCATTGAAGGGAAGGGATTTAATAAGAATGCCAAGAGAAATAGCAAAGAGTTGAGATCCAAGGGCAGTCTTTTTCAACATCCACAACTAAACTCCTTTTCCTCGGTTTCTTTATCTTACAAATGGGGGGAGTTCTTACTAGGTGACCAATAAAATCCCTCTCAGATCTTGAGCTTATTAAGAATTCTCATGAATGTTTGGAACTCATCAGATGATAATCACTTTCTTCTTACCAGCAGATGGCACTGCAATCTATGGGAAGCAATAGAAAGTGAAAAATGCTACATTCTCAACTAGAGCAACCAAATTACAAAGAAGACAAGTCATATCTTTTTTCTTTCTTAAAGATTACGTACAACATGTTTATACTTTTATCTTGTGGGAAATGTCCAATTCACTATGATAATAAATGCTACTGTGATTTTAAATTATACCTTGTTACTTCCAAGGAATACTATTTCTTTAAAAAGTTTCCATCATACACTATAAGCGATTAGATGACATAACATCATTCCCATTTTATAAATGAGATGACTTATAAGAAAGGAAAGGAAAGGAAAAAATCAGAGCAGGAAATAAAGCATGCTGGAAGTGACAAGAACCCTCAAGCAAGGATTTTTATTGCCCGTCAATATTCAATGCCCTGTCTGTTTTATAGGAACCTTGCTTATAGAAAAGATGCCTTTGACAGCACAGAGTGTGTATTAGTCAATCATCAAGTAGATTGCAATAGAGTATATAGCCATTTTCGCTGAAAATTTCTCCCACCAAACCCCAACACCTTCCTTTCTTTCATAAGACAAGTCCCACACAATGGCCAATACAGCTCTGGGCAAGGTTAAGAGCCCCACTTTGGTAACAGTGGTACAAGAAGTGTGGACCAGACTGAATCATTTTTAGTGCAAAGTAAGTACTGAGCCAGATTCAAAGGTAACTGAATCTATTTAGGATTAGGATGAAGATTTAATTCTGTCTAGGAATATTGTGGATAATCTAGATTTCTTTCCCTATAAATCCATAAAAGGGAGGAAGATCCTCAGAATCAACCCAGCTAGATACAGACAAGTTTAACATATACCAAAGTGAAGGCTAGAAGGGAAGGACTTTCATATTTTCTTCTACATCCTACTATCTTCCAAGATAATATGTTGACACTGTAAATGTTTTTGAGAACATGCTCAGAATCTGAGAAAAAGATACAGTCATTTGTCTTGTGGTTGGGAAGATTTTTAATAATTCTACAATTACAATTATAAAAGGTGTATCAGAAATGGTTGACTTTTCCTCATCTGAAGTAACATATTGATTATTTCTTATAGCAGAATTTAGGAATTTTCTAGGTTACTTCTTCTGAGAAGGATGAGAAATTTTTAACAACAATATAACAAGAACAAGAAAACAACAGATTAATCTTTTGGGATTTTTTGGTCTGAGTGATGACACAGATGAGAAACAGTGTATATAGTAGACTTCATTACTGGTTCTTGCTGAATTCTGATCTCTGCCATATGTTTACTTTTTGAGACATGGACAAGTACAATTTTATCAAGGTGGATGCTGCCTTCAGTAGTATAGATTGTAAGCCATTTGTGCCTTCTCACCCTGTGTGACTTTTGTCTATGCCCTTCCCAAACTGGCACATAGTGGGGCCACCCAAAAAGCTGAGGGTCTTCTTCTGGATCTCTTTGTACTACAGATGAGGCAACTCATCAATTACTCCTTTCTATCACCATGAAATTGTTTTACTTTTCTGTTCATTATTTTGGTGGTCATCTTTCTATCACTTGTCCTTTGCACTTTATCAGTGGGAATATAATGAAATTGTGTCTCTTACTATTTTTTCTCCATATGACTATCTGAGTGACCTATAATCTTAATTCTTTGTGGAATATAGAATTCCGAGCATCAGGAAGATGCTTTGAGAATGCACAAGATTTCTTAAATATAATCCAACTCTGCTCTTTTCTTTTAATTCAATTCTGGGCTCAGTTCACTATCAATCAATGGTGTCTATCAAATATGAAGGTAATGATGGTCCAGCCCTATGGACTCATCAACTAATTGAATATCAGCATCTGGAAAATAGACATCCTTCATTTCACTTGATTTTCTTGTTGGAAACTTTACCAAATTCCATTCAATTACTCATTTACTTGTTCTTGTTTAATCGTTAAGTTGTATGCTACTCTTCCCGACCCTGTCCTTTTCTTGGCAAAAATACTAGAGTGATTTGCTTCTCTAGTGGATCAAGGCAACAGTCATACAACTAGTAAGTGTCAGAGGCTGGATTTTAATTCAGGTCTTCTGACTCTAGGCCCAGAGCTCTATTCACTGAGTTTTCTACTTGTTTCCATCTCAGTTAGTGGGCTTTGCAATTTCTGGGGCTTGATGAGACAAAATTAATGTCATCTACAAAGAGGAACATCTGGAAGACTTTGCCATTATCTTGGATGAATTTCTTTTTAACTTGGACTCTGCTCTGGACACCTTCTATGATATAAGCAAACACCTTTGGTAAGCATAGATCTCTTTAGCTTTCTCTTGATATTTATATCCAGGGGGTACTCATTCTTACATCTTTCAAGGAAATTTGTGTGATTTTAACATACACTGGAGAAACATACTGTTTCCAGAAAGTCTTATAACTTTTGTTCTGTTGAATCAAATGCATATTTATGATCAACAATAATAAGAAATAGTCAGTTGAGTGACTATATAGTTTGCCCTAGAACGTCATTTACAAAAATCTATTCTTTTTCCATATTATATCCAAGATGTCCTTGATATTTACATAAATTATTCTCAAAAAAGTTGGAAATATTCCTAAAGCAGGAATCATTAGTGTTTATTTACTATTAGTTTTTTCTCAATTATATTTTCTTTTTTTTTCAGTAGTAATGGCATCGATGCTTTCCCCTCCAAAGTATTTGGTATCATTCTGTCTTTCAGATATTTTAAGAATCAATCTTTGATTTGAGCAAACAAGTTACTTTGTGTATTATCACCCAAATTAACTATAAAGGATATGTGAAGAAAGACATTATCTGCACCCAGAGAAAGAACTCGTAAATAGGTGTATAGAATAATTTTACATATATGCCCTCTATCTAGCTATCTATTCCTATTTGTGTCTAATGGTAGCCATAGTGGAGAGGGGAGGGAAAATTTACATAATAAATTATTATAGATTTGAAAGGAATAGCAAAGAGTGCATAGTAGATTTGTAGTCTCATATACAACCTTCTTTTTTATTGTACTGCTATGAATGTTTGCTTTTGTTCATAAAGAAAAAAAATCAATCTTTGAAGCCCTCAAAAATGGTGATTTACACTGGAGAAATGACGTGGCATAGTACAGAGTATACTGAGGACAAATGAGTTCAAATGCTGCCTTAGATCATTAGCTATGTGACCATGGGTGAGCCACTTACCCTAATTTCTAAAATTAGAAGGGTGAATTTTATGGCTTCTAAATCTAGGATGCTGTGAATTTCTTTAGACTATAGTGATAGTCTGAATTAATCTATCTTCTTTTATCCATTTTCCAATGTTCTGTTTTGGGTAGTTTGTTTAAATAGGTAAGATTAGAGTTAGTTTCATTACAAACCAGTTATTCTCATTTTTATTCTTCAAATTTGATATTATGATATTTGCTCTAAGAAGTCAATTCTATGACTGTATACAAACAGCCATTTCAGAAAGAAAGAATGCCAACATTGACAATGAATTGGAATATAATCAGTTTCCTTTATTATGATGCTATTTGGGACTCTCCCAGAATTCAGATAGATTCTATATATATCATTGAATACTGAATGTATAATTCTATTTTCTATTATACAACATTATAATACAAAGATCCTTCCAGATAAAAAAGAATTCCTTTCATTTAATATATTTGTTTCACTTGGAGTGGAAATATATAATTCTACATCCAAAACAATACAGGAAGATGGCCAAAAAATCATCCAATGAACTTATTCATAGAATCTCAGAATGAATGTCAGAGCTGTAACAGGCTTTAGTGGTCATCTAACCCTACTCACATGCAAGCAAGTAAGTACTGCCTGATTGTACAGAGGCAATTGTTTTTAAGGAGAAGAGTGGGAAAAGAAATACATTTTATACTTAAGGTGCTTAATAAATACAAGTTTAGATGGGGCAGAAGCAAGCAAGATAAATTAGGGATTATGATGAAGTAAGAACCATGAGTCCCATAGTGAAGGGTGCTTGGGCATTCTGGTTAACCTAGTATAGTTGGGGGATGAGGTGGAGGTGGTTAGGTTAATAAGTCTGGTATCAGCATTGTTCTGAAGAATATATGAACTAGGTCTGGGTCCCAGTAAGCCACTTATCAATTCCCTTATTTGTAAAATGGGAATGATAAGGGAAGGGAATGATCATTCATACAGTACCTACTGTGTGCTGCCAAGCATTTTATAAATAAGATTTCATTTGGTCCTCATTTGGATCTCATTGGGAGGTGGGTGCTATTAAAACTACATTTTACAGATGAAGAACTTGAGATAAACAGAGATTGTAACTTGCCCAAGATGATACATCTAATAATTTGCAGGTTGAATACAATAAGGCTAAATTTGAACTCAAATATGTCTTATTTCAGGTCTTTTTATACTCTTTATTTACTTTACCACTTGTCATACTTATCTCATAGTGCTGTTGTAGAGAAAGTACTATATAAGATGTAAGCATCATCGTTAAAATTATGAATAATATAGCCAATTAAAAGTTAATAAAAATTAATAGGCAATGAGTTTTCTTTTCATTACCTCCCCACTCCCACTCCCCAGAATTTCTTCCCCAAAATTTCTCTTTAGAGCTATAAAACATTAAAATACACAGAAAGAAATAATAATTTACTTTCCTGGGATTCCCACACACACACACCTTTTTTTAAATAGACTAAGTAGTTCAATATCTTGAACAGTACAGACTTACTCAATTCAATCTAATGAATATTTATAAAGAACCTATTATGTGCCAGGCACTGGGGATACTATTAATAATTTTTTTTTAAGTTGTTGTCTTTAAGGAGCTTACAATCTAATGGGGGAAACACCACACAAAAGAAAACAAGATAGACTATTGGGGAGGGAGGTAGAAAAAGTAGAGAGTACATAGCTTGGGATATCTAATCCTCTGGGGTTGAAAATAGGCAGAGCAGTAGATGCAAAGTGCTATTGTTATTGTGCAATCACATTTGACTCTTCATGACCCCATTTAAGGTTTTCTTGGGAAAGATACTGTATTGATCTGCCATTTTCTTCTCTAGCTTATTTTTTACAGATGTGGAAATTGAGGGAAATAGGGTTAAGTGACTTGCCCAGGGTCATACAGCTAATAGATGTCTGAGACCAAATTTTTAATTCAGGAAGATGAATCTTCCTGACTTCAAACTAGGTACTCTATCTACTGTGCCACTTAGCTGCCCCAGACGCAAAATGGAGGGATATAAAAGTACAATTTCTGCCCTCTATAAATGAAGGCATTGGGAGGACTTTGGTATTCTATATTTCAGTCCTCTAATCAGAAGAGAAAGAAGATTGAGAAAGGTGGTGTTAATCAAAACTTGGGTTACGACTATATGGTGATTAGATTAGAAGTGATGAGCAAGGGAGGGCATCTTAATCTATGGAATTCAAAGCAGGAAGAGAAACAAATGCAAAATGCACAACAGGAGAAGAATGAATTGCCTTTTGAGGTATCCTTTAGTCTCAAAATGTTTGCAAGTATTTTATTGCCCTGGGAGAGAAATTAATTCTCACATTGCATAGTTTATTATCTTCTCTGGCTACAGAACAGAAAATACCTTTGAAGTGAAACTCTTTGAAAATCTTCTCTGGTTTCACCTTGGGTGCACCCTGTAGGAACCCTTTATGATCTCTTAAAGCATAGTTCCTTGGTCATATTACCTTGTTTCATACTTTATTACAAGGCTTTCATCATAAACATGTCTCATTCTCTAATGAAACAAAACTAGAGTGTAAGCAAATTCTCCTACTCCTGATCCTATTTCATTAGAGGAAGAATGAAGAGGAAAGACTGGGAAATGCATGGTTCTATGGTAAACAAACCAACCAACAAACAAAAACAAATCTAAGAAAAAAAAACAGTGTTTATCACTGTTTCCCATACTCCTCACCTCACACTACTTAAGTTATGGGCAAATGTCCTTTTCTTACACTGAAGTTAACACAGAAAGTTCTCTGTTTGAGCAACTAAATCCCCAACAATTCTGAACTCAAATTACCATCATCCTGATAGGTTCCCAGAGTTGGCAAATTCAGTTGGAAAGTTTGGAGCAGAGTGTACTCAGCCTTCATACAAGAACAGCAATTCAGAGATACATTAGTGTCTCACATTAGTAAGAAAAGAACAGAAAATAGCACCACTGCCTATGTGTGCTCAAAGTAGGCAAATTATATGCCTCTGGGCAGAGAGATGAACAGGGAAAATAGTCCAAGATAAAAAGAGAGAAAAGAAATAGGTGAAAGAAAAAATGGAGAGAAAATGGAAAAAGAGGAAGAAAAAAATAAAGGCTAGAAGATTCACTTTGAGGATTTATTGCCGTTCCATTTCCAAACTTGGGAAAGGAACTGAATTTCTACTATGCCCTTTTTCTGATTCTTGCAAAGCATGGTTCATACTCTTCATTAGTAAGATGTATACTTGAAGGTTTTGCACTAGGTACTGTTGTTTAGTCAGGTCAGAAATAGATTTCAGAAAGTCAAATATTTCAAAGGAGATAAACTTTTCAAGATATTTACATGTTACAAATTTTCAGAGTGTTTATGAGTTGTGCGTTTAAAAGAGTGGCTTTAAAAAATATAGATAATCTCTATCTAGCTATCTAATAAGCACCACTCCTTATTCATTATTGTGAACGTAGGAACAAGTGTCTCCATGCATAGAGATTAGAGACAGATTACAAAGAACAGCATGTTTTGCCTTGCAGAACGTGCAGAAAAAAATGTCAATTGAAAATGGATGTCATAATGCATACCACCCTGGCCAAATCAGGTTATGGTTTTATAGGTCATAAGTTTATAGCGTCCCAATATGAATCTTATAATTTTAAAAGCTTCTACCAAATTCTAAGTAGTTCAGTGAATAAAGCATGGGACCTGAAGTTAGGAAGATGAGTCTTCCTGAGTTCAAATTAAAATGAGCTAGAGAATAAAATAGCAAACCATTCTGGTATCTTGATCAAGAAAACCCCAAATGGGATCATGAAAAAATAGACACAATTGAAAATGACTAAACAACAATATAGTTTAAAAATTAGCCATCTGCCTGACCTCAGATAAGCCATTTTACCTCTATGAGATTCAATTTGCAAATTTATAAAACAAAGAGATTGAACTAGATGACCCCTGAAATTCCAGCTTTAAATCTATGATTTATTATCCTCCAAAATAAAAACAAATTTAGATGAAAGGTACTGGGAATGGAAGAAAAGGGAAATTGCAACAACAATAAAAAAAATCTTTCAAAGATAAAATCAGTAAGACTTAATCTGTTGAATGTGAGGGGCAAAAGTAAAAAAGGGGGCAAAGATAACTTTACTCCTTGGTTGGATAAGTCTGAGGATTACTGTGACTATGCTTAACATTTTGAAGAGTAACTGGCATCTCATTGAACACAGGTATCTCTGGGTAAGAAAGTGAGAGAGAGCTATCTATTCTTTTGAGTGTCTGGTACAGCCAACCTCCTCCTTAGAAGAAGGGACATACTGGAAATACCAGTTGTTAGCCTAGGGGCATCCTGCTTAGATTAGCACTCAAGTAGGAGGAAAAGATGGTGTAACTATTAATTATGGTGAAAATTATTTTGAGGAGAAAGCAATAGCTCAGTGGAAATGGACACCCCCTTCCATCCCTCCACCCTCTCACTGAGAGTAACAATTCATTAGCCACCCCAATTGATAAACTGTAGTCATATCTTGTTTCTAAACCAACTGCAGCAAAATATAGATCGTTTAATTTGTTATTATCTAAAGCTGGGAGAGTGTTCTGCCAAAGGACACTATGTTGCAACATGGAGGTAATATTCCCTTTGATTCCCTTAGGGATTTAAAGTATCATGATTGAAAGCGACAGGATGGTTAGGACCATAAATCCAGAGTTGAGTGTCCTTGGAGGGCATTTGGTCCAACTCCCTTTTTTTAAAAATGAGAAGCTGAGCCCCAGGTGGATTAAGTGATGTGCCCAGCAGTCACAATGGGAGTAGCATCAGAGAGCAGGTCCTATGACTTTAGAATTGATGCTCTAGCCACAGAACAGCAAGGATTCCAACATGACTAATATTTGCACATCTAGCTTTTCTTTTACCTATTATTGATACAGAGGCAGGGTGGCAAGGAGGAACAGGTAGCAAGGATAGGTGGGCCTGCAGTAAAGGTGAGTCTGCTGGGAGATCCCAACTTTCTCTTTGGGCACTGATTTTTTTTTTTAAATTTCTGAGCTCAGTGCTAATCCTTAGGCAGTCTACACCTCTCTGACCAAAGCCAATTAGTATCATGAGCAAATAACTCCTCTCTTCCTCTCTAGAAGATGATCTTAGAATATGCTTACAGAAGGCTTATAAGTTACATAGGGCCCTGGAGCTATCTCATCTAAGTCTTACAAAAGGTAACTGGAGCACATATAATTACTCCCATTTTGCAGAATGACCCCAAGAAACCCAGTGATCTATGACTGTAGGTGGTGAAGGTATACTTCAAATCCAGTACTTCTGACTCCTGATATCACATACATCTTGCCAAGATGGCCAAACTTTGGGTAGGTCACCATAAAAAATTTTGAAAGGTTACTGTCTTTCCCCTTTCAGGACAGCCTTTTTCTAGTACCCTCAAAGAGAAAGAGGGGAGGAGAGGAAGACGGAAATGGACACAGGAGAAGAAGAAAGGAAAAAAGGAGGGAAGAAGGGATGTAAAGAAGAGGAGAGATATATACATAGTGAGAGAGAATGAGACAAAGACAAAGATAGAGAGATGATAGAGACACAGAGAGGAACTTAACAGGTCTTTCTAGGTTCCCAAGAATGCTAAGGATGTCTTCATCTTTCTGACCATCTTGTATCCTAAAAGCTCCTAAAAACTCAGTGTTAAAATAAGGAAGGAGGCCACAATGAATAGAAGAAGTTAAAAGATTTTTTTTTCTGCCTTCCTCAGCCCCTTCTTCTAGCACAAGCACACCAGCTAGATAAGCCTACTAGAAGACTGGATTCTGAAAATGACAGTGCTGTTCGTGTGTAGATTTTGCAATCTGATGATGACAGAGTGCCTGGAAACATGATAAACCTCTAGGAAGAGATGCCCAAGAACACTGGAGGGGTAAGAAGGGGGAAGGGTGGGGCGGAGGAGGGTGGAGAGACCCACAGTGTCGGGGAAGACAAGCCTTCTGGAAAGTGTGTGGAAGACGGAGTCAGGTGTTTTTGCTAACCTCATTCTACAAAGGCAGACTGCAGCAGAAGCTCCTGTTTGGAAATGTGGCGTTTGATTTAAGAAGCTTTTCGTGGGAGTTAGTCATATTCTGGGGGAGGTGGATGCGATCTGATAGGTACTGGCAGTTTGTGGGCTCTTGCATAAAGATTTCAAAGCTACACTTCACCATCTGTGCTTGAGGTGGGGGGGAAGTTACTGGTGTTGGACTGTGTAGTTCATCCAACCACCCTGCAAATCTGATGTTATCTGACAACGAATGAACATGCAGGAGACATTGCTTTGTATGATCCTCTCTCAAATGTGGTGAGGAAGTATTGCAGACAAAAATGAAATGGACTACCGAGCCAATACAAGAGGAAGGGAGGGGTGATGGAGATAGAAGGCAAAGATCACAGATTTAGTTACCAACGGTCAACATCATTCTTCCTTAAAGTTTGCCAGGGGAGCATTGGAGAAGTATCACTCACTACTTCATGGCATGGTCCTCAAAGGTCTTTCAATGGCCAATATAGCTCCTTATCCAGGGTAAAATAAACCAAATGGTGGCAATCTACATAGGATTATTAAATGGTGTGTGAAAGGTAGTATATGCTTGATAAAACATATTGAGTCAGAAAAAAAGAGGAAAAGTGGTATAAAACAATGAATATAGGTTTTCAAGTCAGGACTTGAATTTAATTTCCTGATTGACTCTTTACTACCCATACTACTTTGGACAAACCATTTTACTATCTTGGCCTCAGTTTCCTTGTCTGTAAAAAGTTATATGGCTACTAGGACCCTCTGATCCTATACAGTGAATCCTAACTTTTCTACTAATAAGATCAGTCTTCGGACATTAATTAGATACTGTACCTCATTTACATTTCCAAAATGAAAAAGCTCATGATTCAATCATATTTTAGAAAGTTATTCCATTTAAACTCTCTCTAAAATTTCTACTTTTTAATGAATTTCTTTTACTTCTAAATCTACCTTTCATTATATTTCCCCAGTTTGACTTTCTCCCAACTATATAAGATCAAGAATAAAATTGAAATTCCTTGGATATTAAAAAAAAACAGAATCTCTCAGTAAGTAATTGTAGTAAATCTGAAACCCTGAAAGAGTTCAAATTCATAATGCTTTTAACTAGGTAAACTGAAAAGTTGTAATATAGAATTGATATTTTACTCATTTGGGGGATGGGGAAAAGAGAGATGAAAATAAAATATTCCATTTTTGTAAGCACCTGATTTCTGAGTGAAACTTTTCCAATTACCAAACATTTTCCATTACCAAACATTACACTGCCAAATGTTAAATGTCTTGCCTGCTGACTCTGTAAAACATCCATTTTATAAAAAATCTTTTCATGACCTATAAGCAGACATTTTGGATTGACAAACTTCACATATTACAATATCTTATAATATAAATGGGACATCTCTTCAATTTCATATTGTGTTATTCACATAACTCTTTTTTTGTCATAGTAGCATTGCACATCAGAAAGCTAGATCTGAAGTCAGAGGATCTGGGTTCAAATTCCAGACCCTGACATTTTACAGTCTATCTGATCTTGGGCAAGTCACCCCACCTCTCTCTTTGGATTTCAGTTTCTTAATCTGTGCAATAAAGAAGTTGGATTCCAAAATGTTTGATGTGTTATACTTCTAAGTCTATGATTCTATGATTTACTAGGCCATAAACCTGGACCATTTTCCACTTCAGAGGCCCTCCTGATCTCTTCCTTTCCCTTCTTACCAATCCATATGAGATCTTGATTTTGGAACAATTACAACACCAAAAAGATCCAAACACTACTTTCTTTACTAGCAGTACTTAGCATTTTTCAAGTTCAAACCAAGACTGACAACGAATAACTTGAAGACAGAATAGATAGATAAAATACTTCACCAGATACTACTAAAATCAAAAGGCAAGAAGCAGAAACATAACTAGAAACCAAGTTAACCATTCAATGCTCACTTTAGACCATGCCGCCTATGGTCACCCAATTGGAGATGAAGAAATAATTGAGTAGATAAGAACAATTGTTAAGATCGTTTAATGTCAAAATATCCTTACATGCATCATATAGCTAAGTGGCACAGTAGATTGAGAAGGAAAACTGAGTTCAAATTTGGCTTCAAATACTTACTAGTTGAATAATCCTGGACAAGTCATTTAATCCTTCTGGCCTCAGCTTCCTCATCTCAAAATGAATTGAAGAAGGAGATGGCAAACCACTCCAGTATCTTTGCTAACAAAATCTCATACTGTCCATGGGGTCACAAAGAGTCAGACATGACTGAAAAACTAAACAACAATGACAAAAGTCAATATGTTCGAGTTGGAAATCCAGGTCTTTCCAACTCTCAGGCCAGTACTCTATCTGCCAAGCCAAGCTATCTCTCTGATACATTCTTCACCCATATTATTAACTTAAAGTGTATACATTACTACATTGGCTTATTATTAATTCCAAATATGTTGTACTTATCATTGCAGTGATAAAAGGTTGGTACTCTCCCCCCTTCTTGTTAAAGTTTTTTTAAATAGATGCATTTAAATTCATCTTACTGAATTTTTCTTCTATGTCATTTTTTTTGACAGAAAAAAATGCCAGAAGATTATTAGTGCTGGGAGTTAGCTGTACTCTGTTGTATCTTTCAAGCAAGTCATGAAAACATTCCAAAGAAACTCATTATGAGAGAAGGCTTAAGGGGATACTCAGTCCTTCAAAGCTCAGACATGCTATTCAAGAAGAACTAAGGGACTGAACAGGACCAACAAGAAAAAAAATATTGTGAAAATCCAATTATATTTTAGGACCTTATTCCATCTATCTTAACTCTTTCTAGAATTTCTACTTTTTTAATGAATCTTTTCCTTCTGAAACTATTTTAGTGCCATCTCCTATTATTTTTTTTATCAAAGTATTAACTTGAACAATAATTCTTGTTTGATAATTTTCTTCAGAAATTTCCTTCAAACAATATTTTATGACCCTGTGAAGCATAGAAAAGTACAAAATAGCCTTTAGTACTGCATGAAATCCTTTTGCTCCTTCAGTAACAGCAACAATGATGAAAAATAGGGGAAAAAAATCACACAGATTCTAGGTGCTGAATATTCATTTAATTGTTGGTACTTTAAATGTGGGATCTTTGTCAAAAAACAAATCGAGTCAGTATACTGCTTGCAATGAATTAAAACAAAAGTTTTGTTTTATCCAAATGAAAAGAAAAGTCACAGGTTGTCCTAGGAGAGACAAATAAATCAGGGGATTTGATTTTTTCATATTTTCAAAAGCATTAAGAATAAGTCCTCCAGATGCTCTTTGCAGGCCACATCATGTTAATTGTTTAATGTCCTGGAACAATACTGAGCCTCTTAAATAAGATCAGTAATCACTTCAAAGAATTAGCCTTAACTATCCACACAGAAAAACCAAGAGGATGAAAAATGTTAATCATTCAGAAATGTTCACAAGCAGTTACAGTCTATAAAAAAGGCCTGTCAATATATAAATCCTGGACAGGCATTGTCCATGGATAATGAACTAAGGCCATTGTTGAATAACATAAAGAAATAAGAACAATCTGTCTTTATGAAATTGTGAAGTATTTTTAATCCTGGTGGTGTTTTACCAAAACAGGCATATTTTGCATTGGTACCCATACTATATTAAGATATTTAGAGGAAGGACTTGAAAATGTATGTAAGATCCTCAGTGAAGAATTGATAGGCAGTTAGTTCTCAAGAATGAATCCAGGTTATCAGCAGCTTGTTGGTCTTCCCTTGTTTTCAATCTACTAATTAGAGAAATTCAAATCGGCAATTCTGAGACAGAACCTCTTGCTTATCAGAGTGCTAAAGTGACAAAAAAGGGAAATGATAAAAGTGGAAGAACTTAAATTTAAAAAGAATTGCAAGTTATACATATAGATTTGCAATGTCATAAACAATCATCTTTTTATCATTCTATGTTATGGAAGTGCTTGTTTTATTATATAAATTTAAAAAAAAAAGAAGTAGAGGGACTGTAGGGAAACAAGCACATTGTTTGTACTGTAGTGAACCTATAAATGGGTACAACCATTCTGGATAGCAATTTGGAATTTTACAGGAAAAAAAATAGAGCAATACCCAAAATATATTTTTTTGAAAATAGGTCCTACAAATAAAAATATATGTTTATAAGCAGCTTTTTTTATGGTGGCAAAAAAATGGAAACTCAGAAGACACCCATCAATTGTGGAATTGTTTGAATAAATTGTGTTACAGGAATGTGATGAAATACTATTGTGTTTTTAAAAATGAGGAAATCGATTCACAGAAACATGGAAAGATTTATATGAAGTGACTTCAAGGTAAAGCAGAGAATACCAACTACCCATGCTATTTATCCCCTGTGGATACCCTCTTTTCAACTTCTTTTTTTTTTGTGTGTGTTGTTTTCTTCATTCGATTGTAAGCTTCTTGAGAGCAGGAACTATCTTTTTCTTATTTATATCTCCTGTGTATAGCACAGTGTCTGGCACATAAGTAGTAGGCATTTATGTTTGTTAAATTGAATACTATACTATTTACCTCTTAACAGAGAAATGATGAATTTAAGGTAATAAATTATACACACACAAACCATATATACGTTCATATACATACATTACACATATATTTGTATATAGGTAATGAGGGAATTTGTTTTGTTTGACTTTGCATACATGATGCAAGAATTTGTTTTTCTTTTCTCTCATTTCAGTGGGATGAAGGTGAGAAGGACAAATTCATTGCAAAAACAATTTTTAGAAAGAGGGTGGGGATATACTAAGGCAGTGTAAAACTACATGCACTTTTTTATGAGGTGACGAGTGTTGTATTCACTGTTCTACAAGGTAATAAAACTTTTTTGGGAGAGGACATGAATAAGTATCACACAGAAAGTATAGATATCTATCAGTTGTGATCATGGGAGAGAATACTCATACTGATGAGATCACAGGGCTATCACAGTAACAAAATATCAACATAGCAAATGGTAAATAGATAAGGGAAGAGACTGATACAGATCACAGAAATCATTATTTTCCAAAGAAGCTTAATGGATGTAAAGCAATAAGCACAAAAAGAGGTCAAAAGATTTAAAAAATAACTTCAACTCATTAAGTTTTGATCAACTTACAGAGCAAATGACAAAGAAGCCATGGCAATGATGCTTTGGGCTATCAGTGGGAGGACACTTATAGAAAGAGACTGAGGGAAGGGTCCAAAAAATTGTATGTAATGGAATAGTTGTGCTGAAATAAAGAGCATTGATGAAATATTTTTAAAATACATAGAAGAGGAAGGAAGTTCAAAAAGGAACCCAAGCAAACAGGACAGTTCTGGAGCTGTTTTGTTCAATTTAATAGGAACCTTCTAAAAAACAAACTATAACACTAGGTCACAGTTTCATATTGAGAAAGAGATACTGGAAGATTATAAGCAGAACTGGTCTCATAACAAAAAGCAATGGAGAGAAAAACATATTTGTAGAAATCTTGTAAGATGCAATTAAAAATATTTAAAAATTAAACTAGAATGAAGACAACAAAAAAAGATTAAAAATGAAAAAAAAAAGACCTGTCAATGTTGCACTAACAAACTTTTTTCATCAATGACAATGAAGACATCTCATCTGACCTTTAACATTATATTCTCTGGTGTACATAAAAAAGTGGAAATGTACAAAAACAAAATCAGGGAAAAAATTTGAATTTGATCAAGTATAAACATGGTCATGAATACATTTAAATCACAAAATATTCCTTGACAGACACAACAGAGATCCATTTGCTTGGCAAACTCCTAATGGTAAATATCAAGGAGAACACTGTACAGAGAACAAAAGAAAAAAACAAATATGTACAAAAGATGTTTATAGCAGCCCTTTTTGTGGAGGTAAAGAATTGGAAATGAATCGGGAAATAATTGAACAAACTTTACAAACATAAATATAATGAAATACTATCAATCCAGAAGAAATAATGAAAGAGCAATATGAAAAGATTTATATGAATTGATGCAGAATAAAATGAATAGAACCAAGAGAAAAAAAATTACATGATAACAATGACATTATAAAGAGAAATTTCTCTAAAAGACTTTTTTTTCTTTTTGAGACTGGGTCTCCCTTTCTCATCTTGACTTGCAACACCCACTTCACCAAAGATATTGTAACTGCTTCATTTCCAACCTGGGACATGTAGATGGCCTCCCACTCTTAGGGGCTCGGCACATTGGTGCTAAACTTAAGTGTAGGTATCTGATAGACAACGTTCCTACTTCAGCTTGAAAGTCCTAAGCTCAAGAGTTCCATCAGCTTCAGCCTCCAAGATGAGTAATGACAGTATACTTGGCGATTTTGAAAGGCTTAAGAACTCATGCAGTGATCAGCCATGATCCCAGAGTATTTATTGCAATTCATATTACTCACCTTTTTTCAGAAAAGTAATAGGCTCAGAGTCCAGATTGAGACATATATTTTTTGAATATAGCATATTTTGAAATTTGTTTTGCTTGACTCTGAACATTTATCAGAAGAATTTTCCTTCCCCAATTCCAATGGAGAGAGAGAGAGAAGGAAAAAAAATAAATTTTAAGTTATCAAGTGATATAAGAAATAGGATGTCATGCAGGAGGTCCATCCCAGACTCCAAAGGAAAAAGGTTTTCTTTATAAATAGTTAAATACTCTGGATACTCAATTTTCATGGTCTGAAATATGAAGTGTCCCCTAATTAAAAGACTCATGGCAATTCAACACAATTTGACCTAATGACTTCATTTTTAAGTCTCAAATGAAGATCTCTAATAATCTATGATATACACATAGGTGAACATTCCATCAGACATGGAACATCATCAAAAAGGCAAATAAAAGAAGAAAATTGTCTAAATATCTCTTACAAAGCCAGAGAGGTGTGGTAGTATTTGGACTGTTAAATAAAACAATTTTCACACTAAATGAAAATGACCAGAAAAATCTGGAGTTGATTAATTTTGTGAAATTTTCTCCAGTCTTCCACTGAGACAAAAAGTTAGCTCCATTTCTGTAATCCATAGCAATATTCATTTGTAATAACTTTGGGGAAACGAGTTTCATTCTGTGATTGTATACAGAGCAGAAAGAGCATTTTCAGAGGCACATGTGTCACACAAATAGAAGCTATAAAACTGATAAAACTAAAGAAAAAGTGCAAAAAAAATCTTACCTAGATTTCAGGAAATTACTACACAATCTTCAGAAAATATTCACTTTTAATTAATTATATGAAAGTTTTACTTCAACAACTACATCTTATGGCAGGATTCATTTTTTCTCTTATATGTAAATGAAATATCCCTTTCCTCTAGGAAATAGTCAAATAATAAATTTCCTTACCAAAATTTCCTCTGTATTTGGTGACACACTGTTTTCTATTTTCTGATTACTCAAAAATTGGTTATATATAAAAGCTACCACACCCTTAGTGTGAAAATAAGATCAAATTAAATCTGATAGTGAAGTAATATTAATAAAACTGACAAAATATCCTTAAAAAGCTTTAATGATAAAATTTCTTTAAGGAGATTTATTTCTGAAATCTTTTAAAAAGGTGTTTCTTAATATTAAAATTAAATTATTTTAGAGGGTCTAATGAGTAGAATAAGAAGGAGGAAGAAGGCCTATTACTATAATGTCCCACAGATTTAGAAAGAAAGTTTCTGAAATCCTATAACAATATTAGGCATTTTCTTTTTTTTTAAATTTTTATTTAATAATTACTTTATATTGAAACTCGTTTCTGTTCCGATTTTTTTTCCCTCCCTCCCTCCACCCCCTCCCCTAGATGGCAAGCAGTCCTTTATATGTTGGATATGTTGCAGTATATCCTAGATACAATATATGTTTGCAGAACCGAACAATTCTCTTGTTGCATAGGGAGAATTGGATTCAGAAGGCATAAATAACCCGGGAAGAAAAACAAAAATGCAGATAGTTCACATTCGCTTCCCAGTGTTCTTTCTTTGGGTGTAGCTGCTAGGCATTTTCACTTATTGTATTTGTATTCCTAGTTTCTAAGATAGTGTCTGACACCTAATAGGTAATTAAATACTTGAATGATTGAAAGCAATGTCTTGCCATTTCTATCATTTTGTTATTTATATATAATATATAACATGTTATTGTAATTTTGTTATATGTATTCTAATTTTAAATGACAAATAAATAGAGATAAACATTCATTCCCCAATACAAAGGATGGAGAAAAGTTGGCTCCATTTTACTGTCCTCAGGCACTTTATGAAACATCAAGTGAAGACAATGAATGAACAGAGGAAGATAAACTGAAGAAAATGAAGGCTTATATGTGGGGCCTCTTACAGGGTTGATGTAAATGGCAAAATCACTGAGAAAATGATAATCTTTCAGAGAAAAGAAAGGTCATGAATTCTTACTCTCATTTATGAAATTTTTTCTGGATTATTTCAGGGCAGCTCTTAAAATTTACTTGGACTTTTCATATAATAAGATAAATTTCTTTTGAAGAATTTAATACATTATTTTCTTTTGGAATTAGATTTCAGAAATACAATCTCTGTAGCTGTTACAATCTATACTTAAAAAAGAATTTTCTTTTTGACATAGCCAAGGAGAAATCAACCAGCTTTTACTTGAAGATCTTCACTGAGGAATAGCCTATTGTGGCATTTCTTAAATCAAGTCTAAATTTGTCTCTTTGCAACTTCTACCCACTGATCCAGGTTTTGCCCTCTGGGACCAACTAAGTCAATCTTCTTGTATTCACCTTCTATAACTTGCTTTAGTTCTATCTTCTAAATGCTTTCTCTACCTAAATGTAGGTTGGTTAATGCATTTTCTGCAATCCATATTCACCTCTTGAAAGCTTTCCATCCCTCTTGGGCTAGCTTCCCCTTTACAATTTGAGTGGAATGCTACTAGGGTTTTCAGTCATGTGACTAGAAAGATAGAAAATGTCACTTTCTCTAAATCTCTTCTATTTTCCAGGCCCCTCCAAAAAAGGAATTATGTGCTAAATGTATACTAACATAAGGCAAATCCGTGAAAGAAGAAGAAAGAATCTCTGACAAGGTAAAATGTTTTATCGACACTAGAGAAATCTAGTATTTAAAGCATACTCCATGAATCTCTCCCTTCAAAGTTTTCTGAGGACAAACAAATTAACAGGCATATGCAATAAAAGTCCCAGTGCTAAGAATTCCCCAACTACCACAATAATTCTTCCTATACAACTCTTTCATTTCCCCCTTTCCCCAGCTATATGAAGGAAAGGAAGAAAATGGAGGAGGACTCTGGCAAACTGAAAACATGCTACCTCCTAATTAGTGCTTGGTGCTGAGTTAGTCTTCCAAAACTGTAGTGACTGCCAAAGCCTGTTCCATTCTCTCTATATCCTGCAAGAGGTAGGTGCAGATTTTGCCCAACCATAAAAAAGAAAGAGGAGAGCAGAGGGAAAAAGGCATGAGTGGGAAGGTGTTGCCAATGCCACTGGGAAAAAAAAAAAAAAAACTTGAAACAGTCCTAGCCTCCCTCCACCTATAGCCCCATCTTCATGTTACTAAGGTCAAAGATCCAGGCTTGGACAACCCAGGAGATTTAGTTACTCAGGGAGAGGAACAAGGAGGTGAATGACAAGAAATACAAAAAGAGAAAGAGAGAGGGAGAGAAATGGAGGGAGGTAAAGGAAGAGAGAGAGACAGAGAGAGAGACGGAGAGGCAGAGGCAGAGGGAGAGGAAGAAGAAGAGGGAGAATAAGAGGGAGAGAGACAGAGAGAGAGACAGAAAGAGAGAGAGAGAAAGAGAGACAGAGAGAAAGAGAGACAGAGAGAGGGAGGGAAGGACAGAGAAGGAGACAAAGAGAAAGAGAGAGAGACAAAGAAGGAGTAAGGGTGGGTATAAACATACCAAAAATATCTAGAGGGGGAAAAAACTCTCAAATGCATAACATACAAACAGATAAATCAACAGAGAGAAGAGTAAGGAAAACCTCAAACTCATTGGTTCTCATAACCAATATTATAATTACAAGGAATTCTACTCTCCTTCCTCTGAACCTTTCTTTCTCTGACCTAATTTCTAACAGGAAGTAGCCACTGTCCCCAAAATTTCTCATCACCCAACTCTCATCAAGTCATGAATCTGAATAGAATTCTGTCTTTTTGGTTTCTCTACCTTTTGAAGAAGCAAATTACCAATTACACCAAGTCAAGCCATTATCAGTCACTCTGCTTTTGGCAGTGAAAGCTCCATAAATGGAAATTTAACTTGTTTCCCCTGCAGATTCTGTATGAATATGAATTCATAATTATTCTTTAAAAAATTTCAGAGACAGTTTTCCCAACCATAGGAGTTGTGCATCAAACTTGGCATTACTGATGAGAGAGATAATTGCATATCTATATGAAAAGCATTGATTCCTTTCAGAAACTGTTAAGCAGCTTTCATGTCCAGAATTGTTTAGTTTATAAGGAAAGCATAAGACAGGAAGGTTTGAGAGGCAGTTAGACTATAAACAACTGCCCTTTCTCAGCATTAAATTCCCCTGAGGAAAAGATCAGGAAAGCTAAAGACAATGATGATGGCAGAAATTAGGAAGCGAAACTAAGAAAAATACACTTCTGAGAAGAAAGGTAATGGGGATTTCCAATATTTAGGTCAGAGACCATGGGTAAATTCAATTCTCTGGCATTATTATAAAATAATAAAAGGAAGAGAATTTTTACTGCCAAAGTTTCATCCACTTGGCACAATCCTTAGACTTAGCATTTTATTTATATTTTGATTCATTCTAATAGGAAACAGACATTTGTTCTGATCAAGAAAAAGACAGGAGGGTGGGATAAGGATAAAAAGAGGGAGAATGGAGAATCCAGAAAATTAGCTCTGCCCTAATAATGAATTTAGGAATATCATGTAAACCTCCTTAAGCATTTCAGCTAGAAATGCTAGAAGCTAGAAGAGAAAGAAAAACAATAATCAAAGCTAAAGAGACCAGCATTTAACAGATAGACTATAAGGAATGTAATAGATAGAGAGCCATCCTTGGTGTCAAAAAACCGGGGGGGAGGAGGGGAGTAGGGGGAAGCAGTGTCAAGTCTTGCCATTGACCCTTCCTGGTCGTTTGAATCACAATCTCTAAGTGCTCTAAGCAATTCTATAGGACTATACACTTCCAAATAGGTACCAACCTGATTTTGCAAAGGTAGTTTTCTTATCCAAGAGTTTCCAGCACGAATGAAATTACATTCAGTCCTATCTTAAATGATCCCACTATCTATCCTAAAAGAGTTGCGTGCACTCATGCGCGCTCGCTCGCTCTCTCTCTCTCTCTCTCTCTATATATATATATATATACACACATATATATGTAATGTACACACATATACATAAATACTTATTTTATTTTTTTATTTATAGAACAAGCATTTCCATAATATTGTTTAATAATTTAAAAGATTGCAATGAAACTGCAAATCTGTTATGTATAATTTGCTATTCCTTTTAAATATACAATAAAGTTATCTTACAAATTTCTCTTCATTTTCATCTTAGAGATGGTTATCATTAGACACAAATTTTATATATGTGTGCTGATGGTCATTCTTGAAACGTAATAATTGATTCTCAGCTTGTTTCAGCTGCCCCCAGCACACCCCTATTTGTCAGTTCTTTCCCTAGATGCAGATAGTGTCTTCCTTCATATGTCTTTGTAGTTAATTTGGGTCTTTATTATACTGAAAATAGCTTATTTGCTCAAAATTGTTCTTGAAACAATATTATTTTTGAATAATTACTACAAATTTAACCTATAAATATTTCTTTTTGTACTCCCAGGGCAAAAAACATCCATTTTCTTCAAAATGTTCCCTCAAATCTTCTCAAATATTAAATCTATATTCACTGTGAGATACTAGTTACTTTCATGAGGTTAAAGTCTAATCAGGAATAGAAATATAAAAATCAATCAAAGACAAGGAAATAACATTATATTAAAAAGGAGGAAGATAATAAAATTCAAGATAGATTTGAGGATAAATTTTCTGTATAATTTTTTGAGGTTTTCTCCATTGACTATTGATACTTAGTAGATTTTCTAAATAAGGATACTGATATCCTTAATATCTCTTTCTTAATACTTCAAAACTTGGGGGGGAAGCAAAGAAATGGATTTAATTTTATAATAAAAGTAAAGGAAATGATGCTTTTACTTTGGGTACAAACCTGACATGTTTTCCAAGGCCTGCTTTTTCTTCTATATCTTCAGATAGTTACAAGCAGCTATATACTGATATATGTTCAACAACCAATTTTCTGAGGGAGAAAAGTCTGTAGGACACATTTTTAAGTTCAATCTGCATTATTAAATTTTTTTTCTTCACTTAAGTCTAGACAATGAACAAAACAATAAATCAAGCCTGGTTTGTAATGTATGCTGATGGTCATTCTTGAAATGTAACAATTGATTCTTAGCTTGTTTCAGCTGCTCCCAGCACACCCCTAATTATAAGGAGGAGAGACGCACTCTACCAGCTGTAGAGACAGAAGAGAACTTTCAGAATCTTCCCACTATAATTCTGAACAGCACCTTAACGCTGTGTTTCCCTTTCCCAATTCCCTCTACCCTCATCAGGTAGGGCTATTTTAGCCCTCTCCTATTGGTTTAGCTATTCTAGAACTAATTCTGTCATGAATCAGGAAGAATTCAAAAAGATCTGCTAGGTCAATATTACGGTTCTTATTATTCTTCAGTCATGTCAAATATATTCAATTCTTAGGAATCCAAACTCCATTTGGAGTTTTCCTTGGTAAAACACTAGAGTGGTTTGTCATTTTTTTCTGCTGCATTTTTATTTTTTACATATGAGACAACAGGATAAAGTGACTTTCCCAGAATCACACAGCTAGTTGGTGTCTGAGGTCAGATTTGAATTCAGAAAGATGAATCTTACCAGGTCCAGCACGCCATCCACCACACCACCTAGATGCCCCATTAGACCAGAAGTGGTAGAGTAACTCAGCATCAATCAAGCATTTTTACTGGCTCTGTTCTGACCTTCAACAATTGTTTATTAAGGACTGGTCATGTGTCAGAAATGGGCTTATTTACTGAAGATACTAAGATGAAAGTGAGATAGTCTTTAACCTAAAAGAAATCTACATCCAAAGAGAAGAATTGCAATTTGGACCAGTGTAAGCCATCTATAGTCTAGCTAGTCTGAGGCACATATTTTTCCTAAATAGAAGTCAGGGATTTTTGGAGACCCTGAACATGATTCTACTTGTGTCTTCCTCTCATGCTTTTATCAAAAGTGGATGTAGGAATTTTCAAAATGGATTGCCTTTCACTGGCATATCCAAGAATCATTTGTCTCATGAGGAAAGGACAATGAAGAGAATTTCTGGATATAGTTGCTTTTGCCCTTCTTTTGGGCATCAACAGAAAAGCAGATAAGGACCTTCTGAAATATGTATCACCAAGGCATGTCCTGCCTTCTGGAATGTCAACTGAGCCAAAGTTTTGCCATAAAATGGCAGAGTTTATCTGATATATCCAGGGGCTGGTTCCACTCCCCTTAGAATAGGAAAGCTACCAATGAGGGCTCCTGATTGAAGAGTGTTTGTCCACATTGGGAACCTTCTGGAGTTTAGTTAATGATACTTATATCAATCTTGGGTTTGTGAAACTATAGCAACTGGGGCTTTTAGAGAGGAGAATTCCCGCCATTAGGGAGTTTTCTCTCCAGTGGAGGAGTTGGGAGGCAGGTGGGAGACACTGATTAGGAACACTGGGATCCAAGAGCCCATATGTTCAGACTTGTGATATAGCTTCCTCTCTTTCGTCCCCTTGGAATCATCAAGCAGCAAGTTCACTACAGAGCTACCCCCATTGCTATAGTCATGGAACAGCTGCAAAGTTTAATGATTTGGCTTGACCTTGGGAGAAATGATTAGGGAAGACAGAGTAAAAAATCATAGAATTAGGGCTAGAAGGTACTTCAGAGGCTATCCAACATCCTCATTTTCAAAGGAGGAAATCAAGGTCTTGAGAATTTGCAACAGGCATAAGGTCAAATAGCTAATAAGTGTTAAAAGCAGGAATTTAACTCTCTTGATTCCAAGTCTAAACTTACTCTACTATACAAGACTTCTTCCTCTCATAGAACACTCATTTCCAAGATACAACATGATGGCTATACTGCTGTGCCTTGTATCTCGTTTTAATTACTGAACACTTATCTGGTGACCATGCTTCTACTCTGTACTCCAATTCTAAGGGTAAAGTTCATTTTTATTGCCCATGTGCCACATGAATCAGTTAGTCCCCTGTGTTTCTTCTCTAGTTCCCTTGTTCTCCAAGCACCAGAAATGGTCTCAATGCCTGTCCTTGAAGCCTAGGTGCCACATGGGTTCACAATTAGGAGAACAATGATTAATCAATAACACAAGGAGGCTGTAGTAACTGCTGATACTCTAAACAAGAACACCTATATTCAATTCTAAGATATCCCAGGACTTTCCTAGAGTTGCTCCAAAGGCAATTTTTGTTGGCTCTTTTTGTGGCTGAGCAGAGTCTTTAGAGAATCTGGTTATTCCAATGACTTTTCTTTCTCTAATTGTGCTCTCTTATGTTGTCAGTGATTGTTCAAAGGATTATATACCAACCTCTGGAAGTTTTAAAGTACAACCTATAGCAAAAGGCAATGCAGTGAGGATGTATTATAAGGGTCAGCAGCAGCTTGATCCACTTCTGCTACCCCCCACTTCAGAACCTTTCTCTTTTCTCTTAGACATGACTATAATAGTGACTGCAGGAGTCTGACACTTGTCCTTCTCACCTTCTAATTGCTGACTTGCATCTTAGTCACAGCCTACTACCAGTTCCTCAGTCTTAGGGAAGCCATCAGTTATAATGCCATACTCCATCTGTTTGCTGAAACACCAATCTGTTTTCGATTGCTGGACCTCCATGAAGTTGCCTGAGGACTTCCTACTATGTCTGGTGCTTGAGGGACCCTTCCATCCTTCCCCTGTCCTGCTTCTGTGGTTCGGTCTTCTTGTTGAATCCCCAATAGCTTCAGTCTGGTTATTCTATGTTAATTGATTCCAAGGCATAATAATTCTAATAACTGAGACCCATAATGAGGATCCTGAGTCAGCAAGAAAAAGCTAAATTATGTTCAGCACACTGTAAGAAGCAAAGGAAATGTGCAATACATTTTAGAAAGAGCACCTTCTGAAATGATTAACATGTTTTAAAGCCTCTTTCCTGACATCTCAATTCTCTATGCATGAGTACATTCTGCCTTGAAATTTTCCCCATAGAGCTTAATGTCCATTTTGTAACACATGACATTCTCTTTTTATTACCTAATAGTGCGGAAACCATACCTTCAACTCGATTTAACTCCTGCTCACCTTATAGAGATTCCTTAGTATAACCTTCTTGCTTTAATCTTATTTGCTTATACAAAATGGCAATTGTTTGTCAAAATGAATCCAACTCCTAATCCACTTCACCTTTTCTACTCTCAAAGGTCTTCTCTCCTACTTTTAATGACATGCTACAAGTATCCCCTCAAAGCCAGGTAACAATCTGCTTTTCCTTTTCCTGTTGAAAAATTGGCTTTATCAGCTTGACTTTCTAATTAATCATATCTGACACCTAGATTTGCAAAGTACTACATACATTTTAATCTCGTTTGAACCTCATAATTATCCTGGGGGATTGATACTATTTTTATCTCAATTTTACAGATGAGGAAATCAAGGCTGAAGAAAGGTTAAGAGAATTTCTTGAGGTCACATAGCTAGTAAGCATCTGAGGCAGGATATTTAAAATCATTCCAAGTTCAGTGTTTTTTAACTTCTGTGTCACCTTACTGACCCAATCTAATTAAGAATTATTATCCTATGAGAACTAGTTACTGTATAATTATCATAAACATTTATATTTTATTGTTTAGTCACATCTAATTCTCTATATTGTTCATAGAGTTTTCTGGGCAAAGGTACTAGAGTGGCTTGCCATTTCCTTCTTCAGTAAATAAAAGCAAGCAGAAGTAAAGTAGCTTTCCCAAGCGCACACATTTACTGTGAATCTAAGGTTGAATTTGAACTCGGGTCTTATCCACTGTGCCACCTAGCTTTCCTGACTGGGAAAATACTAAAAGTTAAAATATCTGGCATAGGGTCACAAAAGGGCACCTGGTGACTAACATCTCTTCTCAGTTTTGCAAATTGGTATCCATACAATCAGGGTCTAAGTGAATTTAAAAATATTTTCCCAAACCAGAAAAATTCCAAAAAATTTTTACTAAATTCTAATGTCAAATACTATATGCTGGAGATACAAATAGAAAAAAAAATGGGACACTCCCTGCTCTCAATGTGTTTACATTCTAACAGGGGGAAACAGCAATGGATAGGAGGATTCATCAGCAGGGCAAATAGTCCTTCTGATAAGGAATTCAATTTACAAAGAATGTAGGGAAGAGAAAAGGTAAATGTACAATTATATCTTCTTTAGTATCATTTTATATTGTCCTCATTCTCATTTTCTCAGATATGAAACTAAGCTACTGAATACTTACATGCTGAATATCGACAAATAGTACCTGGCAAGTATTAAATAAGCCCTAATAATTATCAACCAAGTTTTCATTAGGAAAAAAAAATCTGTTCTCATGGCTGCTGGTCTGATTCTTTATTTTTACACATAAAATGGTAATGATGATTTAAAATTAAATTCTTGTTCATCATGTGCCAAGAATTAGCAATAACACCAAATCATTGTGACAAGATAATTTGAAATATGAATAATAACAAAATCAAAGGCAACATGAATATTAGACTACTTTGCAATTGAGAAGATGGGGAGTAATTGCTCAAATAAATATTTTCTGGACCTTTCAGACTCTTCTAATAAAGTCACTAAAGCATCACAGAAAAATTTTCTTGCTCAAACAAACCTCAGATAAAAATAGAAGAGAAGCATGGGTATATTAAAATGAAAAAGAAAGCATCTTCATGTAAAATCTTATGTTTAGAAAATTAACCATTGTTCTTTTAAGACTGGATCAATGGAAAAGAAACATTTCATGAAAGAACTTGTCATTAAGGAAACACACGCCCAAGTCTATGATGAGATAAGAAAGGGAATATGGGAAATGAAGAAGAAAAAGTCATGCAAAAGGTCTAGAATGTAATCTCTGGTTTTTAAGATTGAGGAGAAAAATACAATCAGGCTGGAAAGATAGAACCTACATCTATGCAAAATTTGCTATATATAAATTTAACCCTTTATCTTGAAGCCAAAATAAGAAAACTCTTCATGCAAAAATTCCTTAATGAAAGAAAAAAGAAGCAAAAAAAAAGTCAACAATGGAGGAGGAGGTAGAAATTATTCTGCAAAGGAGAGAGAGTACTTTCAACTGAAATTTCATGTATTGTTAGTTAATGGTAGACATCTGGGGATGAGGTGGAAATTTGCTACATGCAATAATCACAAGAAAATTTCTGATCCTTAAAAGACAATAGAAGGCAATATGTTCAAATGTGTGTGTGCACATTCACACATATATGTGTATATATGTGTGTTTATACAGGATATTCCAAAAGTCTTAGTCTAGTTAAAAGTTTAAATAATCTTTGAATGATCAATATTATAAATACATACAAAAATAATTTGAAAATTTTACTTTTAAAATCTATTTTATACTTTGGGGAATTTTAAATTTTAATTTTAACAGGACAGAGCACCCTGTTATTAGTCATTCATGTTTCTAAATGACACTTTTTCAGACTTATCAATGAATAACAGAGTACTTCTTGTTCAGCTATCCTCAGTCATGTGCTCTATTTCCATGAGGTTTTTTTTCTTTTAAGGTCATGAAAAAAAATCTGTTACATGTATATCAAAACCTTGTAGTCTAAATGATTTTAAGGTCTGGATTATAAATATGATCCTTTCAGTCAGTCCTGTTCAGTCAATTGAAGAAAGTTTGTATAAAGTTTAAAAATCAACTATAAGGATGTATATAACATAATATGATAGTAATGTTGAATTTGTAAAAGAGACATATCAGTATTTTAAACTTTTTAGTAATTAGCCTTTCAAATTTTTTATATATACATGTATAATTTATATGTACATGTATAATTTGTAGTACCTACATATTTCTAAACTTATCATAGTACCAAAACTTCTGGAACAAGTTGTGATATACAATTGTGATGGAATCCTATTGTGCTATAAGAAATGAGGAGCTCAATGATTTTAGAAAAACATGGGAAGATGTGCACAGAATAATTAAGAACGAAATGAGCAGAACCAAGAAAACATTGTATACAGTTATAGCAATATAATTTTAAGGATGATTTTGAGTAAAAAATATTTTGTCTTTTATAAATCCCCAAATTAATTATAAAAGATACATGAAGAAAGACACTTTCTGACTCAGTGACTCAGTGACTAAACAAATTCACTCAATTTAGCAATGACTACAAGAAAGATACTTAAAAAGCACTATATAAATGTGAGTTATTGTCATTGTTAATTCCTGCTATATAGAGCTTTCCAGAAACTCTACCTATTATTTTAAAAGCTATTCTACTGGAGAGAGAGAAAATAATATTGCTAGTATAAAATGAAAGTTCTTCACTAAAGGATTCTTCATTGTGGCATGGAAGGACTCACATCACACAATCTGATAAATAGAAGTATGTATAGAATAATTTTGCACATGTACACCTATTTGTATCTAGTAATAACAGTCTCTAGGATGGGAGGGTAGGAGGAAGAAAAAAATTTCATGATAATTTTTTTGTTATATTTGAAAGGAAGAGCAAGTTGTACATATTAGATTTGCAATTTCATGTATAATAGTCTTTTTTTTCTATTTTACTATGTTATGTAAATACTTATTTATTCCATAACTTTAATAAAAATTTAAAAAACCATCTGGAATATCCTGTATATCTGTATATACATGTAAAATGTATTTCCTCTTCAGTTACCTGTGTGTACATATATTTATTTGTATGTGTATATACATATATACATATACACATATTTATTCATATAACTTAAGAGGAAGAGGAATATGGAGTTAGACAGACATAGATAAATAGAGATGTGCATATACATTTCTGAAAAAGCAAATTAATGGGGGTATGTGTATTTATATGTATATAAGCATAAATATATGTATTATATATATGAATATCTGAAGAAAAAAGTAGTATGTATATTTAAATATATGTTTACTATATATAAGCATAAACACAAATGTGTACATAATTATTAGAGAGAAAGAAGAAAAAACAACAAAATCCATGTCTATGGACATGTGTCCATGTACATGTTGAAATGAAAAAGGAAAGGCAGGGATGTTATCACATTTTGGGGAGAAAAGTGTTCTGATAGTAGACCCCCCAGCCCAGGAATCATAACACTCATCTCTTTCTAGCTATGTGAACTTGGACATTTCCCATCCTTCTGAACCTCATTTTCCTCAGTCATAAAATGGAGATAAAAATAATCACAATTCCTTTCTTATAAGAGGTCCTTTCCTGTCACATGAAATACGTTATTCCCTGACTAAAGATGTTATGGGAAGTATTCTAAGAACCCAAAATAGTAACTCAGGCAACAATAAACAAATTCACTTAATTTAGCTATGATTGCAAGAAAGACAATTTTGTAAATTGTAAAGTGCTATGTAAATGTGAGCCATCATCATTGTTACTGGATACTACATAGGGTTTTCCAGAATATCTACCTCTTTTCTTAAAAGCCAATCTGTTGGAGAGAAAAAAGAATATTGGTGGTGTAAAATGAGACTCCTTCACTAAAGATCTCCCATTGTAGCACAGAAGAGAACTCAGATCTTTTCATTTTTACCTCCCCAATCTCTCTCATGTGTCAACTTTCTCAATATTCATATGGCTATCATCTCTTCCAATTGCCTCCTAATTGGGCTCCACGTTTAATGTCTCTTCCCACTGCAAATCCCGTCCTTCACACAAAACCTAAAGTAATTTTCCTAATATGCAGTTCTAACCATATTCATAAGTTGCAATGGTTCTCTATTATCTCTAGAATAAAATATCAACCCTCTTACTTTTAAAGGGTTCCATAGTGTAGCCTTAATGTACCATTCCAACTTTTTATACAATACAGCCCCTTTCAATAAATAGTGATCCAGCCAGATTTTATTTCTTGCTATTTGTCAAAAACAACACTCTTTCTATTCCCATGTCTTTGCACTGATCATTTCCCATATTTGGAATATGTTCACTTCTTAAGATCCCTTTTTTAAATTGAGAATTTATCTTAAGCCCCACAATCTATATGCAGCCTTTCCTGACTCTCCCCAATTGTTGGAGTTCTTCATCTCCCCCAAAATTATGTTGTATTATTTTTTTTTAATTTTCTTTATTCTTATATAGATATATTTTGACTCCCCTTATAAAAATGTTTATTTACCTTGAGTTAATGGTCTTTATATTTTTCTTAATTCTGAGAGCTTAGCATAGTGTCTGACACATAATAATTGCTGTTTAAATGCTTCCAGATTGATTAGCTGGGCTCCTGAAAATTGTGACAGTAGAGCCCAAGCTTACTAAACTAAAAAGGCTTTGGATATGAGCCTGGTGATTAATGCTATATCTGTTATACCAATTGACCACACTAAATTTTCAGTTGCAGCAACTTTCAGGAACCATCACTCAGTTATACTTGGGTTGTAATACATAGTATTAGATGGTATTTTTATAAATTTTCAAAGTACAGAAGTGAAATAAGAATACTTCACACAAAATTTCTTCCTCATACCTCTTTTCAGTCTCTGGTTTAGGTCAATGGAGAAGAATATGGGTAAAATGCCCAGAAAACAAAATGCAGGCATGTCCTAGAATCTTCATCTTACATCTTTAAGTCCAAGGTAAAAAGAACAGAGTATTTGAGTTGGGAAAGTTTCATTACTCATATGTCTTAAAAGATTTCAGGTCCCTATTCAAGTCCTACAATATTACCGATGCATTTTCACAATATTTGAAGCCCCAGATCAGTAAAGGCATCAGGGAACATGAACTCAAGGGAAACAGACAGGGTAAATGACCAGGCCAGAAAAAGAAGTGACATTTTCCTGTTATGTGAGTTAGATCATTCCCTGATTAAAAAAGCAATAGGAAGTGTTTTAAGAACTCAAAGTACTAACTCAAGCAACAATAAACAAATTCACTAAATTTAGCAAATAACGGAAACATGGAAAACTAAAAAAAATATATCACAAAGGAATCTGAAATTAATGATTATCTTTATGATAACATGTCATACAACTATATCCTCTAGAAAACAGAGTTTGAAGAACATGTAGTTTCCAAATTGTAAACAGAATGGGTTTCAAAAATGTTTTTGCATATGTACTCAAGTATTACAATTTAGGATAAAATTTATCATGTCATGCTGAAGAAATATCTTCTTCCACCTCAAGTAAATATAAGCAAGCAAACATTCTTATTTGTATATTTATATATTATTCTAAACATAGGCACATAAAATGTTATTTAACACTTCCCCAGTTGCCATGAGTGAGCATTTACCCAATTCTATGGCAGCAACATTGACCAAGAATTACACACAATAGGACAGGGACTGGATCCTAGTGGGCTAGTAGTTGAGTACCTGGGGTATGCTCTAGAGTAATTTGAAGAGGTATGAAGGGGGACTGTCTTAAAAGGAAACTGAGCCAAAGAGAGGAAATCCTCACTTTGCTCTTTTCTTTCTCTTTCTTTTGTCTCTGATAATAATCTCAAAATAGAATGGGAAAAATGGGGATTCTTCTAGGGTCAGGAACATTTTTTTCCTTCTTTCTTTTTCATTATCAATACAGTAAATTAGAAGAACTCAAATCATGTCTCTACCATTGATATTCTTCATGCCTTTAGACAATTCATTTATTTAACCTGCCTGATCTTTCATTTCCTCAACTCTAAGAGACAGAGACAGAGATAAGAGCACTTATACTACCTATTTCACAGGGTTATTATGAAAAAAAAAAAAAAAAAAAACATGATCCAAAAGCACTCTAAAGTGCATATCTCACCATGTTACTCCAGTACTCAGTAAATTCTAAAGGTTCCCTATTATCCCTAGGATCAAGTACAAAATTCTCTTTAGTGTTTAAAATCCATAACCCTGACCTAGCTTCAACTCACCTAACTTTTACATATCTTGTTATATATATCGGTCTTCTTAATGCACTACAACCCAACCTGACTGGCCTTCTGTGGCATACTAGAATGCATCCATTTTCTTCTCTTCCTTTTAGAATCTCTAGTTTTCTTCAAAACTCAGAGCAGAAATCACCTTTTACATGAGGCTTTCTTTGATTGCCTCAGTTACTAGTGAACCTCACAAGGAAAATTGACTTGCATTTATTTTGCATACACTTTAACTATACTTATTTATGCAGTAATCTCCCCTGAAACATCTTGAGGATAGGTATGGGTTTGTTTTTTAATCAGTGAATCAATCAATAAACAACGATTAATTGCCTAACCATGTGCCAGGTCCTGTCTTTGCTTATTCAGTACCTAAGCTGGACACAGAATCAATGTTTGTCAGTTGAATGATTTTATTTGAGGAAAAGGGGACTGATACTAGGACAAGTGAAAGAAGAAGTCACATTAGCTATTATAATTATTAGCTGTTATAATTAGCTCTTCCCCCAAAAAGAAAGAGCCCCTGAGAACTTCTACCCTTTGCAGCTTGGGCCTGTGCCTCTGAAGAGTTCTTCTACCTTCTCCCTGCCAATTTCTTGGTTGACCCATGGAAGAGATTCAGAAGAAAATTTGGAGAGAGAGATTTCTAATGATGTAGCAGTCCTAAAAGGAAGAGAATGTCACAAATGCCAGGTTCACTGGGCAAGAAGGAAGATAAACGGGTGAAGCATTTATTCTGTGCACCTGAAAGAGAATGTATGACTGAGAAGATGTGCACTATATAGGGTGTTTATTATAGACCTGTCTTAGCAACTCTAATTTCCTTGTTCTCTTGTTTCTCTAGGAAAGGAATAATCACGTTAATCTTCAGCTGCATGCTTGGCTGACTGTCTCTCTGGTGCCTCATAGCTCCTCTTATTTCCTGACAAAGGAAACTGAAGAGCCAGAAGATTATGGGCCCTGTATCCAGCTGTAGTGGGCTGGAACCACAAGCAAACAGGCAGATGTGAGAACAACAATAACAACAAAAAACACCTCACAGGACATTAAATAAGATGGAGACACTTTCAGAGTCAGGGAAAAAAACACTCCTTCTACTTTTTTTTTTTTTTTTTTTTTTTGCTGAGGCAATTGGGATTAAGTAACTTGCCCAGGGTCACACATCTAGGAAGCATTAAGGGTCTGAAGGCACATTTGAACTCAGGTCCTCCTGACTTAATTTTTTAAATAAATAGAATAAATACATAAATAGAAATAAATAAAAAATAGAACATTTTTTAAGAATAAAGAATGATTTCCCATTCAGAGGACAAATTAATCTATCAAGAACAGACTTTCCTAAAAGCCCATTACCATCATAGCAACCCACAAAAATTATCTCCTAAATTAGACTTTAAAAATCCCCCAAACTATACAATTGTTTTTATTACTAAATTATGATTGTATAATATTCAGTCAGAGATAGCTCTACCACTTAAGCAGCTGTGTTTAATGAGCACATAATAGGGTTTTGAGTAAAATCCTAAACTGAGAGAAGGTGCAAAAGTCAATCACAAAGGGATAAATTTAAATGATATAAAAACAATCTATCTCACTCTCCCCTCTCTTCCCCCCCTTCCCACACATATAAGTGTGTATACACACATATATCCATGTATACTCACACATATGCATGTATTAATTCAGTATATTGCCGAAGTTTATACATATACATATATGTACACACATATATACACACTTTTAAAGAAGTCATTTAGTTCAAACAGAACAATGAACAAAAAAAATGTGATTTAAAAAAAAATCTTTTGGAAGTCCAGTTCTTTTATACTTTAGACTCCAGTACCCTAAAGGATAAAAAATGTTATAAGAACATGGCTCCATTTCTTTTTCTCTACTAGCAGAAGTTCCCCTCTCAAGCCCTCTCCTGTATGTTCTTTAATAGCCAAGATGATCACTATTTTCATCTTTCAGTATGTTCAGAAGTAGAGGATAGAGAATAGAATGGAGTGACCAAACAGCTATTCAACTGAACAAGCAATGAAAAGTCTATAGGCAGAATAAGTGAAAAATTGATAGGATACTTATATGGAGGGCAGGGGAAGAACATAGATTTGGATCTGTGATTTTATTGGTGAAGGGGACTTTCAGTGGTGAGGGAATTCTTTTACCACATGTGTCCTTAGACAGTTGTATGGGATGCTGAAATAAGTAATTTACCTAAAGTTCCCTATCCTATCTGTGATAGAGGCAGAGCATAAACTCAGGTCTCCCAAACATGTAGTTCATCTCTTTATCCCTTATAGCAAAGGAACCAAATAGCTAGGGGGTGATCAGCAATACTCCCCAGCCTGGGCCAGATTAAAATGTAATTAGGAAATATATTACAAATTAATAAGTATAAAATAGAGCACAGATAATATTAATATGTGGTTTTCTAAGTCAATATGTGATCCATAGGGATCCTTATGTATAATTTAGTAAAATTTGACATTCTTGACCTAGCGGTCAAATTACTTGCCCAGGATCAAACATTTCATATATACCTGAGATGGACTTTAATTCTGGTTTTGTTTTTGTTATCTGGCTTCAAAGGTAGCTTCTCATCCATTATGTCATGCTGCCTTTGCTGGGCCAAGAGAAACAGAGCATTAAAACAAGTCAGCTATTCCAGCACTCAGAATCAGCCAGCACTACAAGGCCTCTTGATTGTTGATTTTTTTTTTTCAGAACTTGAAGAGTGAAAGGAAACCACAAGGTAGAAAGCATGTCCCCAATCTGTAATCACTATAATCCAGGGCTTCCTACACACTGAATTCGTGTTTTTAAATCAGGAATAGAAGAGCTTCTTCTGTGAATAAAACCTGGGTGTTTACTTAACATGGTGTTCTCACCTTCTCAGTGTGGGAATAAGAGACATGAGTTTTGGAAGGAGAAAATGTGAAGTATATCCCTTGAGCTGATTTTACATATATGCTATATTTGTTGTTGCTTAGAATTGTTGGACTCTTCACAATCCCATTTGGGGTTTTCTTGGCAAAGACACTGGATTATTTGGCCATTTCCTTCTCCAGCTCATTTTGTAAATGAGGAAACTGAGGCAAACAAGTTTAAGTGACTCACACAGCTACTAAGTGTCTGAGGCTGTATTTGAACTCAGTCTTCCTGACTCCAGACTCTGTCACCTAACTGTCCTGTGTATTATATATGTAAGATCTGAGTGTGTGTGTGTGTGTGTGTGTGTATAATTTTCATCTTGCCATAGCTATCTTCTTAATTAGCTTAATAACATGATTATCATCTTTATAGTTTGAGATAGTTAACATGAAAAAAATATTATTAAGCCATATTCATGTTCTGAAGTCAAAATTCTGCCTTCAGTTGTGGGGGCGTTTTCTTTTTTTTCAAAGATCCATGTCTTATCTTTTGAATGTAACTCATTTCTTTAAATCTAAAATTTTAATTTCAATCTTGCCCCTAACAACTTTCAAGATCTTGGGAAAACTACTTAATTGGTCTGAAAGGGTTTCTTCTTCTGGAACTGGCAAGGGTTGGTAAGGCACTAAGGGATACAGTTGATAAAGTGTTGATCTTGGAGCCAAGAAGGCCTGAATTTGACTCCTGTTTCAGACGTACACTCTATGTCCCTAATCATTATACTTCTCAGACTCAGTCTTTTCATCTCTAAAATGAGGAAGATATTAGCATCTACTTCAGAATGTTCTCTGATACATCATGAAAAAATATAATGTAATCTTAAAATCTTGAAGTTAGATAACAATGCTAGGTCATTATTAGATGACCTCAAAAAGTCACTTTCAGCTTTAAAATTCCACATGTTTTTGGTTGTTGTTGTTGTTGTTGTTGTCACTGTCCAACTTTTGTCCCACAGTGGTAAACTTTTCTGATTCACAAGCACCCAGATTGGCTTGAATTCTGAGGTCATGTGAAGCAAAACCAGCCTAAGGCTCTCTGAGACTCTTGTCCCGTCAACAGTCACTTTGAGAGATCTTATTCCAGACACTAAAGGCGAGTATTCCTTTCCAGGCATTTACCTCAGAGGAAGTAAGAGCTTAGAATCTCATTCCAAAAAACAATCCACATTATTTATTAACAGAAAGAAAAGTTTTCTCCTTAAAGGATTTGTTAGGAAATGAGTGTATCCTGACATAATGCAGTCAAAGCACTTAGTCTGCTAGATTCAAGAAATAAAAAATACCTTCATGATACTAATAGCTGAATAGCTCTATCTGGTTCTGATTTCCAAGATAGGCTTTCAAGGCTATGCTGGACCAGGCAAGGAAGAGAATTTTAAAGAGTTCAAGATATTTCATAGAAAGTCCCAGGTCTGCCTGTCTCTCTCTCTCTGTGTCTCTCTCTGTCCCTATCTGTCTCTCTTTCTGTGTCTCTTTATGTCTCTGTCTCTCTGTGTATGTCTCCTTCTGTCTCTCTTCCTCTCTCTCTCTCTCCCTCTCCTTTTCTCTCTCCTTTTCTCTCTCTCTCTCTCTCTCCTTTTCTCTCTCTCTCTCTCTCTCTCTCTCTCTCTCTCTCTGCCTCTGTCTCTTTGTCTGTTTCTAATTATCTAGTTATCCGTATAAATCCTGGGTTCCTTAGCATTCCCAGCCCTGCCATTTTGACTTCCCTAAGTGTCACTGTCTAACCCTTCAAGTCCTCCCTCAAATAAAGTATATCATAAATCATTCATGTTAACAAGTAATCGACTAATTTACTGAATTAAATAGTGGAATGTATTATCTCTCTAAAGGCTATGTGCATTTTAATAGGCCTTAAGACAAAGGATTAAATATTTAATTATGTAATATTTTAATTTCATAAAATTGGGAAGGGGAGATTTGGAGGAAGGGAAAATAGACTTGCCAGCTATTATTACACTATGCGGTCTATACTTCAGCCAGGCTTAGGTTTCCTCCCAGTTGTTTTCAAACCAAGCCAACATTTAAATATTCCTTCCTTTGCTCATTTTTATGTGGTATCTTCCTTCTCTATAAGGAAAACTCCTCGAGGTCAGGGCTTGCCTTGTTTGCATGTATATTCTCAATACTTAACACAAGAAGTGTCAAATTAATATTTAATCATTCATTCATTCATCCTATTTTGTAGCATTTTAAACTTGTGAATATTTTATCTGATCTATTATATTACAAACTCCTTGAAGGTAGGGGTCATTTTCTATAGTTCTTTATATTACACACCTGGCAATAATTTATGTAGTCTATATTTAATCAATACTTATTAAATTGCACTGGATTCAAGAAGCATTCTTTGGATAACTTCATGAGATCACTCAGATTGGGAGATACTAGTGAGCAGCAAGTATGTCTGTTTAATTTGCTTTTATACAACACACAGCACAGATGGGTACTTAATGAATCCTGATTTACTGGTTGATGCATAGAAGGGTCAGCTATCACTTTCCAAATCTAATCAGCCACTAAGCCCTGGCCTTTGCTAGCTCTAATGATCTGAATGGAAATCATTTGGGAGGAGGAATGAATGACAGCTTCTTTAAGCCTCCAGCACATTTCCTACCATAATTTTCTGATCCTTCCAACTGGAAATCAAGAAAATAGTAACAACCTGTAAGAACCAAGCTGAACAGGCACCAATTGGAATTTTGAGATGATTTAGAAAAATAATATTTCTACAACATTGGGATCAATAAAGCACTTGTTTCAGAACAATTCTATAAGGTAGGCAAGCATGAATGTTATAATTTCTTTATAACAGAGAACCGAGGCTCAGAAAGTTTATCTTGCTTGGGGTTACACAACAAGAGATCAATAAGAATTTATTAAGCACTGGTGATACAAATAAGAGAATGGAACATTCCCTAATTACAAGGAGCTTACATTATAACAACAAGGTATTGAAACTGGATCTTCAGCCAACTTTCCTGACTCCCTTCAAAATTAATTTTCATCTTCATACTCACTGTGATCTCCAATATTTTCATCCCTCCTTATTTCCAGTCCATTACCTCTTTTGTGACATTTCACAAAGAACTATCCTCCACTCTTGATATTCTTGCACCCTTGTCTTTTTGCTATTTCCACCTTGCTGTTTGTCAACGCTGGGTGATATCTAATAAGAAGGTCTCTACCTTTAGCTGCTAAGAATAGCTATATTTTAAAAATCCTGCTTAGAGCCAATATAGACAAATACAACTTACACTCAATTGGACTTTCCTTTTTGTATAGATATTCTTCTATTAAATTATAATTGAATCCCTATCATAATTCTTATTTCAACTTCAAATTTCCTTAAAATCCTAAATGACATTGACACCGTTGGTAAATCACTTCATCTTTGATTGAAAAAGATTGAGTCCATCTCTGTGAGGTTCTTCATCCTCCATCTACCAAATCTCAAGGTCTTTCTATTTTTTCACCCATTCCTTCCTTCTACCCTCTTGCCTCAAAGCACAAGGTGGCCCTCTTCTTCACGAAGCTGAAACCCTTTATCTACTTGTGCCCTTGTTTCCATTGGGAGCTTGGTCTAGGTATCATTCCTTCTCATATCTCTTACTCTCAGCTATCAAATCTCACCCCAATGTTTGTAAACATGTGGGGAAGCATATGAAAAGTCTGGAGAGGTAAGAAAGGTCAGAGTTTAAGTTCCAGGAACAAAAATTTAAACATACTTTAAAGATAGTAGATATTTACTGGAGTATTGTGATATGGCCAGATAGATCCAAGCAAAAACAATGATAATCTCACAGTCATGCAGCTGATTTCTGGGACAAACAATTGGGAGTCCAGGTGGATAGTTATGGGCCTTAGAGCTGGGTGATAGCATTGTGAAGTAAGTAGAAGGAATGAATGAAAGTATCATTTTGGAGGAAAAACGAGTGAACTTGGTAACCAATTGGGCATGAGGTGAGGAAGAGAGAAGGTCTCCAAAGTTTTAGATATGAGTGACAGTTCTGAAATATGTGGAGATATATGTGTGTATGTATATATTTATATATATAAATATATATGTATATTGCATATATATGTATACACACATACATACACACATATTTCAGAACTACCATCTGAGTAATAATTGAAAGTAATTGGGATAATAATTCTGTAAAAACAGAATACTCACTAATAAGGGAGCAGAATGAGGATGAAAAGCAGCAAAGAAGAAAAGCAGTAGATAGAAAGGTAGATAATAGCAGGTATTCTTTGTAAGATCACTCATGCCCAACTACTTCTACTAGGGGCTAGAAACCATGGCAACTGTTTCACTCAAAAGTAATAGTTTCTACTCACTATATTGAGAGCTTGACTTAATGATAAAGCAATCGACATCTGAACAGTGGGAGAAAAAAATACAACCTCAAGATGGGTTTTTTTATTTAATAAGGTCAGATTCAATTCTGATTTCAATGCTTTAATGAGGAAGACCATTTGGATCTGCAAAGGTGACAAATAACAGAACATTTTGTGTCTGAAAGGAAAAAATGGAGGGAGGGAAGTTTTTTCAGGTCGCCAATCAGGTATGACAACTGTGAAAAGTTAATAATTAATAGAGATTATGGTGGTTTTTGATAAGTATATATTTATATCTGTAGTCTTTTACTGAAAACATCTGATGCATTTGTGGCATGCCCATAAATATGCTGAGTTCTCAAATTTATCCATTACAAGTGTTGATTGCCATAGCAGTTAGGGAACTGAAAATCAGGATCATAATTTCCCTTTGCTGTCCTTAAGTTTTTCAGATAGAAAACACTGGCTTTCATGCAGCAAACAAGTCAATATCATATTTATACTTCTCATAAATTATTTGTTTATTAGAATCACAGTGAAAAATAGCTCTGTTAACTAATCAATCAACAAGCACTTAATAATTTCTACTTTGTGGCAGGTACAAGAAATACAAATACAAAAACTATCAACCAATAAAACAACAAGCACTGATTATGATCCTACTATGTGAAATATAAAAAAAAATTCGATCAACTAATCAATCAAGAAGCATTTATTAAGTTCCTACTATGTGGTAGGCATTAAAACTACAAATACAAAAGCTCCATGAACAAATCAATCAACAAGTATTTATTAAGCTTCTACTATGTGGCAGGTGCTAGAGATGCAAATACAAAAGCTTTATCAACCAATCAATCAAAAAACATTAAGTAAGATCCCACTATGTGACAAACACTAGAAATACAAATATTAAAAAAGTTTTATCAACTAATCAATCAACAAGCTTTTATTAAGCTCCTACTATGTGGTAGGTATTAAAACTACAAATACAAATTCCATGAACAAATCAATCAACACACATTTAATTAAGCTCCTATTATGTGGCAGGCATTGTTAGGCACTAGAAATACAAATACAAAAGCTCCCGAGGAGATTATATTTTACTTAGGGGTTACAACATTTAAGAGAAAATGGAAACCAAGGAAGATAATTTTGGTCTATATTTTCACTGGATTATAAGTACATACAGGGTAGGAGATCACCATGGCTATTCTTTAGAAATGGTAAACTGATTTGATTATTGTTTCCAGGCTGAGAAAAAAAGAAGAAAACAGGTTGGGATACGTTAGGGGAAGATGGAGAAGGATGCCAAAAAGTGGCAAAATATTTGGTAAGGCTGTAGAGGACATAATTGGAGAGTAAGTAGGAAGTAAAGTTGAACATAGCTAATCCTATCCTGAAATAGTTGACTAGAACAGTCAGTCACCAATCAAAATAATAGGGTCCTGAGTTAGACCTTGCTAAGCATTTTTTATCAACAACAACCCTGGAGATAAGAAGTATTATTAATCTGTTTACAAATAAGGAAAAGTTAATTGATCTGCCTAAGATCACACACTAAGTACAGAATTTGAACTCAAGTTCTCCTGACTTCAGGTCCCATCAACAAAAATGAAGAAGCAATAAAATTAATCATTTTTACATTTGCTGCTCTGTCTGATTTGAGCTCCATGGAACAAGCTCATTATTTCTAAATACCTCACCATTTATTAACTAAAGTCTTGATTGACAGTATGTCTCTCAACTCCTTTTCCCTCTATTTGGAGGGCAACAATGCCCAACTCTTCCCAGATTACTTTTCTTCTGTTGTTCTTCCTGGTTTCACAGGGCCTGTCCTGGGGTCCCCTGGGGTCCTCCCTCTTCCCTCCCCCTCCTTTCCTTTTGTACATTGTCTCCTCCTTTAGATTTTAAATTCTTTGATAGATTATCTGAAGAGTTTACCCAGACACTCTAAACTAAAACAGCATAGACTTTGATAATCAATGATGTAAAAGTCGAATTAGAAAAGGATGGCAAAAAAGAAAAGGATGTCTTGGAAAATATGATTAAGGAGCTAAGAATGAATGAGAAAGACATGAGTTTCACAGAAATTTCATGTCTATGTAAAATTAGTACTTTCCTTAAGAAAGAATCAGAAGGTAGAAATGGCAAGCAACAAAAAACATGCCAAAAAATGTAATGTTATATTTTAACTAAACAAAAATATACAATAAGGTACTTTAATTAGATTTTTGCTGTTATAAAACAAAATTGATGGTTTGGAACAACATATCCTTCATGACAGGTTGATTTTTGTTTTTAAAAGAACAGGACCTGAACAATCAGAAAATAACATTGCTTGACAACTAACTTTTTTTCATATTGCTACCTTTGCTATTTGCCAAGCTTTATATTTTTGTGGCTGATGAGTCAGTGACATGAAAGCTCAGGTGATTGAAAATAACAGCCCCTATTTCAATAACTAGAAAAAAGTGGGAGCGATAATGTTCTTTATGCTTCAAAATAAATTACTCATTTCCCAGCAGTGAAAAAAAAATTGCTCTTTTAGAGGTAAAACACACACACACACACACACACACACACACACACACACACACACACACAAATTATATGGCACAAATTTCTTCGTCAATCAAATGCCACCAAATTCTTATCTGAATAGTAGAAATAGTGGTTCGTGTTTTTCTCCAAAGCTGAGATTAATTTGTAAAAACCCACAATTATATAACTCTTTACAGATTATATAAAGCACGATACAATTTTTCTGTCTCTAATAAGCTGGGCTTAAAGACAAGAGATAAATATTCTAGAAAGTTCTCAGAAATAATCAACAATAATATTAGTAGCACAACTTTAAAAAGTGATTTACAATTATAATAAATTATCTTCATACCATACTTTGCAGGAAACAATGCAACCAGTTTATAGATGAGGAAACAAAGTCTCTGAGAAATGAACTGCCATGGGGTAGGGGTGTGTGGTAGAAAAAAATCTGGACTGGAAATCTGAAACATCAGCTTCTGATCATAACTAGCTATGTGACTGTCTCTTGGGCAAGTCATTAATTGCCCTAAATTTGCATTTTCTTTGAGGCTTATGAGAAATAGGTATAGTAGTATCAGAAGTACTTATTTATTACACAGGAATATTGGGAGGAAAAGAGAACATAATTTAAGCTTTTTAAAAAACAATATATAAATGCCAACTATTATATCCATGTAAACATATAATCCTTGTAAAAATGTAAAAAATAATAGATCATCGCTTTTAAGTGGAATGGTGTATTGAACACAAGTATAAAAGATGTTTTACTTTATAAATGTGGGTCCTCCTCCTTTTAATAGAAATCATTTCAAAACCTTCCTATTTCTTAGTAGGAAAGAAACAAACATTTATTAAGTACCTTCAAATGTGCTCAACACTGGGCATTTATATATGCCAACTATTATATCCATGTAAACATATAATACTTGTAAAAATATAAAAAATAATAGATCATCGCTTTTAAGTGGAATGGTGTATTGAACACAAGTATAAAAGATGTTTTACTTTATAAATGTGGGTCCTCCTCCTTTTAATAGAAATCATTTCAAAACCTTCCTATTTCTTAGTAGGAAAGAAACAAACATTTATTAAGTACCTTCAAATGTGCTCAACACTGTGCTAAGCCCTTTGCAAATACTATCTCACCACAATCCTGGTATAGTTAGAAGCTATTACTATTTTCATTTTACTCTTGAAGAAACTGGAGCAGACCAAAGCTAAATGGTTTCATGTTCACACAGCTTTAAATTAGTGTGTCAGACTAGACCTAAACTCAAATTTTCCTGAATTCAGATCCAGTCCTCATTCCTACATGACCTCTAGTATCTCTAGGCAGATGGTTGGTGATCCTTCTAGAGCTAGAAGTCATCTATTCCAAAACCCTTCATTTCATCAATAAAAAATTTGAGACACAGATAACTTAAATTTGCCCAATGTCACTAAGAATTTGAGATGTATTTGAACCGAGGTCATCTAACTCTTGTCACCATATTACACTGTCTTCCTGGTGACCCTACTTCTGATGAAGACCTACTTTGAAGTTAGCTGAACTGATCCTTAGAAGGGAATTCATTGCCAGTCCCATACTTGATCCCTTTTCAGTTTGATGGGACCTGAAAAAGTGTGATCTAATTTGGAACTATACCCAAAGGGCTATCAAATTCTGCATACCCTTTGATCCAGCAGTGTCTCTACTGAGTCATAAAAAGGTAGAAAGGACCCACATGTGCAAAAATATTTGTGGCAGCCCTTTTTGTAGGATCAAGGAACTGGAACTGAGTGGATGCTCATCAGTTGGAGAATGGATGAATAAGTTGTGGTATATGAATGTTAATGGAATATTATTGTTCTGTAAGAAATGACCAGCAGGGTGATTTCAAAGAGGTCTGGAGAGACTTACATGAACTGATGCTAAGTGAAGTGAGTAGAGGTTCTTTTCAACAATGAAAAGAAAAAGAAAAAGAAAAGAAAAAGAATTCAACAATTCAGGCCAATTCAATAGATTTATGATGGAGAGAGCTATCTGCATCCAGAGAGAGGACTGTGGGGACTGAATGTGGATCACAACATAGTATTTTCACCTTTGTTGTTGTTGTTTGCTTGTTTTTTTTTTCTTTTTCATTTTTCCCTTTTTGATCTGATTTTTCTTGTATATAATAAATGTAGAAATATGTTTAGAAGAATTGCACATGTTTAACTTATATTGGATTATTTGCTGTCTAGGGAGGGGGAAGTGGAGAGAGAGGGAGAAAAATTTACAAGGTTTTTCAAGGGTGAATGTTGAAAATTATCATTGCATATGTTTTGAAAAATAAAAAGATGTTATTAAAAAAAGAAAAAATGTATGTTCTGCTGCCCCAAATGAGCAGAAATAGCACTCAATGGAATCACTCAGTGATTATTCTGCACATCAGATTTTTTTTTTCAATTAGTAATCCAGTTCTAATTGTCTTCTGTCCACTTGTGTCTGTGAAAATGGATACCTTCCAGTTCACCCTAACAGCTGACATTTTTACTGGGAGGTGATGGGTTTCAATAAACCTTGTGTTCTACTGATAAAACAGGGATAATTGCTGAGGGGGAAAAAGCTATCCAAATGGTTTTTCACAAACTACACTTACTTAGCACATAGATGTGACTGCCTAGGATTGTAAATACAGTATACCAAAAAATTTTTTTAAAAATTTAAAGGGCCTGACCTCATTTTGTTTGGTTCACAAAAGCAAAGCAGGTAGGTGGAAATTAATTCGAATGTCCTTCTAGAAACCACAGTGGAGATCTCCTAGATGAAGATAAATATGTTTCCCTGATTTCAATTTAAATCTATTTTAGGAGAAGAAATCTGTAGTAGTGAGAAGAGCAATGGACCTAGAATTCAAATGCTATGGTCTTGGGAAAATCACTTTACTTTTTTGAGAGTTAATGTCCTCATTCATAAAATAATAGAATCATGGTAAATAAGCATTAATAAACTTCTTTTTAAGTTAATTTAATTTTTTTGTTATATTTTAAATTCTGATGTACCTCCTTTCCTCCCTCCCTACCCTACACTATAGAAGAACATCATTTCACTCACACACACACACACACACACACACACACAGAACATACACATATGTGTGTAAATTCATACTATACATACTTCTAGTTAAAAGTTCTTTCTCTGAAGTTATATAGCACCTTCCTTCATAGATCCTTTCAATAAATCACATGAATTTGAACTATTACTTTTTAAAGCAGACAGCACAGTGGATAGAGGGCTGGGAATGGAGTCAGGAAGAATCACCTTCATGAGTTCAAATCCAGCCTCAGACACTTATTATCTATGCAATCCTATGCAAGTCATTGACCCTGTTTGCCTCAATTTCTTCATCTATAACATGAATTGGAGAAGGAAATGGCAAACAAAATCTTTGGTAAGATAGCATACACATAAAGAGTTGGGCAAGACTGAAAGACAACTGAAAAACAACTTTTTTGCAAAGATGAAATACCCCTTACGCCTGAGCTTCAAAAATACAGAATAAGTAGAGAAAGTATTGCACTAAGTATCAGGAGCTCTAGATATTGCTGCTCACAAGCTTTATAACTTTGAATAAGGAACCTAACCTCTGCTTTCTCATTTGTGAAATGGAGATATTATTATATCAACTGAACACAGTCAAGCAAAAACAGTCCTTAAAAACAACCAAAACAAAGAAACAACCAAAATAAGGTGAGAAAAGTAGCTTAATTGGGTCAAGTGCCAGTAAGAGCTGTAGTGGTAATAGCATTGTGAGGCTATTAAGGAACCGATTCTTAACTTCAACTCAAAGAATTAAATAACTGTTATTATCAAGGAATTTATGTTCTAATGGGTTAGGCAACTAGCGCATATGCAAATCTCTTCAGAATAAATATAAAGGAAACAAATACAAAACAATTAAATATAAGTTCATAAGAGAGAGAGCACATTAACAATTGGGAGAACCAGGAAAGTCTTGGGATATTTTATTACCTCCCCACACCCACCCACTCCAAATAGGACAATAGAGAAAACATGATCGACTACTGAATTAAATGCCTATTTTCCCACTTATGTACAATTTCATCAGAAAAATCTATACCTATATGGAAGGCATCCTTGATTACATTTTTAGATAGGAATGGACAAACTTTTGCAATTGTCGTGCCACAAATGATCACAGATTTACCAGAAACTTGATTGAAAGATGTAGAAAGCACATCATCCTACCATGTTTATTGTTTGTTGATCATACCAAAAAAACCATATAATTTGGTAGAATAAAGAGATACCTTGAATCTTCTCCTCTAGCAAGGTCAAAATTATGTTTGAAATATAAAGTGATACAGATCACCTTGTTCTAGAACTAAGGTTTTAGTATTATTAATATCAACCAAGGCAAATAACATTAATATCAACCAATGCATGACAGGCAGATGTTTGTTCCCTAAAGGTTCTGGCAGCTGTCATGGAGGAGATCAGTTAATCAACAAGCATTTATTAAACATCTGCTATGAATTATAATAGGTGCTGTAGAGATAAATACAAAGAATTAATAATCTCTATTCTCAAAGAGTTTAATGTTCTAATGTACTAGTACATATGCAAATCTCTTCAGAATAAGTATAAAGGAAACAAATACAAAGTAATTAAATACAAGACCATATGTGTTAGAGCCCATTAACTGGAGGAATCAGTAAAGGCTTTAACTCAGAGACAAACAGGGGCCACTAAATTGTACCTAAGGGTTCCTGCAGGTTGTAGCTTCTTAACTTGTAGATCAACTTAAAAACCATATGTTAATATTATCTTTGTTGTTTTTTTTCATTACTTTTGCTAAATAGTTCCCAAATACATCTGGTTCAGGTTACACTTGTGCTTGCAGGCTGCATGTTGTGATGTACAAGATGGAGCTCGAGTCATATCTTGAAGAAGGAAAGGAATTCATTGTATCGGGATAAAGGAGTAAAATTTAGATCTGAAGAATAGCCAATGGAGAGTCATATATAAGGAACCAAAAGAAGATCAGTTCAAACGCAGTTCAGAGTCCAAATCAAGGAGAAATTTCCTAAAAGATGCCCTCTAGATACCTCTCTTGGCAGTTGAAATTGTGCTGATTGTACCAAGTCCTAGAATGCTTCAGAGAGCCCTAAATGATATCTATGACTGCTGGGAAGCAACTGATCATCCACATAGGAAAAATCAAGTGGATCAAGAACACCACTTATCCAGATCCTATTATATGATGAGATACACAACCTATTCATTCATAAGCCTAAGTATCTGGCTCAGACACTGCAAATGGACAATCCACTGGCATTAGAATTGAATAAGAAGACGAAAGAGGATTCAACTGTTTTTAAAGAAACCGAAAAGAAATTCTTAAGGATCTCAAGTTTCTGCCAGTCATAAAAGCACCACAAGCTCCCTGAAAGAAAGGATTGTTTTGGGTTTTGTATACTTAGAGCTTATCACAATATCTGGCACTTAGCAAGTACTTATTAAATTCTAGCTGACTGCCTAATTGATTCAAAGGGCAATGGAGAGGTAAAAGTAGTGAGTGATATGCACACTGCAGCATATCACAAAAATAATTATGTGCTATAAAGCAGTGGTCAGCAAATGAAAACCCATAAGGCAAATGCTGATTTTTACAACTTAAAATTAACTTTCATTGTATTGTATTTTAAAATGCAAAAAATAGGTTTACGTGATAGACCATATAAAAGGAGGCAATAGATCCAGTTTGCCAACCCCTAGGGCAGCAAGGTAGAGCAATGGATAGAGTGTTAAGCCTAAAGTAAGGAGACCAAATTCAAATATGAAATCAGATACTTACTGCTTGGGTGACCCTAGGCAAGACATATAACTTTTGTCTGACTTAGTTTCCCCATCTGTAAAATGGGGAAAAAATAATATCAACTATCTGGCAGGATTGTTATGAGGATCAACTGAGATAATATTTGTAAAGAGCTTAATACAGTGTCTGGTTCACAGTAAGCACCATATAAATATTATTATTATTATTATTATATGGGATGATATGAAGAAATTTATGGTAGAAAATATAGACTGATGACATGGCAAGAGTGAGAGGGAAGCTATATCATGACTAGCATCATCTTTATCATCATATTATTTACATACCATTTTAAGGTTTACTAGATACATTAGGTAATTATCTCCTTTGATCCTCATACTACATTAGTAACCTTGAAATGTTAGGAGAAAGTAAGGAAGGTCCATCAGTTCTATACTTATGAGTGACATAGACAAGAACTACCTTGGGTGATAATCGAATTGTTTGAGGAAAGAGCCCCACCAATGAGATTAACAACAACAAAAGTTAAAGTTTATTTATTGTCTCTTATATGCCAGACATTGTGCTAAATAAATACTTTGCAAATTTTATCTCATTTGACAGGTAGATGAAATTATTATTCTTATTTTACGATGAGGAAACTGAGGCAGACAGAAGTATATTACTTGTCATGAGGCATAAAGTCAGTAATATTTGAGTTGAGCTTTGAACTCAGGTTTTCTTTTTCTAGACTCAGTCCATTATCTGCTGCATCATCTAGATCCCTAGACATAATTTTCTACTTCTATGTGTACTATGTATACTCTATATATACATAGACATTTTCATAGAACCTTTGAATAACTTTAAACGTTATGCCCCAAATAATACCTGGCACATTAAAGACATTTAAAACATTAAACTATTAAGACCTGCCAGTCAACAAGCATTTATTAGGTACTTACTATGTGTGCCTGGTACATGTACTAAGTATTGGGGATAAAATGTAAATCACAGTCACTGCCCTTGAGGAGACAGATATACACCTAGATTTGAAAGATAAATTTATAGAGTCATTTATTTCCCTCAACATTTTTGAGCCAACATGTAGCAATATGTATAACAAAGATGATCACATCATAAAATAAACTATAACAAATGCAAACAAAATTAAAAAGCACATTTCCCAGCCTTCCTGAGTGTAACATTATTTACTCTCCTTCAAAACAAGAGCTTTTTTTTTCTCTTGGAGGAGATGTGGTAAGAATACTTAAGACTCTAGTTCAGCCTCATGACCTCTTACCAGGACTATTTTCTTAATATTATTAAATACTTATTAAACATTTATTTAGAGCACTATTCTTTTTTTCCCCAAGTATAAATGAAATAGCAAATGCAACCATTGTTTCCTTTTCTAGACGGTTAATAACTATTCCTTTAGTAATTTTGTTGTCATTTTTTAGTTACATCCAACACTCTGTGATCCCTTTGGGATTTTCTTAATGAAAACACTGGAGTAATTTGCCATTTCCTTTTCCAGCTTATTTTACAGATGAGGAAACTGAGGCAAAGAGGGTTACATGCCTTGTCTAAGGTCACACAACTAGTAAGAATATGATGCTGGATTTCAATTCTGGAAAATGAGTTTGGTTCCAAGCCTTGCACTCTATCCATTGAGCCACTTAGATGCCCGTTCCTTTAATAATAAACACATTCCAATTTTTTTTAGAAATCAAAATTTAAGTTTGCTAACCAAGTATCTTCTCTCTTTAATCAATCCTCCACACAGCTGCCAAATCAACACTTCTCCCATGTCACTCCTTTGCTCATGAAGTTCCAGTAGTTCCCTAAACCTTTTGTATAAAATACAATCACTTCTGTTTGACATCTAATATCCTTTACAATCTAGCTTTTATCTACTTTTTGAGGCTTATTACATATTACTCCTTTGCAGTCATGTTACAGTCTAGCCACGCTTCTTACTCTTTGTATATGATGTTAGATTTTCTTTTGACTTTTCACAGTCTGTCTCTCATGCCTGGAATGAATTTCCTCCTCATCCTCACATTTTAGAATCTCAATTTCCATGAGCAAATGAATGGCATTGCAAACAGCCATGCAAGAGTATAGGACAATCTCTGACTTAAAGGAGTTAAAATCTCAATAAAGGAAGATACAAATGGGGGGGGCATTGTTGTGCTAGTCAGGGAAGGGAGTTTTATTCTGAGCTAGGGAATGATTTGGGGCTTACTCAAATATTACTGCCACAATTCATTTCTTAGAGTCTGGCTTATGTTTTGATCCTTCCTTTATGTGTATAATGATATGTTTGCCTCCTTGAATTCTGGAACTACAAGTGCCAGCTTTCTTTTGGGAAATATCAAAGAATTGATATTGCTTTCTATAGAAAATATACATGTATAACCACATTCTTGCATGGTTATATTAATAATTAAGGCCTTGTTAAGAGCTTTATACACCAGAAATATATTTCTTCCCCTCCCTCTATTATAAAATCTGAGTTAGCATTTCACATATAAAGTCCCAAGGTTAAAAAAAAAAGTCATAAGTACTACCTATTAGAGGTTTCTGATCCTACAGAGATGCCATCATACTATCATTGGCTGGGGAATTTAGAACTGGCTACTATCATTTTTACCCTTCAAACAAGCTAAGAAGACCTCCCATTATTTCCCCAATTAAAACATTTAAAGATAAATATCCATCTAGGCTCAAACAGCCCCATAGCATTTGGAATCAAAGGTAAAATTGTTTTCATAGCTGACCTTAAGTAAATGAAGAAAGCTTACAGTCTCATATCCTCCTGATCCATAACTAATTATATTATTTAAAGATCTCAAAATATTGATTTAAAAGTGGAGTTAATAGATAAAACCTTGCTCCTCAACACCATCCTGCAACACTATCACTACTGCCCACCAAAAAAAAAAAAGGAAAGAGTACTTGGAACAAATGTTAGAGATGAAACTTTTCCTTCACAGTAGGGAAAACCAGCAAACCATTGTGAGAGACACAATATTATCACTCTCCTTTGGTTTGCAGATTTAAAGGACTGTAGAACCCTCTATTTCCAACCAACTATAAAGAATATCCCTTAATAAACTTCTTTGTACCTATAATTTTTCTATGTAAGTATTTTTCTTTTCCCCCCTCTAAAGGAGACACTAGGATACCATGTAATTACTTATTAGGAGAGGAATTTGTTACCAAATGTAAAAACTGAAACAGGTAGGTGAAATGGAAATTTCCTTATTTTAAAAATTCCTAAACTCACACTGAGAGCCCTTATTCCATTCACTATAATGGATGGCTTTTAGTCAGGAAGTCTCAGGAATGGAGAACAGAGCCATAGGACACTTGATAGGATATACAATCCCACGTTCTTTGTATATGTATGTGTATGTTTATGTGTGTATAAACATATATACATGTGCATTTATCTCTATATGGATCAAGAGCTAATTGGACCAAAGGCTATATAATAAGTTTGAGATCTTTCTTATTTTTTAACATTTTACTGTCTGGAATCTAGAAAACTGATTGTTTTAATTTGATCATCATAGTAAAGGGGGAAAATTTCCAAAATTCCTACAAAAAGAAGCTGAGAAATCTAGAGAATTGCTAAGTCACGAAAGACTAGACCGTCTCTTTATCTATGCACACCCATACACACACACACACACACACACATACACACACACACAAACATACACAAAACACACTTCTTTTCCCTGCATGCTGCTTCCAGAAGCCAGAACTTCAGAAAAATATGCATAAAAATATGCACTAAGAATAAGGTGGGTCATGAACAACCATCTACCAGATCTTCAGACTCCAAAATGGATCTTTCCCCAGAACTTGGCATAATCTAAGAAAATGTCATTTTTAAAAAATTGAATCTAATAAGAATAAACATAAAATGGATGAGATTATCCATAAGTCCTTAAATAAAGTAACCCCACCTTCAGAGATGATCTATATATGTATTACACATTAAACTGGACCTCCTTTCAAATCCCTCAAGTCCTTGGGTGCTTCCTTAAAGTCTCATCAGGTGATGAGAGGGAAGTCTTTGTTATTAGATACAAATCCAAAATACAATTAACCTAAGAGAAGCCATGATCTTGGAAATTGTAACATAAATTGGCATTATAATGTCAAAAGCTTCTGTTAACAAATGGGGAATATAAAAGGGGGAAGGGAGAGAAAGAGAAGGAAAAAAGGGAAAAAAAGTAAGGCAGGAGGGAATAATACAAGGAGGGAAGGAAAGAAGGAAGGAAGGAAGAAAGGATAAAGGAAGGGAAGAAAGGAGAGAGGAAGGGAAGAAAGGAGGGAGAGAGGAAGTTAAGTGTATCTCAAGTGCTGTCCAGAAGAGGGTGCCCTGGCCAGCTAATTAATTTCAATGATTTGTATCATTTAACTAGACAGAAATATCTCTAGGATGAAGGAGAATTCAATAGACAAATACAGCTTAATAGAAATATATTTTCAGAACATCCATCTCCCTTTACTCCAGTTCTATTAGGCTCACCAAACAAAACTATAATTTGGTCTCCTGAGTGGATCTCCTTACCAGAAGATAGTGCCCTGGAGTATTTATTATCCTACCTGATAATTGGAAATTAATAAATTAGATCTAGTGTGTGAATTAGCCTGTTTTGAATTTTAGTTAGCAATCAGTTCCCCAGTATCTGATCATTTTGGTGATAAATTATCACCTCTAAAATCAATTACTAATTCTTCTAGTTGGCATTTGAGGTCCTTTGTAACTTGGCTTTCACTCATTTTTCCAATCTTGTTACATATTACCCTTCTTCACCAGTTCAGATACCTGGTCTTTTAGCTGCTCCCTATATATGACACTTAATTTCCCACCTCCAAACTTTTATCACAGGCTGTTCCCCATGCTTGGAAGGCAACTCTCCCTTTATCTCTGCTTATTTGCATCTCTAGCTTCTTTAAGAATCATCATGAAGCTTTACCTTTCTCTACTTAAGGTCTTTCCTCATAGACCTAGCTGCTGGTACATTCCTCTCTCCACCAAATTTAACTTATATATTTATTTTTATATATTTCAATATGTATATGTGTATGTATATGTATATATATACATACACATATATACACTAATCCATATAATACACATACATGCACAATATTATGATGGATAGAGATTCAGTCTAGAAGTCAGGAAGCCCTGAGTTTAAGTCCTCCCTCTGACATATATTGTTTATATGATGTTGGATAAATAAATTAAAAGTTGTAGACATCTTGACCTGCATTGGTAGATGGAGCTGCTTCATTCAGGAATTCCCTTTATCAATTAAACCATAGCTCCAGTATTTATTCCTATATTTTGTATATGTTTTCTTATATAGGTACATGCTTCCTCCCCCAAATAAATGATAAGACCATTTTTTTTATCTTTGTATCTCCAGCATCCAGCACAGTATCTGGCATGTGATAAATGCTTAATACATACTTGTCAACTGATTAATCAATAGATTGGCCAATAAAGGTAAGTTTGTGAAACTGGGCTAATGAGGACTAGAGATGGCCAAAGAGACCAGATTGAATCCAAACAGCTTACCACCCTCTTGCTAGTGGTCACAGCTCCCTTTCTCTCTAATATTTAATATGGGTGGGGTATTCCCACAGCTTTAGAAGAGTCGAGGAATCATCACTGCTGAGGGGTTACCTGCTGTCTGTGATCATTACTGTAAGGGATTAGAAAATAATACAAATGCCTCAGGAAAAGCCAGCTAAGTGCTGGGCCTACAAAAACAAGCAAAAAAGAAGGTAGTCCATATCCTCATTGAGTTTACTGTCTAAAAAGGGAAGATCATATAAAATGGAACTGAAAACTTGGGGGAGTGGGGTGAGGAAAGGAGAAAATAGTCAGTACCAGGGCATTTTATTGACATATGGATAGTAAAAAACACAGCCAGAAGAGGACTGAAAGTTGGTTGGATTAGGCTCTTCCCCAAAATGGAGGCCCCTGAAGGAACTCACCACTGGAAAATGAGAAGAGGGCTCTTAAAGTGGAAAAATATTCCAGAATAAGGAGATTACACAGACTGAAGGATGGAATAGAGAAAAAGTACTGAGGGAGGTTCCAGAATTAGACTGCAGTTGAGGCATAATGTTGATATCCAGAAAATTAGAAGCATAATTGGGAGGAAGAAAATTGAGAGATTATATAAATCCTCAAACTAATTTTTAAAATTTGTTTAAAGTCTCTAGTTTTGCATTCATAAATAATGTTATTCTGTATGAAGGATCAATAAAATAATCAATAAGGTAATTAAAAGCATTCTTAGCTCTCATTCCACTTTGATTAATGCTAGTACAACAGGCAGATTCTATATGCCTCAATTTTTATATTTGTACAACAGATCCAGACACTTAATTTTGTTTGGGGAATAAACAGTGTAATTTTAAAATGGACAGACTTCTACCTCTCCACATAAACTGTGCAACTAGTAAGTTAAGCATTAGTTTAGATGAATGGTATACTTTCTCAAGTTCTTTAAAAAATATTTGCCTTCTTTACTTAAACAAATCTTCTGGAATGTTGAGCTTCTGTTACAAATGCTGATGTGTTTTAGAGTCAAAGGATTGTATTTGGGAAGGAAGCTCAATGATGTATCTGGATTATTCTCAAAGTTGGTTTTGTTTTATTTTGTTTTTTGTTTCAGATCCATTGAATAAATACAGATGTCAGATTTTTACTTAAAATGGTTTATCCATTCATGTGAGACAACATTTGTTCAAAGATGCAGGAAAACTAAGCAGCACTCCTAAGGAAACCACATATAATGTAATGAGTTTCAAAGGTGTACCTGAAATACCTCATACTAAAAAGTTCATAAAATTTCTCAAGAACCACTTAGTTGCTAGAATTTAGAAGTCTATATATAAGCAACTTTAGAAATTTATCTTCAGTAATAGGATGGAACTAAGAAATGGATGATTTATTTAAATTTGGCTGTGAAATTTAGTTGGTGGTATACCTATTCCTATTTCAGCTAGCCCTCATTCCTTAAACATAGAACATAGGCCCTATTAAATAATAACCCTTACACTACATATATATTCTGATACATCAATTAAGGTTTTAGATATTTAAGGGGATTATAAACTCCTTGAGGGCAGGGATTGGGTTAGAATTAATTGGATTTGAATCAAGTAATTAAGAAGCATTTTCAAGTACCTCCTAAGGGTCCAAGAATGGTGCTAGGCACTGAGAATACAAAATAAAAATGATGCCCTCAAGAGCAATACATTGGGGAGGGGAAGAGGGAGAACATGTACTCACAAAAAGTAAATACAAGTTGATTTCAAGAGGGAGGCATTATTATGTGCAAAAAAGAATTAAAAAGAAAAAAAAACCTACTTAATCTCTGCTAGTTTATAATCTACTCAACTGTCTGACCTTAATTGCTATAGAAGAACATGTGGGGGTAGAGATATTATGTAACAGGGGGCTAATACCTATGGAGATTGGGAAAGGCTTCCTATAAAAGGTGGCATTTGAAGGAAACAAGGATGCTAGAAGGCAGAAGGAGAGAGTATATTCCAGTCATGTACAAAGGTCCAGAGATGGGAAAAAGAGAAACACCATGAATATCAGGTTGACTGGACTAAAGAATACAGGAAAAGGATCACTGTGTAATAAACCTAAAAAATTATGCTAAAGTCTGGTTGTAAAAGGCATTAAATACTCAACATAGCTCATATTTGATCATAGGGGCAATATGGAACCCATTGGAGCTTCTTGAACATGGGAATGAAAGGATCAGACGGATGTTTTAGAAATATAACTTGGCAGTTCTATAAAGAATGAATTGGAGAGGGGACAGATTTGGGAAATAACCAAAGTAAATTAGACATTTGTAGATCATTGAGACTTGCCTACATGACTAGGCAGAGTTTCAATTTTAGAGACTGAGAGCTGAAAAAGACCTCAGAATTTATCTAATCCAAACCACTTATTTTATTTGTAAAAAGCTTTCTAAAAATGTTTTATCAGTGCTTCTCTCTCTCTTTTCCTCTCCTTTCCTCTTTCCTCTTCCATCAGTCATTTCCTAATGTTTCCTCCTCCAAACAAACTTATAATAAATTGAGCAAAGAAAAACAAATCTTCATATTGGCTATGTCTGAAAATGTACCGTTATCTTTGAATTTTTATTTTTATTTTTTTTTGTTTTTAATAAACATTTTTTTAAATAACCCAACTCATTACCACCACTACTAGAAAAAAAAAAAAACACTAACACATTGTCATACTGTGTAATTGAACAAAACAAATTCCTACATTAGCAACATCCTTAAAAATGTTTCATTCTGGATTCTGAGTCAATCATTTCTCTCTGTCAGAAAGTGAGCATCAGGTATCATTTATTATCAGTCCGTTAGAACCATGATTGGCCATTGCACTCATCAGAGTTCTTAAATTAAAACTATTATCTTTACAATGTCATCGTTATTATGTATACTGCTTTCCTGCTTACCTAATTCTGATGGAGTTCATCAAAATACCACAAAGTTTTTCTTGAACTGTATTTTTCATTACTCCTTAAAGAACCATAGTATTTTACTATATTTATGTGCCCACAACTGGGTTAGCCATTACTCAAATGACTGGCAAATCCTTCTT